>NW_020173955.1:4660176-4863028 GCF_003031525.2 Neophocaena asiaeorientalis asiaeorientalis | reverse complement strand
AACCAGACAAGGATGTCACAAATAAAGAAAACTACAGGCCAATATCACTGATGAACATAGATGCAAAAATACTCAACAAAATACTAGCAAACAGAATCATTAAACAGATCATACACCATGATCAAGTGGGGTTTGTTGCTTTGTTGGATAGGTAGGGTGGGAGGGAGGGAGACGCAAGAGGGAAGAGATACGGGAACATATGTATATATATAACTGATTCAATTTGTTGTAAAGCACTAACTAACACACCATTGTAAAGCAATTATACTCCAATAAAGATGTTAAAAAAAAAAAGATGTGCTCTTGTGTTTCTGTATTCCAATCACAAGTCACATGCCAGGTGTATGTTTTAAGCCATTATATCAAATTTTTAATTTGTTTGCTACCCACACTTGGCCACCCATTATATTAACATATGAAAACCTATAATATTCTTAGAGAAAAATACTGGGGACCTTATACACTATTCTTGTGGGCACATCATTTGCTGTACTTACCCTTATTTTTTTTTCCTTAGGGTTTTGCTTGGTGATTTTTTCTCTCTTTCAAAGTTATTTTCAGAGCTCTTGGTCAAATCACTAAGATATCACCCTTTGCTTAGTTTTAATGGGATAAACACTTTTCCAGCAAAATAAGTCCTGCTCTTTGGTTTGGAGCCTCACTTATCCTTTCAAATTCAGTCATTTGAAATTAATCCTGATATCTACTCATGGTTACATCTGTCCCATATGAATTAAAATTGGACATCTCTGAATTGCTTTTTGCATCCTCTTCATGTTGTCTCCTGTTATATGATCCTGATTTTGCTTTCTTGTGACTATTCCAAGTATTTTTCTTGGGCTTTAATTCTGCAGGTTTTCTTTCATCCTCTCTAGAATTCCTCCACATCATACAATTATCTGAAGCATTAAGAAGTATTCCTCCTTTACCTCTTCCTCATGTACCTTCTCCTCTGGCAAGGAGACAAACTACTATTTATAGTACATGCAAAAACTGAATACTTGAAGGAGGAAAATTAACCTAGAGTACCACAGAGCATTAGGATGATTCCTGTAGTGTCCAAACTTTCTGGATGTCCAGATCAACTACAGTTTTGTGTGGCTTTTCCTAGAAACTGTCTCATAAATTGTCACAGCAGATTGTCTGCTGGTCTTGTGTATTCACTCCAGAATGACTTGATTTTCATATAAACCAGCTGGCAATCCTACCATCCAACCACACCTTTTCTTTCTCAATCTCCAAAGGTCTTAAGAATCGACACTAACTTGTGTTTTTTTTTAACATCTTTTTTTGGGAATTTTACCATTAACATCTCTATTGGAGTATAATTGCTTTACAATGGTGTGTTAGTTTCTGCTTTATAACAAAGTGAATGAGCTATACATTGACACTAACTTATAATGCTAGATGCCAGTCTTACCTTTTTTAAACAAATACCTAAAAATACCAAGAACATTGGGAGGCTTTGCTCTTGCATTTTCTCATCCTTTGTAGAAAGACTCGTTTTCCTACCTGCATTCACCCACAACCCCTGCTCTTACAGCCATCATATACTCGTTCAGACACTTAACAACTTAGACGTAGGAACCTGCAATAACTTTCTAATTGGTCATCCTGTACCTAGACTCAAAGCCCCAAATCTATCCTATATGCAAGCACAAAACGAACTTTTATATTTATTTTCCAACTCAAAATCTCTGAGTTTTTCCAATGTGTACCAAATAAAGTCTCATCTTCGTGCTAGACCATCATAGTTGTAAAACATCTGTAAGCACAAAAAATTTATGTTTGAAAAAATATAGGTACATTATAATAAACATAATTTAAGTCACACTGTGATCCTTTATAATTTTTATTCTTTTCCTTTAAAGGAGTCTCCTCATTGTTCAAGTTTAACAAGAATGATCCATTTAGAACTGTGCAGACCATAAAAAGCCCTGCATGAAAGTCTATCCATTTAGATAATCCCAGAAAGTGCGTATAGACACTGAACTTGTCCAGAAGTATCAAGAAGGAAACAGTTCTCAACTAAGTTTATTATTATCGTTTTCCTAGTGCACCCTCATTGCTGCAAGCCTTCCTGGGGCCCTTCGGTGTTGTGTGCTGAGTGCTCCAAATGTTCCTCTTGGTCCCCTCTCCCTCTGTTGATGGCATAATCTGCACAGGTCATGAGGGGAGAGGCTCACTTGGAGACTGCACCTGCTAAAAGCAGGAAAATCAATTTTCAACCTCCAAAAATACAGAACTGCTGGCACACAAACTAGTTGTTCAAGGTCCCCAGGGCCCAGAAGGGGAGTCCCACTAAGAAAGACATATGCTTGGAACAGAAGTCAATACTCTCCATCTAACCATAATAATAAGGGAAGTGGAGAATGAAGAGGTGGAGGATGGAACGTTCCTGTGCAAGTCCCCAGTTCTGCAGTAAATATCACATAGAATATAGAGTCGTTTTTGCATCAAAATATTAGGTAGAGATCTTTCAGAGAGTAATCTATTAAAAAATCTCAATATTCTAAGTGTTCTCAAATACTAAATTCAGCTGAAAGGTATAACCTATTGTGAATCATTTTTCCTATGTTACTACAACTCTTTACTACTTTTTAGTACTACTGTTTTCTTTAAGACCCTTTTCTTATAATTGATATTTCAGATTGGAATTTCATCATTTGATGCCAGAGAGGGTTTGTTGGGAAACATAAAAGCATGCATTTGCATTCCTGAAAAATAAATCTCACAGAGGGGCTGATAAAACCACAGACCCACATACCTTGACACAAGTGAGTGTTACAGTATATTTTAATCAAACAAACAATGCACAAACACAAATTTGTTTTATAAATTGAAACAATATGTAGCTAGATAGAATAAGAGTAAAAATCTCACTTCACATAACCCCAACATTACTCCTCTCCATAGAACCAATTGCTATAACTGTTATCAATGAAGTGTATCTTGCTGACATTTCACTATTCATTTACAAAAAATATGTATTCACATATGTGTGTTTAATATACAAATTAATGGTTTACTTTTACATAAATAGGATAGAACTCAATACTGTTATATAATTTGTTTTCGACTTAATTCTTATAAAGATGTATTTCAGTATTTGTAAATCTACCGTATCCTTTTAGATTTCTGAATAGTTTTCCATGACATAAATTAATTCATATGAATATTTGATTACTGAAACTTATTAGGGTCTTTTACTCCCAGTTTTTCTATTACCAAAAAAATTTGCCACAATGAACATCCTTTTACCTGCTTCTTTGTGTTCTTCACAAACATTGCTCATTCAGAGTAAATACTGAAAAATCTATGGGAATTTTGATGGAAACTGACAAATTGCCCCCCTAGAAAGACTATATAAATTTACATTACTACCAATAGTGTATGATGGTTTGTATTTCTTTATATAAGCTCAAATACTAAATGTGTTTTTAATCCTTTAAAGTGTCTTTTTTTTTCATTTGAATGTTCCTGATTTTTTTTAAGGTGTAGAGTCTATTTCAATTTATGTGTCATTTTGTTTATCTGAACATATTGTTCTTATGTTGGACTATTCATTTTCTGGACAATGTATTGAGAGACCTGCTTTCTCTGTTGAGTCATTCTTTGTCTACCCGCACCCCCACCCCCGCGCCGCCGCCTACACACAACAGGAAGGAAGGGAGGAAGGGAGAAAGAAAATGCTTGCTCTTTTTTTCCCCCTTATTTAATTACTTTATTTTTTTTGGCTGTGTAGGGTCTTCATTGCTGCACACCAGCTTTCTCTCGTTGCGGCAAACGGGGGCTACTCTTCTTTGCGGTTCGCAGGCTTCTCATTGTGGTGGCTTCTCCTATGGAGCACTGGCTCTAGGTGCGTGGGCTTCAGTAATTGTGGCACGTGGGCTCAGTAGTTGTGGCTTGCAGGCTCTAGAGCGCAGACTCAGCAGTTGTGGCACACGGGCCTAGTTGCTCTGCAGCATGTGGGATCTTCCCAGACCAGGGCTCGAACCCATGTCCCTTGCATTGGCAGGCAGATTCTTAACCACTGCACCACCAGGGAAGCCTGCTTCCTCTTTTTAATATGCTTCAGTTATTTTTTTCTCAGCCTGTGATTTGTCTTTTTCACTTAGCCTTTGGAATCTTTGTTATACAGAAGATTCAATTTTTGTGTTATAAAATCTATCAATCTTTCCTTTATAGATTCTGAGTTTTTTTCCCTTTCTATGGCTCAGAAAAACCTTCTCAACTCCAAACTTTAAAAAAATGTACTAAATTTTCTTCTACAAAAACTTTATTGCCTTTCTTTTTATTTGCTTTAAAAAAATTGTGCTTTTATTATTTCAAATATTTATTGAGAATGGGTATTGATTTTTATGAAACTTTTATTCTCTATTGAGATGATCATATATTGTTTCTCTTTTAATTGATTAATTTTTAGTTATATGAATAGATTTTCTCACATCAAATTATACTTGCGTTTCTGAGATGTATCTTACTTGTTCAGGATTTAGTATTACCCATTACTAGATAAAATGTACTTGTATTGAATACATTTGTTATCTTGGATATATTCACTTACATTTGCATCTATGCTTAATAATAAGATTATTTTTTAGTTTTGTTCCTTGTATGCTTTTTATATTGTTTTTATCTTGTTTGGGAATTAAATGTACTAATATTATAGAACAGATTGAGAAGTTCCATTTATTTATTTTTTTCTAGGTTCTAGAATACCTTTATAATGTATGATTTCCTTGAGACTTTGGGGAATATAACTATTTAAACACTTTTAAAATACTTCAGGTATTAGAAAATATAGAGAAATGTACAAAAATATAGTTTATAGCTCAATGACTATCACAAAGTGAACTTCCACGTAATGTCCATCTAGATAGTGAGTTAGACTATTACCAGGATCCCAGATGACCTCCTTCCATGCCTTTTTCCAATCACTGTACTATTCTTACTCTTCAACTGCAATCAATGTCTTTTTCCTTTTCTTCCACTCTTTTTAATTTTATTTATTTACTCTTTGAATTTTATTTATTTTTTAATACAGCAGGTTCTCATTAGTCATCCATTTTATACACATCAGTGTATACATGTCAAACCCAAACTCCCAATTCATCACATCACCACCCCCACCTGCCACAGCTTTCCTCCCTTGATGTCCATAGGTTTGTTCTCTATAACTCTGTCTCAATTTCTGCCCTGCAAAACGGTTCATCTGTACCATTTTTCTAGGTTCCACACATATGCGTTAATATGCGATATTTTTCTCTTTCTGACTTACTTCACTCTGTATGACAGTCTCAAAATTCATCCACGTCTCTACAAATGATTCAATTTCATTCCTTTTTATGGCTGACTAATATTCCATTGTATATATGTACCACATATTCTTTTTCCATTCATCTGTCGATGGGCATTTAGGTTGCTTCCGTGACCTGGCTATTGTAAATAGTACAGCAATGAACATTGGGGTGCATGTGTCTCTCTGAATTATGGTTTTCTCTGGGTACATGCCCAGTAGTGGGATTGCTGGGTCATATGGTAATTCTATTTTTAGTTTAAGGAACTTCCATACTGTTCTCCATAGTGGTTGTATCAGTGTACATTCCCACCAACAGTGCAACAGGGTTCCCTTTTCTCCACTCTCTCTCCAGCATTTGTTGTTTGTGGATTTTCTGATGATGCCCGTTCTAACTGGTGTGAGGTGATACCTCATTGTAGTTTTGATTTGAATTTCTCTAATAATTAGTGATGTTGAGCAGCTTTTCATGTGCTTCTTGGCCATCTGTATGTCTTCTTTGGAGAAATGTCTGTTTAGGTCTTCAGCCCATTTTTGCATTGGGTTGTTTTTTTAATGCTGAGCTGCATGAGCTGTTTATATAGTTTGGAGATTAATCCTTGGTCGACTGAATCGTTTGCAAATATTTTCTCCCAAACTGAGGGTTGTCTTCTCGTCTTGCTTGTAGTTTCCTTTGCTTTGCAAAACCTTTTAAGTTTCATTAGGTCCCATTTGTTTAGTTTTGTTTTTATTTCCATTACTCAAGGAGGTGGATCAAAAAAGATCTTGCTGTGATTTATGTCACAGAATGTTCTTCCTATGTTTTCCTCTAAGAGTTTTATAGTGTCTGGCTTTACATTTAGGTCTCTAATCCATTTTGAGCTTATTTTTGTGTATGGTGTTAGGGAGTGTTCTAATTTCATTCTTTTACATGTAGCTGTCCAGTTTTCCCAGCATCACTTATTGAAGAGACTGTCTTTTCTCCATTGTATATCCTTGCGTCCTTTATCATAGATTAGTTGACCACAGGTGTGTGGGTTTATCTCTGGGCTTTCAATCCTGTTCCATTGATCTATATTTCTGTTTTTGTGCCAGTACCATATTGTCTTAATTACTGTAGCTTTGTAGTATAGTCTGAAGTCGGGGAGTCTGATTCCTCCAGCTCTGTTTTTTTCCCTCAAGACTGCTTTGGCTACTCGGGGTCTTTTGTGTCTCCATACAAACTTTAAGATTTTTCTTCTAGTTCTGTAAAAAATGCCGTTGGTAATTTGATAGGGATTGCATTCAATCTGTAGATTGCTTTTGGTAGTATAGTCATTTTGACAATATTGATTCTTCCAATCCAAGAACATGGTATATCTCCCCATCTGTTTGTATCATCTTTAATTTCTTTCATAAGTGTCTTACAGTTTCCTGCATATGTTTTTTTGTCTCCCTAGGGAGGTTTATTCCTAGGCATTTTATTCTTTTTGTTGCAATGGTAAATGGGAGTTTTCCTTAACTTCTCTTTCAGATATTTCATCTTTAGTGTATAGGAATGCAAAAGATTTCTTTCTGTGCATTAATTTTGTATCCTGCAACTTTACCAAATTCATTGATTAGCTGTAGTAGTTTTCTGATGGCATATTTAGGATTCTCTATGTATAGTATCATGTCATCTGCAAGCAGTGACAGCTTTACTTCTTCTTTTCCACTTTTTATTCCTTTTCTTTTTCTTCTCTGATTGCCATGGCTAGGACTTCCAAAACTATGTTGAATAATAGTGGTGAGAGTGGACAACCTTGTCTTGCTCCTGATCTTAGAGGAAATGCTTTCAGTTTATCACCATTGAGAATGATGTTTGCTGTGGGTCTGTCATATAGGCCTTTATTATGTTGAGGTAGTTTCCCTGTATGCCCATTTTCTGAAGAGTTTTTATCATAAATGGGTGTTGAATTTTGTCAATAGCTTTTTCTGCATCTATTGAGATGATCATATGGTTTTTCTTCTTCAGTTTAATATGGTGTATCACATTGGTTGATTTTAACTTCTCCTTTTTCACTTCTAATTTTATTGATTTGAGTCCTCTCCCTCTTTTTCTTGATGAGTCTGGCTAATGGTTTATCAATTTTGTTTATCTTCTCAAAGAACCAGCTTTTAGTTTTATTGATCTTTGCTATTGTTTTCTTTGTTTCTATTTCATTTATTTCTGCTCTGATCTTTATGATTTCTTTCCTTCTGCTAACTTGGTTTTGTTTGTTCTTCTTTCTGTAGTTCCTTTACATGTAAGGTTATATTGTTTATTTCAAATTTTTCTTGTTTCTTGAGGTAGGCTTGTATAGCTATAAAATTCCCTCTTAGAACTGCTTTGCTGCATCCCATAGGTTCTGGATCATCGTGTTTTCATTATCATTTGTCTCTAGGTATTTTTTTATTTCCTCTGATTTCTTCAGTGATCTCTTGGTTATTTAGTAATGTTTAGTAATGTATTGTTTAGCTTCCATGTGTTTGTGTTTTTTACATTTTTTTCCATGTAATTGACTTCTAATCGCATAGTGTTGTGGTCAGAAAAGATGCTTGATATGATTTCAATTTTCTTAAATTTACTGAGGCTTGACTTGTGACCCAAGATGTGATCTATCCTGGAGAATGTTCCATGCGCACTTGAGAAGAAAATGTAACCTGCTATCTTTGGATGGAATGTCCTATAAATATCAATTAAATCAATCTGGTCTACTGTGTCATTTAAAGCTTGTGTTTCCTTATTAATTTTCTGTTTGGATGATCTGTCCATTGGTGTAAGTGAGGTGTTAAAGTCCCCCACTATTATTGTGTTACTGTCGATTTCCTCTTTTATAGCTGTTAGCAGTTGCCTTATGTATTGAGGTGCTCCTATGTTGGGTGCATATATACTTATAATTGTTATATCGTCTTCTTGGATTGATGCCTTGATCATTATGTAGTGTCCTTCTTGTCTCTTGCAACATTATTTTAAAGTCGATTTTATCTGATGTAAGTATTGCTACTACAGCTTTCTTTTGATTTCCATTTGCATGGAATATCTCTTTCCATCCCCTTACTTTCAGTCTGTATGTGTCCCTAGGTCTGAAGTGCATCTCTTGTAGACAGCATATATATAGGTCTTATTTTTGTATCCATTCAGCAAGCCTGTGCCTTTTGGTTGGAGCATCTAATCCATTCACATTTAAGGTAATTATCGATATGTATGTTCCTATGACCATTAATTGTTACGGGTTTGTTTCTGTAGGTCCTTTTCTTCTCTTATGCTTCCCACTTAGAGAAGCTCCTTTAGCATTTGTTGTAGAGCTGGTTTGGTGGTGCTGGATTCTCTTAGCTTTTGCTTGTCTTTAAAGCTTTTGATTTCTCCATTGAACCTAAATGAGATCCTTGCTGGGTAGAGTAATCTTGGTTGTAGTTTCTTCCCTTTCATCACTTTAAGTATATCATGCCACTCCCTTCTGGCTTATAGAGTTTCTGCTGAGAAATCAGCTGCTAACCTTATGGGAGTCCCTTGTATGTTATTTATCGTTTTTCCCTTGCTGCTTTCAATAATTTTTCTTTTTCTTTAATTTTGCCAGTTTGATTACTATGTGTCTCGGCGTGTTTCTCCTTGGGTTTATCCTGTATGGGACTGTCTGCACTTCCTGGGCTTGGGCTGCTATTTCCTTTCCCATGTTAGGGAAGTTTTTGACTATAATCTCTTCAAATATTTTCTTGGGTCTTTCTCTCTCTCTCCTCCTTCTGGGACCCCTATAATATGGATGTTTCTGCATTTAATGTTGTCTCAGAGGTCTCTTAGGCTGTCTTCATTCCTTTTCATTCTTTTTTCTTTATTCTGTTCCACAGCAGTGAATTCCACCATTCTGTCTTCCAGGTCACTTGTCCATTCTTCTGCCTCAGTTACTCTGCCATTGATTCCTTCTTGTGTATATTTTTCGTTTCAGTTATTGTGTTGTTCATCTCTGTTTGTTTGTTCTTTAATTCTTCCAGGTCTCTGTTAAACATTTCTTTCATCTTCTCAATCTTTGCCTCCATTTTTTTCCCGAGGTCCTGGATCATCTTCACTATCATTGTTCTGAATTTTTTTTCTTGAAGGTTTCCTATCTCTACTTCATTTAGTTGTTTTTCTAGGATTTTATCGTGTTCCTTCATCTGGTACATAGCCCTCTACCTTTTCATTTTGTCTATCTTTCTGTGAATGTAGTTTTTGTGCCACAGGCTGCAGGACTGTAGTTCTTCTTGCTTCTGCTGTCTGCCCTCTGGTGGATGAGGCCCTCTAAGAGGGTTTTGCAAGTTTCCTGATGGGAGTGACCAGTGCAATCAGTATCTTAATTTTGAACATTATAATCTGGTTTTCCTTGATTTTGAACTGAATATAAGTGGAATCATATAGTATGTATCCCATTTCATGTACAGCCTCCTTTTCTCAACGTTATATGCTTGTGAATATTCATGTTTTAACATGTAGCAATACTCTATCCATTTCTTTTCTTTATAATATGTCATTATACAGATATATTACTCTTTATGTATCTAATATGCTGTTTCACGTTTTGGTTATTATAAACCATGCTTCTATTGGCATCCTTTGATATTTCTTGGTACATATGTGCATGTATTTCTATAGGGTATCTCAAGGAGTAGAAATGCTTTAGTAGATAATACCAAGCAGTGATATTGACACTCCCAGGAACAGTGATCAGCAGCAGTGCTCCACATTCTCTTATTTTTGCTACAGATCTCCACTGTGTGTTTTAAATTTTTATTAGTCTAGAGAATACATACGAATACATATCTCACAGTTATTTCAATTTGCATCTTCATTTTTTGAGCATATGTTTATTGGTAATTTATATATTCTCTTTCTGAAGTGCCCATACAAGCCTCCATCCCACTTGGGAGTTAGAAGGTTGTATGTTTTTTAGAATTTTTATAATCTACAACCCACCTGAAGTTAATTTTGTTATTGGTGTGTGATAAGGGTCAAATCCTCATAGTATTATTTTTCCTATAGTAATAGCCAGTTGACCTCCAAAATTTAGTGAAAAAACTGTTCATTCCTACTTTTTTATAAAGATTACCATCATTAATTGCATCTCCATATATGTGTGTGTCTATTTCTAAATCTGTTCTATTCCATAAGTATACTTTTCAATACCATACTGTTTTAATTACTGTACCTTCATTGTAAGTTTGATATCTAATAGAACAAGTCCTAGAAAATATTCTTGGCCCTTTTCCACACAAATTAAAAAATTAGCCTGTTAATTTTTATAATACTATCTATTGGAGAATTTGTTTGGGATTGTATTCTATCTAAATATCAATTTTGGGAGACATGGTATTTTCACAATGAGTCTTCCAATCAATGAACATTCTTTCACTTGTTTAGAACTTCTTCATTTTCTCTCAAAACTGTTTTATAGTTTTCTGTGTGGAAGTTATATACACCTTCCATTACATTTGCTCTAAATAAATATTTTTATACATTGAAATAGTTTCTTCTGATGTATTTCATTTTCTTCTAACTTTTTTAGACTAGTACACAGGAATATAATTGATTTTTTACTTTTGCTATGCCCCTTTACTAATTCTAATAATTCATCTGATTCTTTCAGATTTTTATGATTCTAATATCTTTAACAATGAAAATTATAATTCTTTCACTTACTTCTTATTTCTTCAGTATCTTCTTAAATCTTACTTTCCTGAAAAGGACTTCCAGTAAAATTCTGACTAGTACTCGTAGAGCCATCTTTGAATCATTCCCAATCTTGAAACCTTTCAATATTTCACCATTAAGTAGGATATTTGCTACAAGTTTATTTAGTTATATTTTATCAGAAGAAAGAAGTTCCTTTCTATTGCTATTTTGCTAAGATGTTTTGCTTATGTGTTTGTTTTAATCATAAATAGCAAATGTTTCTAAAATTGCCTTTTCTGTATTTATTGAAAATGTTTTTATTTTCCTCTACTGTGTTGATGTGGTGAACTATAGTAATTAATTTTCTAATGTTAAACTTTGCATTTTTGGAATAAAACCAACTTGATCATGAAATATGACCATTTTTATTTATTGCTGCATTCAGTTAGCTTTTTGTTTAAAATTTTTCATCTATGTTTATAAGAGAAATTGACCTATTAGAGTCCCTTTTGTAATTCTTTGTCATTTTCGTTATTGAGGTTATGCTCACCACATAAATTGAGTTGGAAGAATTCCCTAATTTTGTTTTTGTTTTCTATTCTCTGGAAGAAGATGTGTAAGACTGCCATGATTTTTCTCCCTAAATAACTGGTAGAATTCACTCATGAAACCATCTGCCCATGGAGTGTATTTTACTTTTTGTAGTCTAACAGTTATTTACATTTAAATCTTCTATTTCTACTTATTCTCAGTTTTGTAAGAACAATTTTCCCTAAGAATTTGTGCATTTAATATTGTATTTTTATAAAGTTGTTCATAATATAAGCATGACAGTATTTGTAAGATTTGTAGCAATGTCCTTTTCTCATTCCTGATTTTGATTCTCTCCCTCTCTCTCTCTTATCAGTTTTAAAAACTGAAATCTATAAATTTTAGAGACATTTCAAAACATTTCAGAGTTAACATTTGGCTTCATTGCATGTTTGTCTTCTATTTCATTAATTTCTGCTATATTTATAATTTAATTCCTTCTACTTTCTTTGGATTTCACACTGTTCTTTTGTGCCTAATTTCTTTAGATGGATGCTCACGTTATTTTTAATCTTTATTATCTTCTTGTATATACATCTAAATCTATACCTATCTCTCTAAATTTCCTTAGCTGTGATCTGCAAGTTGTATTTTCATTATCACTCATAAATTTATAATTTTCTCTAATTTCTTTTTTGATTCAAAATATATTTGTAAGTATACGTCTTAATTTCCAAACATACGGAAATTTATGAGTTATCTTTTTGGTTTTTCTTCCCTGCTTAACTTACTCTGTGATCAAAGAATATACAGAACACGACTACAATCCTTTGAAATTTGTTCAGACTTTCTATACGAATCAACAGATAATCTATTTTGGTTAATGCTCCATGTGTAACTCATATGAATTTATATTCTGCAGATGTTGGATCTGCAGTATTCTATATCAGTCATATGATGTTTGTTAATTGTGTTATTCAAATATTCTATATTCTTTCTTCTTACTGTTTTATTCTCTGAATAGCTTTATCAGTTATCTTAGAGAAATGTGTTAAAATGTATCATTATGGTCGTAGATTTATTAGGACTTTTGGTAGTAGTTTGTCAGTTACTTTTGTTTCATACATTTGAATTTATTTTTTGGGTGAATATACAAATTTAGGATTACTATTCTTTCCTGATTGAATTAAAACTTTTGCCATTGTAAAGTGTCCTTATTTATATCTACTAATGATTTTTTCCTTGAAGTCTTTGTCTGATAATAATATAGTTACACAACCTGCCTTTTGGTTAATGTTTGCTTGGTGTGTACTTTCTAACCTTTTAATTTTCACTTTTCTGTGTCCTTAAGGTCTCTTTTAATTTGCATTTAAGTGGTTTTTGTGTTTTACTTAGGCTGACAATTTTGTCTCTTTTAGAGAATTTACTTTATTTAAAGGAATAGTTAATGTAAGTTGTTTTCAAATATAAAATCAAATTTACTATTTGCTGTAAGTACATCCCACTTATTTGAATTTTTGTCCTTTTTGCCTAATTTTGGTTTACAGTTTTTTTAGAAACTTTTTTATTTCTTTCCTCTATTACCTTAACATTGTTTACTTTTAATATTTATTTTTAATAATAACACTAGAGATTAGAGCATAAATTCTTGACATATAAAACACTGATACAAGATGAGACTTCCATCTGTTCCCAGGCATTTCAAGGACCTCAGAACACCTTAACTCCATTTCCCATTTTTATATTTAATAAGCTGCTATTGTGGTCTATTTTGATTCTCCATGTGTGTGTTAAACCCTAAAAACATGTAGTTCATTTTATTTTTCAGTCAATATCATTTAGATGTACCCACATGTTTACCTTTTTTGTACTTTTCTCTCTTTTCTTCATACAGTAGATCATTTAATTTCTTTGTAGCCCTTATCCTAACCTTTTGAAATTTCTTTTAATGTGTTATTGTTATAGATATTTTTTTACTATTTTTCTTAAAATATCTTTATTTCAGAAGGATAATTTCACTAGTTATAAAATTCTAGGTTAATCATTTTTGTCTTTCAGCATGTCAAAGATATCATTTCAATGCTTTCTGGCTTCCATTGTTTCTGTAGTGAGGTCTTCTGTTAGTCAAGTTGTGGGTCCTTTGAGAGTAACTGTCCTTTTGCTCAGCTGCTTTTAAGATCTTATTCTTCGTCCTTAGTTTTCACTAGTTTTAACATGATAGGTCTAATTTTCTCTTAATTTCTTTTACTTGAGATTCACAGAGCTCTATGTATAATTTGTATTTATATTTCAGGTATTGCCTCTTCAGATATTACTCTCTCTAAAGTTTCTCTATTTTTCTTCTGGACATGTCTTAGCATGTATGTTAAAGCCTCCCTTTTTGTATCTCTTTTCTCTCTTTTGTATTTTCCTTCAGTTTGTTTCTCTTTGCTGCATTTATGACTTTTTCCATCTAACTATGTACTAGTTTTCATCTATCTACTAGCTTCCTATTTCTCTTTTAAACTCTACCTAATATGCTATTAAATCTGTGCATTAGTTCTCAGTTGTGGTGATTATATTGTTTAATTCTGGCACTTGAATAAAAGTTTTAAATAATTATTTTTAGCTTCCAGTTATTTGCCATTCTTTGTTCTCATTCCAGATCACTGAATAAGGTATCAGCAAATACACTGGACTAAAAGGGACCCTAGGTGCTGGGCTCACCTCTGTATTTCGGACTTCTCTTGTTTTGGTCTGTTAAGTTGTCAGTGGCTTACTAGTTCTCCAGTGCCTTCAGGCATACACACACACACACACACACACACACACACACACACACACAAACTACTTTTTTTCAGCAGGATAGTCGATTACACTACCTATTCATCATTACCAGAATTGGAAATCCAGAGTTGACTGACCTTCAGTGTCCTTCTTTGTTATTAATTTAGTCAAAGTTTCCACTTTTTCTTGCATCAGTTATATGTGTGTGTACAATATCCATATGAAAAGAATAATTGTTGCCTTAAATATGCTTTAAATATGCTCATGGTATGCTCTTGCTATTATTTAAGTATCATTCACATCTGTAATTACAACCCATTTCATAAATCAAATGTTTATGTAGTGTCACTCTTTTCTTAATCAGACTTGCCAAATTGTAATAGATATACACGTATTTTTAAAAAACAGTATTAATATCATTGATAAATTCTGTTAAATTTTTTGTACTCTCCCTCTCTGGTTTTGTTATCAAGCTAAGAGTGGCTTCACAAAACAAGTTGAGAAATGTTTTCTCCTCTTCTATCTCCTGGAAGATATTGTGTAGAACTTGTGCTAATTCTTCTGTAAAGCTTAGACCTCTTCAATGAAACCATTTACGCCTCAAGAATCGTTTTTCAGAAGACTTTAACCTACAAATTTAATTTTCTCAATAGTTGTAGGACTATCAAATTATCTGTCACATGTTGAATGAGTTGTAATAGTTTGTACTTTTGAGAAATTGATCATCTACATTCACCAAAGTTTTCAAATTTATATGTGTAAAATTGTTCGTATTATTTCCTTATTATCATTGTAAAGTCTGAAGTGTCTGTTATAATGCATCCTGTTTCATTCTTGATACTGGTAAATTGTGTTATTCTTTTTTTGTCAGTATTGCTAAAGGATTGTCAATTTTATCAATTTTTCCCCAATAACCCAGCTATTTGTTTTATTGGCTTTGTCCAATGTTTTAGTATTTTAAATTTATCTGATCTCTGCTCTTTATTATTTCCTTCCTTCTTTTTGCTTCTTTTTGCTCTTTTTTCTACTTTCTTGAGCCAGAAGCTTAGATTATTGATTTGAAAGTTTTCCTTTTTTCTAATGTAATAATTTACTGCTATAAATTTGCCTTTCAGCACTACTTCATCAACGTATCATAAAATTTGATATGCTGTGTTTTCATCTTCATTTAGTTCAATGTAATTCTTTAATACTCCTTAGGACTTCCTCTTTGGCTCCTGAGTAATTTAGAAGTGTGTTGTTTAGCTTCCAAGTAGTTTGGTGACTTGCATGTTATAATTCTGCTATTGACTATTCATTTGATTGTACTATGGTCAGAGAACACAATTGGTATGATTTCAATTCTTTTAAATGTGTTACGATTGTTTTATGGCCCAGGATATGATCTACCTTAGCAGATGTTCCATTAACATTTGAAAAGAAAGTGTATTCTGTTGTTTTGGTTGAAATGTTCTATAAATGTCAAATAGATCCCGTGAGATCATCTATAATCTTACTGATTTTCTGTCTAGTCATATTATCAATGGTTGAAAGAGAGATATTGAAATTTTCAACTATAACTGTGGGCTTGTCTACTTTTCCTTTCTGCTCTATCAGTTTTTACTTCACATATTTTCAGTTCTTTTGTCTGGGACATACACACTTAGAATTGATATATCTTACTGAGATCATCTATAATCTTACTGATTTTCTGTCTAGTCATATTATCAATGGTTGAAAGAGGGATATTGAAATTTTCAACTATAACTGTGGGTTTGTCTACTTTTCCTTTCAGCTCTATCAGTTTTTGCTTCACATATTTTCAGTTCTTTTGTCTGGGGCATACACACTTAGAATTGATATATCTTCTTGATACACTAATCAATTAATTAGTACGTAATGTCCCTGGCAATTTTCTTTGTTCTGAAGTCTACTTTATATAATGTTATTATAGCTACCCCTGCCTTCTTTTTATTAATATTTGGATGATGTATCTTTTTATACCCTTTTATTTTCAATATACCTATATCACTGTATTTGAAGTAAATAATTTCTTTTTTTTTTTTTTTTTTATGGCTGTGCTGGGTCTTTGTTGCTCTGCATGGTCTTTCTCTCTAGTTGTGGCAAGTGGGGGCTACTCTTTCATTGCGGTGTGTGGGCTTCTCACTGCAGTGGCTTCTCTTGTTGCGGTGTACCGGCTCTAGAGCACAGGCTCAGTAGTTGTGGCACATGGGCTTAGCTGCTCTGCAGCATGTGGGATCTTCCTGGACCAGGGATTGAACCTGTGTTCCCTGCATTGGCAGGTGGATTCTTAACCACTGCACTACCAGGGAAGTCCCTGAAGTAAATTTCTTATAAACAACAGCTAGGTTATTTTTTAGTCAACCCTGCCCTCATTGTCTTTTAATTGGTGTATTTAAACCTTTTATATTTAATGTAATTATTGATATGTTAGGGCTTAAGTATGCGTTTTTTCCCCCTATTTGTTACCTCTCTTTTTGTTTAATTTGTTTTTCTTATCTATTTATGGAATAATTACACATTTTTATAAATCTATTTTGATTTATATACAGTAGCTTTGAGCTTATTATCTCTTTGTACTTTTTAGTGATGGTCCTAGGTATTACAAAATATAGACACCTTATCAGAGTCTACTTGTGTCATCATTTTATCAGTTAGGGTGAAGTGTAGAAATGTAACCTCCCTTTACATCTCTTTACCTTCCCACATTTACTGTATAATTGTCTTTAATGTTTCCTCTACATACACTGAGGACCATATTTTAAAAAATAATTTAGAAAACTCAAGAGGAGAAAAAACATCTAATGCCCATTTGGTGATAAATTATCTTAGTTTTCCTTCATCTGAGAATATTTTAGGTTTCCCTTCATTCTTGAATTAAGACAGTATTCTGGGGGTAACATTGTCCTGAATGGCAGAGTAAGGACCTGCAAAATTCCATTCTTCTATGAAAGCAATGAGAATACTGGGGAAATAGTAAAATAAATATTTTCGGAATTTTGGAACTTTACCAAAGCCTTGCAACAATCTAAGAAGTGTCTATTTAGGAAAAATAGCTGGACCATGGTAAGAACAGGAAACTTTATGGCATTTTAACTTGTCATTTCCCCATAACTCTCTCTTCAGATCTACAGAATCCTTGAAAGCAAAAGTCCTCACAATCAGAGTAGTTATAAAACCTAACAGTCTAGGGGCCACCGACATGGACACAAAATGGTTGGACCTCCTCAAAAGTTCCATACCCACATAATTGTCATATGTTACTTGTCTGAAAGTTCCCGAGAAACCCCAACTTGCATGGCTTATCTTTATTTCACTATTCTCAAGTTCATCTTCTAAAAACAGCTTCCCCCCAGAAAATTATTGGTTCAAGATAGTTAAGGATATTTCAGTGTAATTTGTCTAATAGGCCAGCCAATCAGCTAGCCATGCAGGTGTTTCAGTGGCCACACATGAAAAAAAAAATGAATACTAAAGAATTAGTCAAGGAAAGTAATTAAACAAACAGCTATAAAAATAACAAATGGCAGTAACAACAAACTCTGAAGATGGTAGGGGGAAATCTGATTTGCCAAGTGGCTATTACTTAAATTTGGAAAAGATTTTTTCTTCTTAATTTTCAACAAACAAAACTGCAAGAGATACAGAGAAACATGAACATATGGCCTGGGGAAAGGGGGTGGGGATAAATTGGGAGATTGGGATTGACATATACATACTACTATATATAAAATAGATAACTAATAAGGACCTATTGTATAGCACAGGGAACTCTACTCAATACCCTGTAATGACCTAAATGGGAAAAGAATCCAAAAGAGTGAACATATAGCTGATTCACTTTGCTATACAGCATAAACACAACATTGTAAATCAACTATACTCCAATAAAAATTAATTAAAAAAAGAACGTATGGTCCATGCACAGTAAAAAAAATCAGTCAACAGAAACTGTCCTCATGAAAACTAGAAATTGTACTTAGTAGAAAAACTTTATATAAGATACGTCCAAAGAACTAAAAAAAAAACATGACTAAAGAACTAAAGGAAAGTACAAGAATAATGTCTCATTAAATAGAGAATATAAATTAGAAACAGAAATCATAAAAAAGAACTAATGTCTCCACAAGAACACAGATGTCTATAGCAGATTTATTCATAATTTCCAAACCCTGGAAGCAATCAAGACGTCCTTCAGCAGGTGAATGGATAAATAAACTAGTACATTCAGACCATGGAATATTATTCAACACTAAAAAGAAATGAGCTATCAAGCTATGAAAAGACACGGAGCAACCTTAAATGCATATTACCAAGTGAAAGAGGCCAATTAAGAAGGCTACACACTCTATGATCCGAACTATATGACATTCTAGAAAAGGCAAAACAACAGAGACACTAAAACCATCAGTGGTTACCAGGGTTTGGGAGGGAATGAGCAGGTAGAGAGTGGGGAATTTGTAAGACAGTGAAAATACTCTTCATGATACTGTAATGATGAATACATGTCATCATACATTTGTCCAGACCCAGAGAATGCACAACACCAGGAGTGAACTCTAAGGTAAACTATGAACCATGGGTGATTAGATGTGCCAGGATAGGTTCATCAGTGGTAACAAATGTACCATTCTGGTAGAGGATGTTTAATGGGGGAGGCTGTACACGTTGAGGAGGGCAGGGCGTATATGAAAAATCTCTGTACCTTCTCAATTTTACTGTGATCCTAAAACTACTCTAAAATAAAGTATTTTACAAAAAAAGAACCAATAGAAATTCTTGAGCTGAAAACTCTCTTGTCAGAGAAGAAAAAATTTCAGAGTTAGGCAGTTCAGGACTGTTTTATTACTAAATGATTTTATCTGTGGCTACCTGGAATCTCTGGAAAGAGGAGTCTGAGGCAAAAGTTAAGTCATTTATTTATGGGCAGGAGTGGAGTATAGAGGGAGTGTATACAGGAGGAGAAAAGAATGCCAATACAGGGTTGTTTTACCGAGCCATCACCACTATGGATGACTTATTTCACTGTTCCATGGGCTGTTGGAGAAGCTTTATGAAATACATTTCAGGATCTTCTGACGGAAAGAGGACAATGGATTCCCTGTCCCCCACCTCCCTTTGTTAAGGGTACTTGGTAGTTCCAAGATGTGTTAACTCTCCGTATACACTACCACTCACATTTCTAGATTAGTATTTCATCATATATCAAAGACGTTCCTACTAGCGTCCCATGTGAAGGCAGTGATTAGAGATTCTAAGCTGGTCACCTAGCAGTGGCTGGAATAAAAGGCAAACACAAGAGGTGCTCAACAGCATAAGTATCTCAGATTCCTTTCATGTTTTTTCCCTCTATCCTTAGCATGTAGCTTCCATTCTCTACAAGTCCTTGTGGTCAGAAAGTCTAACTACATTGCAAAAACTGTAGGCTGATATAAACAAGAAGGAGAAAGGGTGGCTGGGCCATGCAGATTTTCAGCTGGGCACATTTCCACATAAAATAATGTGGGTGACATGTTTGTAAGAGGGAAAAATGAGAATGGAACCCAGCAATCTCCGTCACAACTCTTAAGGAAAATATGAAGTGGGGACAGCTATCTGTGCCTTTAGCCTTCCTGTTTTAAAGTTAAAATGTTTTACCCATGGTCATATTCATCCAAAGTAATTTTATTTCTCACATTCCACTCCCCCATTTCCTCTTTATTGTCCCAGGCCCTCCAATTCCTTTTTCCAAGAATACCTTTAAATTGATAGCTATCCAATTATCCCATCTTAGATGATTTTGCATTTTTACCAAAAATAAGATTTTAAGGAGGTATGAAGCTCTGAAGGTGGAAAACCAGGCCTCCATCAATGTTTGAGCAGAGAAGAGATGAAGAAAGAATAGACAGGGTGATTCTGCACTAGGTATTGTCTAGTCTCTCTATGCTAAGACTAGTGGTGCATTTTAATTGGGTAAAATGCTATTAGCTCATTCTAAACACTGCTTTGGGTTTCTGTTAACCTCTGCATAGACTATTTTCAAATCTTCATGCCAGCTACTAAAAAGTGGCCAGCTATACTCATTTGGATCCCAATTTTAATATTTTTGATGAAATGTATGAAAATGAATAAAAAATAAACATATATATTTCTCGTACCCTTAGTAGGTACAGAGCAGGATATTAAGCCCTTTGATTCCCACTTTCCCTGCCCCAAGACCCTCTCTGCTAACTGAAAATGGAGACAAAGGAAAGGTGGTGTACAAATAAAGGAAAAGAATCAAGCAGCCTGAAGAAGGACACATGGACCCCTGCCTCTTACAAATCAGGAATAGTTGGCACTTACCTCAAGACTTGACCAGTCTGGTTCCTCCTTCAATCTTATCCGAGTGACATTCATTTTAATAACAAGTTAAACTCATTATGCGAATTGCACAATTCTATTAGAATACTGTTATCCCACGTAAATGCTATTAGTTCCACAAATGAACTATGCTATGTGAAACTGCTTAGAAAACTATAAAGCACTTTACAAATGGAAGAAAAATTATAATGTCCAAGAGAGAAAAGCATTATACTAAACTGGAATCATAAAATGCTAAAGTACCCACTGATGCAGCTCCAATTCACAACTTCACCTTTTTTGTGTGAAAAGGTAAAGGGAAGCAAAGTGTTTCTTTGTAAATCCCATTTCTATGACTAATGTTCTTCTACAACTAACATGTAATTTTCTTCTTTTGATTTGTTTTCCCATCTTACCCGACACATTTTATATCCCTTCTGCTTCTTACAAGTGCCACTTTGTTAAGGGGGGAGGTGGGGTTTTGCAAGAAGTTTTAAAATATGCTGTTAATGAATGAATGGACAACTAATTATTTGCTAAATACATTAACACAAATCTGGGTCTGAAATTGCTTCAGAATTAATTTGGGACATATGTGCACAACCTTGCTTATATTTGCAGAGGGCATGACACATGAATTTCCATTTGTATATGAGAAAGTTATTCCTTTTTTTTTCCCGTTACGGAGCACAGGCTGCGGACGCGCAGGCTCAGCGGCCATGGCTCACGGGCCCAGTCGCTCCGCGGCATGTGGGATCTTCCCGGACCGGGACACGAACCCGTGTCCCTTGCATCGGCAGGCAGACTCTCAACCACTGGACCACCAGGGAAGCCCCGAGTTTTTCCTTTTTTTTACACAAACCTGGCTATAAGAAAGAAAACTCATTGCCAGGTTTATCTTATTTTTCAAACTATATTATTAAAAGAGGATAATTTCTAAATTATGCTACTCATACGTTGATTTCCTTCTCTTTCACTTCTTCTCTCTCTTTTGCCCCTGTCTCTCTCTCTCCCTTCTCCTCTCTCTTTCTCTCTCTCTTTCACACATACACAGATATAAATTTACATACACACACTCCAAATGTAGTCTGTGTACAGAGGTAGGAGGATTACAAATGAACTACCCACCAAGTGAACAAACACACAACTTCCATTCAATGGATCACAATGGAAATTATTTCCAAGACCTAACTGATTTCCAAAAGTGCTTTTATTTCTGTTTTCCCAAACCTCATTCTTCCCATTAAATAAGGACGTCTACCAGATTATTAGTCTCTCAGTATAGAGACTGGATTTTCCCTTTAGTTCAAACAAGAGCTCTGGTATAAACTCCCTTTTAATAGAAATGATAATTTTAAAGGTCTAATCATAGATCTTTAAAATATGTAGCTATTTCCTCCGATGGCAATTGGCCAGCAATAGGGTTCCATCAGCATTCACATTTGCAGATAAGTATTACGTTTTCCTAGACATTTTGAAAAAGTTAGCTCTCAGATGATGGCACTGCCAAAAAATATGGCCAACTTCTACATCAGACAAAATCGGAGATAGATTATTCCTTAACTTGGCACAGAAGTACTCACCTCTGTCAAAACTAGGGCTCTCCTCTTTGGGGCGACCCTACCAAGAACTTAACATAAGTCTTTCTGTTAGGCAGAATTCCCAGCTCACACTAGTCTAATAATTTTTTACCTGTTTGCTAGAACTGGTCTTCAGTGGCCTTATTAGTTATACCACATGATCTTAATCTCGTCAAATACTATGCTGCAGATATTCTATGTATTTTTTTAAGCGGGTTCATCCTCCCTAATCTATACCTACCTCTTAAGATTTAGGGGAAAAAATTAAACTCAAACAGCATCCTTCAGCTGGGCCCATTTCCTTAGTGAAACCTAGATTAGTGCATGTTACGGACTGAACCGTATCCTCTCAAAATCCTTATGTTGAAGCCGTAACCCACAATGTGACTGTAAATGGAGACAGGGAATTTAAGGAGGTAATTAAGGTTAAATGAGGTCATAAAAGTGAAACCCAAATCCCAAATGACTGGTGTCCTTGTGAGAAGAGAGATACACTAGGGGTGTGTGCGCAATGGAAATAGACCGAACACACCGTGAGAAGGAGGCTATTTGTAAGGCACGAAGAGAGGCCTCAGGAGAAAACAACACTGCCTCACTTTGATCTTGGACTTCTAGCTTCTAGAACCGTGAGAGTAAATTTCCGCTATTCAGCCACCTAGTCTGTGATGTTTTGTTATGGCAGCCTCAGCAGACTAGTACAGTCCATTTCAAAATTTTGTTAAGTAGATTGGAGGTTGTAAGAAACCCCACCAAGATCTTCATTCTCACTTGGAATGTAGGGACACTGCTATCAAATGCCTCCCCCAATATTCCTCTCTATTATGATTCTAAACTTGTTTGTTCAACACCCCTTCTTTCTTGTCTGGTAACAGATATCAGCCTCCTGGCCATGGCAGCAACATGGGATCCAGAATAAGTCAATTACAGCACCCTACACTTTGGCTGGTGATCATCCTGGGAATATGCACACGACCCACACTGAACAAATCGGAGCCTTCTCTGTTTTATATTATTCCTTACACTAAACTTAAAGAAAAAGGACTATATCTCATATGGTCATGAGGTTGTGAAGATATAAGCCTTCAATATGGAGAAATATACCCCTCCATGGTAGGCAGAAAAAAGCAGCACACAGAAAAATAGGAGGACAGGAGGAGAGAGAGATGCTGGCACTGAAGTGCCAGAATCAAGGCATCCCTGAGATTACCTTCCCTTTTCCACTCTTTATTTATGGTAATAAATAGACTCTTCTTTTGCCTAAACTACTTCGAGTTGTTTCTCTGCCACTGGAAGTCAAAGAGTCCTTCTAGTTCATTATTATAAAGAGTATGAAAATTATTCATCTTTATCTTTTTTTCCCATTTATGATCTGCTTTCTGACCTCTCCTCCCAACCATTTGCTAATTCACCACTCTTTGGGGCTTGGCCAGGAAAATAGCAGGAATAAAATGGGGAAAATCAAAGAGAATAAAATAAAAAGGAAAAAAAAAGCAGGGAACCAAGTGATATTTCCTCTTATAGTTTACAGTTCTGAAGTCATTTAAGTCCATACAGAAGTGGGAAATGATAATTAAAAATCAAAGAACCAGGGCATCATGCCTACCCAGCCGATTCAGAGTTCCTGAGCTCAAGCTCTATAGATATTTCCTCAGTGCCTCCCTCCATAGCATTTCAACCTAAGAGATTTATTAATATTCCTTTAGAGCTGCTTTTTAGCATCCTCCCTCTCTTCATCCAGTTCCCAGTATCCATGCAACTGCTGGGGGTGCCACAGGCCTCCACAGAGGTCCCCCACTTGTTTCAGGCAGCTTACTACCCACGAAATCTTTATCTCTATTCCTCCTATTCACCCCCTTGCACCACAAAGTCTTGAAACTTTATCTTTTGATATCCTTCTTCATTTTCCTCCAATTAAAACCTATCAGTTATGTAGCCTATTCCCTTAGGGATCCACTCAGTGACCAGCTAGTACTAATTTGGTCATGTATAGCTAAGATGTTACTGGCTGATAATGGATTAATATTTTAATCTCCCAGAGAACATTTACATTTTTATGGTGGCCTTAAGCAAAAGGTGTTAACCACATGGGGATTTCTGGTGGCAGGAGGAATGAAACGAATATGTGGGAACTGGTAGTGCTTTAGCACCCCTGGATCCACATCATGTACACAAAGGCATGTCTGCGCACCTGGTCAGTCCTGCCCTTTGGGCTGATTCCATATCTACCACCAAAGAGCTCTCTGTTTTGCAAGAACCATTTGCGTGACTCTCCCTCGACTGACCTTCCCTTTTCTCCCTCTGGCTGATACCATTGCTCACCTCCCCTTGTTCTATTATTGCCTTTAACAGTGTCTATACTTTTATTAACTCAGTAAATTTAGATTCTCTTAAAGAGCACATCAAAAGTTCAAGCCATGCCACACAGCCCTAGAAACAGTTCTTGAAACAGAAATGATGATTCCAAAAGTTATTTCAGGTAAGAACTAGTAAATGTCATCAGAATGTTCCTGGTCACTTTATTGGCTTTAATTGAATAGTTCCCTCAGAATCTATGGTTTACTGGAACCAAAGATAATATGGGAATGTTAAATACCAGGAACAGGGATGAGAAAAAGTGCGATATTGGCAATTACATTAAAATTTTGGTACTGCAATTTAAGAAGAGCCTTGAAAAAGGAAAGGGTGTCTTTAGATGATGCTGGAAAGATAAGAAAACCATATTCCATGAGTATTAGAAGAACTGCCGTGAAGGAAGAAGATGGAAACATGAAACCTGTTCTCTAGTTTTGGAGGCACATTATCTAGGAGGGAGAGCAGAGTTATTCTGGATTGCTTCACAGGATGAAAGTAGGATCAGTGGTGAGTATAAACTACAAAGAGGAAGATTTTTTTTTCTCATCTTAAGGGAGACTTTCCAAACAACAGGGTTGTCCAGCAATGGAATGAACTGCCTTCCAAAATCATTACTGATACTATTTGTAAAGGGTCTAAACGGCCATTCACTAGGACATCTTAGAACAGCTTCCTATACTCACAGGCTAGACAACTTCTAAGACTCCTTAAATACTGTGATTCCACCATTCTGTAAAACCGTCAGCACTGGATTAGCTGGCTGACCCACAGGGACAGCATCAGGTTTTCGACAGAGTTCTGGGAACAGGGAGAGGAGGTAAGAAACGAAGAGCACAAAACAGAGGAAGCCGCACTTCCAACCTGTCACCTGTTGGCAGTTTTAGTCTTTTGATAGGCTTCAGCCTGTTGGCTATTCATCTGCCTACCTATTCTCTAAATGAAGTACTTCAGCAATTGATTTCAATTCAACAATCAGGGATGCTGTGCTGCTATAAATCATCAGTCCCTTCCTCCCCAAGCCCTTCAGTGAAAGGAGTAATTGGTTAATTGCCAGAGTTGTTAACAAGAATTAAGAATTCAAGGGAATTGGCTAGGAATGCAGATCTGTTGCAATATGGTGAGAACAAATGTGTTTGTAAAGGGGCAGAAATTTAGAAATATGCATACCTAAGTCAAAACAAATGGGTCTTAAAGTCCTTTATAAAAATGCCTGAGATTTACTGGGTCAGCGTTCCCTTCTTTAAAGGGCTAGCACTCTTTAAAAAAAAAAAAAAAGCTTCTTCCTTAGCTCCTTTCACTGCATCTTCCAGCTGCAAAGTCCAAAGCACTTTCCATATTTCCCTCTGCATTCACTCCTGACAGAGGCATCTCCCTATGCTTTACCAATTCTACACACCCAAACTTTCGAGACAACCATTCCTTCTCACGTTTTGATTTTCTCTGTCAAATGAATGGATGAAGGAGAATTTTCATAAAGGGTGAGATAAAACCTAATAGACCACTGCCCATAAGGCCCAAATCCATGGTTACGTGCCTTATAGGGATACGAGTTTGCCTTAGCAAGTACAGCTCCATGTTGGGTGAGACTCCTGGGCACTGCTGAGTACCCTACAGGTAATCTAGATGTTTTTAGCAGTAATAAATCTAACAGCAGCCATCCTTATGTTTGCAACCATTTTATGGTCTTCAAAGTATTTCTTTCATTCTATTTGCTTTGATATCGGTACAAAATACATAGAGCAAGATATTCCTGCTTCCAAGATGAGTAAGTTGAGACAGAGAGTGGTTAAGTCATAAAGGCAGTACTCAAGCCCTAGATTTCCTATCTCCCATATCCTACCTTCATACTTTCTATATCCTGCCTTCACCAGTAGTTTAACCCCTCGGCTCTAAAAATCTGAAGTGCCCATTGTTTTGTAATCATGAAATCTCTTCAGAATTGCGCATAGAGTAGGATGTACAAATGAATAATTGGATTCAATTGCATATACTTTTTTTCCAGCTTTACTGGATTATAATTGCAATACAACATTGCATAAGTTTAAGGTGTTCAATGTGTTGATTTGATACACTTATATATTGCAAAATGATCACCACCATCACATTAGCTAACACCTCCATCATATCACATAATTACAGTTTCTTTTCTGTAATGAGAACATTTAAGTTTTACTCTGTTAGTGAATTTCATGTATATAAATACAATATTATTAACTATAATCACCATGTTCTTCAAGACTTATTCATCTTATAGCTGGAAGTTGTACCCTTTCAACTGCATATACCTGAAGGAGTGTCTGTTTTCACGTGTGTGCACGTGTATCTTGGAGGAATTATGGAGCATAGGGTTGGGGGCAACTTGGAGCTAGTCCAGTGTATATCTGTAGAATAGAAATGAAAACAAGTGCAAGGGAAGCAAAAGTCGAACACATATTAGTAGATTTACAAGGACAGGTAATTTTCATCTTCCACCTGGTCAGAGGTGGGAGGCATATATTGGAGTCATCATAAAACCAAGGCCCATCTTATCTATAAAGGATCTTTGAAGGGACTTTGATGAAAGTGAACTAATGTTTCACCAAGGCTGCTGAAATGCAAATGAGTTGAAGCACTACAACAG
Source organism: Neophocaena asiaeorientalis asiaeorientalis (assembly GCF_003031525.2). Classification (NCBI taxonomy): domain Eukaryota; kingdom Metazoa; phylum Chordata; class Mammalia; order Artiodactyla; family Phocoenidae; genus Neophocaena; species Neophocaena asiaeorientalis. Next base: position 4,835,936 of record NW_020173955.1, on the reverse strand, counting down.
TGGTATCAGTGAAAACTGAGGGCCCACTGCCCACTCAAGGAGCAGGCCAGGAATAGAAAACAGAATCAAGAGAGAGATTATAATTATGTAACATAAGTAAGTTGCAGGGGGTCTCATAAATTGCCACATAGATACCATATAGTCTATAACATATAGGAGCTAAAACCCTGACAGAATGAACTGATTAATAAGAGAACTCCAAGTAGAGGTGACTGAGCACAATGTTTTCTCAGCTGCTGAGGTTCACTACTATTGCTTACACTGAAGCTGATACAATCTCATGTCCAGATTTTCTAAGACTGTCTTGGTTTCATGTGATTTTTAAAAAGTTATTTGTTAAATATAAAGCCAATTGTGAAAGATTTTAAAACCATGTATCTAGTCTGCTGTAACAAAATACTGTAGACTAGATGGCTTAAAAAAACAGAAGTTTATTTCCCACAAGTTCTGGAGGCTGAGAATTCCAAGATCAGGGTGCCAGCAGGATTGGGTTCTGGTGAGAACCTTCTTCCTGTTTTGCAGATGGCCATCTTCTTGTTTTGTCCTCACATGGCAGAAAGAGAGAGATAAAAGAAGCAAGCTCTCAGGTCTCCTCTCATAAGGGCACTAATCCCATCATGAGGGCTACACCCTCATGACCTCATTGTCTCCCAAAATCCTCCATCTCCAAATATCGTTACTTTGTGGATGAGAATTTCCACATATGAATTTGAAAGGAATATAAATATTCAATCTATAGCACAATGTAAATAATAACTTTTCAAATTATAAAGAAAAATCCTTTATCAGACCACATGTCCTAAATTTTAGCTCAGATATTTTAATCTAAATAAGGAGACTAGTGGATCTCTTTTTTAAATGTCCAAGATCTGGAGTTAAGGAGACCAGACAGAAGAAATCAGGGCATTCATGTCCCCAGCCAGATTCAGTAGGAGGAAAGGAAAATGAGGTACTGGAATAAGACTACTTCGAGTGTATGAAGTCTAAGCTGAGTATAGTGTGCTACATTAGATTGGGGAGCACAGGTTCTGACACACAGCATGTCTAAGGTAGGAAGTCCCAGACAGGGACTGGGTTGTTTGTGTCTTGGGTACGTATGGTGGCTCTGTGTCCCAGCCCAGCCTTCAGGAAACCTGTTTCTGAGTTCTGTGGAAAGGTTAGAAGTTAAAAGTTATTATTGGAGAAGCTCTTTTCCTAAATACTCTTTAAGTCTCTGGGCACAGATAACACAGCTTGAAGCCCCTCTAATAGCAGACAACACCGAAGGAGAGGAAGGCCATCTTTGCCACTTCCCCACGGGTCAGCTGTGTAGCCTAGGGGGCTCTCTGGGCTCCAGGATCTCACTGACTGCAGGGAACAGCAGGGCTCAAAGGCACAGCAGTATCAGGTCAAAGCCCAGGTTGCAGTGAGAGATGTAGGCAGTGGTAACCTCAGTAGAAATGGACTTCTTGATGGAAACTCCCACCAATACTGGTGGTAGGAAGACCCGTGCTTCCTGGGAGGCAGAGCCTGTGTAAGGGAGCCAGAGAAATAGCAATGCCAGACAAAGGCTAATGAGAAAATGGAAATTCAGATGATAACTTGCAGGTTCAATAACAGTTAGTGATTTAACTGATTCATTGATAGACTGCTTCACATATCAGTGCTAAATATTGGATAAGATATTGGCCTTCAGATTAGTTCATCTAAAAAGAACTTTGAGAAATAGATTCCATGACTAGAGATCTACTGCCGGCATTTTGATCAGGACGGTGAGAAAACAAAATACTCAAATGTCTATTGGAAGGGAAGCAGAGACACGAACAGTGAAGCATTTAAATGTGAGAAACATCAGTGAAGAAAATGTTCACTTCTGAACAACCTATAACTTTACTAGTTAGTGGTTAGCAGCCTGTTCTTGGAGAATCTTTATCCATCAATCCGAGTTTTGTGTTTACACGAACTCCAATCAGTGCTTATCATTTCCTCTCCCTGCTAGAAGGCCATGTTTTCATTGAAGGATGCTTAGGGACTGCTTGCCTTCCATATGCTGGGCCACCCTATTTAACATCTTCTCCCCAACAGTTACCCTGCTCTATCTAATTCAGAATAAGATTACAGACCCCAATCCCAACAGGTTTTACAACTGCTCTTCGTTTTCTTGAGTTTGTAATCTCTTTGATGCTGTGGAGTTTCTAAAGCAATACTGTCTTAGTTTCCCATTCCCATTACTGGTATAAATACTTGGATTGGCAGCTATTTGCAGAGGTTGGGAGGCAAGACTTCACTACACTGGCTCTACCCCAGGTATTTCATCATGTCCGAGGATTTGCTTGGCCAGTGAAGTTAGTAAACTGCTGCTGTGCCATGAAGAAGTGAAAAATACGTACCGTGGCCATAAGAACTGCTATGCTAGCAATGCATGGTTTCTCTGGGACTAGACATAGGGCCAGCATCAGTGAAAGAGAACGTTAGAGGACTGGTTTCAGAAACAGAGTTTCGATCACACTTTGTTGAGTTTCCATCCTCGCTCTGTAAGTAAAGAACCAAGTTTGCTCCCAGTGCTCAGATTCTTGGCCTCCCACATGGAAACAGAATCACAAAGACGTGTGTGTGTGTGTGTGTGTGTGTGTGTGTGTGTGTGTGTGTGTGCATATATACGTAGGCTTGTATTCCAAACTCAAGAGAAAGAAAAAACTCCCCCTGATTTTTCAATTCCTATAAGGATTGTAGTTTACTATTTCTGGATTTGGATCATTGAGTTCCCTGGATTATTAAACATAGCAAAAAGCCATCTGCGATGAATCGGGCCTGCTCCTCTAATTGACTCATGCTGTGAAGCCCTTTACTGTTTCCCTCACTTCACTGCTGAATATTTTTTCAAGAAACATAGGAAATACATTTTTACTACTAATGCCACCTGCAGGTTAAAGAGAAACTGTTGCAAGATTCTTGAAATCCTCATAGCACACTATAATAAGACCCTCCAAAATATTCCCCAAATCTTTGCCAGTCAGCAGGAATGTAGTCTCATTACACTGACAGTGTTCTTTATCAAAAATGTGCCTTTGCAGTCACCACTGTAGCCAGCCTCCCCTCTTTACTCGACACTCAGTCCAGCTGACACTTACATCAAAGAATTTGTAAGGAGTCATTTCCTAGGAAATAATTGCTTTGGGCTACTTCATGCAATAGCATCCCAGTGCCATTGTGAAGTGTCGCATGTCACAGGTAAAGGTGGTATGAGAGTTATCCTCAATCAATTCGTTCCCACATGAATTATTTCCTAGGTCAATCAATCATTCCATGCAAGTGCTGTTACTTGGGTTCACTGTGCTAAATGAATTAGCACACGTTGTGCCATCTACATGTCTTATTTTCTCAGCTAGGTAAGGTTTCTTAAGGAGAGATATTGTTTTCCACTCTAATTAGTTCCTTCTTATTATGACTGACATTACCATTACTACATTATGATTATTAGTCATAGTAGATAAACTTTGCTATCAGTTCATTATAAATTATGCTTCAGCTTCTAGCCACAGTGATGTTGTATTCCCAATTATCTGAAGAGCACAAATCTACGAGGAAGTGAAGGACGTAACCATCAATATTTTCACAGACATTCTAGGTTAGTTGATGCTGCCAAATGGACATAGCCCCCCCCCCGCATTTTGCCACCACCAGATGGAGGCAACTTTCAATGTGCGTACAAACTTCTGACGTGACGTCCCATGGAATGTGACGATGTAATGTGAGGGCGGGGACAGCAGGAACAATGTGAGAAAATCCTTCTTGACCAGAACAGGCAGCTGGTGACAACTTTAATACCTACTCTGCTTCTTAATGAAATTATTATACCTGAGCACAGAGATGAAGAAATAGAGACGATTACTACAGAGCAACTGACAGGCCACCCTAAACAGGCACTCAGATCCTTAACGTGAGGCCATTCTTATCCTGAGGAATAATATTAAGAGGGCAGAGAAGAGCTGACTGAGAAAATTCCATCCCTTCTAGAAGGGCTTGAATAATATTAATAGGAAAGTCTCCCCATAGCTGAGAAAGAATATATAGAACAGATGCATGGTGTTTGCTGTTTTCCATTTCCTTGGCTGAGTCCTATCCCTAATCCCAGGCAGTTATTTAAGAAATTGAAAAGGGTTTCCAAAAACTTGGAGGATTGTCCCTGGCTGCAAAAAGCTTTTAGAAATTTACTCCCAAATGTAAGCAAAATGCCGTGGGAGAATCATTCAGCCTGAGTGCCACCAGGTGACAATACACCGAAGTGTTCAGACTTTACTGTGAATAGGAAGGAAGTGTAGATACACCAGCAAGTTCAGTGTTTACTGGGAGTTTCACCTTGCTCCTTCCTAGGAAACAATCACCTCTCTAGATCCTGGCACTACTGACATTTCGGACTGGAGAAGTCTTTCTTGTGGGGGCTGTTCTGTGCTGTAGGATGGTTAACGGTACCCCAGCCTCTACCCACCAGCTGCCAGTAGCGTTCCCCCAGTTAGGACAACCAAAGATAAATGTTTGCAGACATCGCTAGATATCCTCTATGGGTAAGGGGGGTCAAAAATAACACCCCCCCGGCTGACAAAATCTAAACTGTAAACTCTTTTAAGTATAGGGAGCATATCTGATCCATCTTTATAATGCAGCCTAGCACAGAGAAAATGCTGGACCTAAGAGTAAATGTCCAATGAAGTTTGACTGCAATTATGTAAGAGTGAAAAAGGAAACACAGCTAAGGTTGGAAGTGACCTTTATTCTTCATCTAAAAGGAGAAAATGAGGCAATTTTATCCAACTGTTCTGACCACTTTTATAAAAAGACCAATATGAAAGAGCTCTCCTGTTTATTTAGATTAAAACACCACTGTCACTGTCCATGAAAAGTCAGCTTGATAAAGACAGAGCAGGAGGTGCTTGGACAGAAGGAAGGGAAAAAAGCACATAGACAATTTAATTGTAGAGAAGTTTAAAAAAATCTTTGCCAAGTAATGAAATTATTAATTGCAATTCATGTCAGTTTTTGCGACAGCCACGTGAATAGATGGACAGGCTGTTCAGCAGTATTTCTGGAAGGAATTGTACATTTTAAAAATGAGGGATTGCTGGAGGGATACTGTGTGTGTGAGGATTTGCAGAAGCGTATACCCCTATAACTTCATGGGGTGATAACAGGGAAGCTGCTGTACCTTTAGACCAGATGGAGCTTATCGATCAAAAGGGCATGACATTCACCCACGTCGCTGTCCTCTGAAAGAACAAACTCTCATTCTATGCCTGATGCAATACCTTCTGTTTGAGGCAGTTTACATATTTCTCTATTTTAAAATATAGGCAGCTACTTCCTTCTTCTTACAAATGCTCTTATCAGTTTTGAATTACAGAGATCTATTTTGAGATGAACACATTGAACAAAACCTTCATCCGTGTGTGCGTGTGTCTGTGTGTGTGTTTTTATTTCCCAACATGGCGGTAGGAGCTTATGCCCGCTATCTGCATAAGTCTTTTGTGTATTGCTAATGGAGTGCTGGAATTGTAACAGCCCTGAGCAGGGAATACATGTGAGCAACAATATGCTGAGAGACCCCTCGGTGGAATCTAATCTGTTCCAGCTCATGCACTCCTCAGAAACTATTTAACTTTCATTAAACTGTGTTTGATATCAGCTAAATAGGATGCATACGGCTCCAATATAGCTCATATGGTCGCATTCATTCGATCACAGCAGTGCTTTTTTCTTATATTTCCCCCCACTTGTGTCAGTACCCAGTATAGCTGGGTAAATAGGAGACCTTTGAAGATGTAGTTAGTACTCAGATTTCTTTATTCTTTTGTGCTGGTTTCTTAGTGTTGAAACAGTGATTCATGTATGTCGCAGACAGCCTCCATTAATTTCATGTAATGTAGCTTTTATCTCGTAGCTGGGACAACTACCTTCAGCATTCTGTCACTCTAGCATCCCCAGCTCTGTCCCAAGTCCTCTTTGCATTTCCCTCCAGGCCCCCAACATTCTCCATAGCTCCTCTTTCTTCATGGAAATTATGTTCATTTCCAGCCACTGTTTTTATTTTATTTTTTCTGGTTGTTCTAGCGTAAGAACAAGTGAATAAACAGGTTAAGAAGAGGAGGAAAAAAGAATGAAGGGTGGGATTTTCAGTCTGAGTAAGCCTTTATGTCTGAAGGGAAAAAAAGAAAAGCTACTAGGATGAAAACACCCATCCAGGCAGGAGAACAGTTTTGTGCTCCCAACCTCCCTACACACACACACACACACAAACACACACACACACACACACACAGAGAAAATCTATTCAGAGGACACTAATTTGTTTATGAATACAACACAGTAGGAGTATGCAGTTTCCCAGTTTCTGGGGATGAAAGGGCTAGTGGGTTTACAAACTGGAGCTGTTGAAAAGTTTTAATGAACAAGTATACATCACACACACACACACACACACACACACACACACACACGCACACACTGAGTGGGGTGTGTGGGGGAACTGGGCATGTTACCAATATGTTATCAGCCGAGTAAACATCATTATTTACTTGCAAAACATCTTTTCTCCTTAATAATGAGAAAGTGTTAAGAATTTCACCTTTAAAAATATTAAGGGGACGTGGATGTGATTGCTCTACGCTATCCTCACTGATATTTTTTCAATTATGTTTTATTAAGTCCAAAGGAATAATCACAATTTTTTTTAGATCACTTAAGAGAAACTACATAGGGTCCTCTGGTACAGGGAACCCAATTATTTAGGATATTATTTTGTGAACCTTTTTCATTTTATTAGTATACCAGAGGGTTTTCACATTCTCAAGGAGAATCCAGCTATTATTGCTTTTTTGGAAGAACTGTCTCACCGGGGCAATTAATTCTATACATTAACACCAGTCACAGTTATGCTGTATATTATTAAAATTATAAAGGCAACCCCCCCCATTTTATCATTCAGTTCAGAAAGGGGTCAGGTGTGTGTGTGTGTGTGTGTGTGTGTGTGTGTGTGTGTGTGTTAGAGAGAAAGCCGCTCCTTGTGCAGCTCTCACTATATAAGAGCTTGGCAAAGCCATGTGCTGATTTGGATACGCTCTCTCCGCAAATGCTGATGGTTCACAGGAAAGTCAAATGGGGCTGAGAAAGGTGAGCACGTAGGCAGCTGTGGAGCTCGCCTCTGTCTGTCTCTGCCACACTTGAGGGATGTTATCCATTTAACTTTGTTGATGAGCACATGTAATTAAGACGCTGTGCCTTAATGTTTGATGCTGGGACTTGAAAGGATGATTTAAAAAATTTATTTAGATAAGCATATTGACATTTTTAGTATGTATTATTAATCTTATTAATAGTATTAACAAAGGCTAATTGAAAATGCATCATCTATAATTATATTAGTCTTCATTTTAGTACATTTTTGTCAGAGTAAACTAGAAAGGAGTAATTAACGTGCCAGCGTTATTTACCCCTGTTTGTATTAAAGCTGGTGTTACACAATGTTAGAGATGAATATAGCCTGATTTCACTGAATGCCACAGAGCACAGCATTAAGAAGCAGTAAAATAAGCAGCTGTGTTTTCCTGTACAAGGAACCTAAAAATAAAACCAACTTCAGAATTGCAGGATAGGTGTGCAGGGGATGGAGACAGGAAGTCTCCAGTCCGTGATTCCCCCGTGCTGCTACACTCCACGCGGCCCTTTTTCTCACCTCAGCGGTGGGCTCAGGGATCCATTACTGCTCAGAACCTAGAGTCCTTGTATCACATCAGTTTAAGAAATAAATATAGAAAAGCATGTCTCAATGCACTTGATCCTGGGGGCCACTGATGCCAGTTCCTTTGGGACAGGGTAAAGAATGATTTTATATTCATCAGGGATAAATCGAGGACCAGAGCTGAAGCTTGAAAACACACTGGTTCAGTCATTACCGTGAAGAGAGAAAACTGTAACAATGGTCCAAGAAAATTGCGCTCAAGAAACCAAATTCCCGAAGTTAGATTTGTCGCTTCCAAGCCATATACTATGATCCTTGCCCCTCTACACACACACACACGTAAGTTTCAAAGCTGCCAAGGAAATAGCCCCTTTTGGCTGCCATGTACAACAACAAAACAAAACAGATAAGCAAACCAAAAAAAAAAAAAAAAACCCTAAAAGAAAGCAAACACGGGAGACTTAAGTTAATGTATTCAATTATTGAATACGTTAATGTATGAAAGTGGAATTAGCCACTTTAAAGTTTTCTCCCACCCTGGCTTTTATGATTCTGTCTTTCTGAGGTCACCCATTTCCTGAGGCAGGCAGGCAGAGTATAGCACAGGGGTGTGAAATGAAGGCACGCAGGGAAGGCGATGGATGGCTCATCTTTTAATCAGGTACAGCCAAGACAGTATGGCTGGGATTCCAAAGCTGGGCTTTGTGCTTTCTCCTGAGCTCTAATAAAAAGCGTGGCATATTGGTTGCACTGGCTGCCAAGTACTATGTCCGTGCCCTCTCCACAGTGGCCAACCACAAACATGCTAGCTAGAAGCTCTCACGGGGCCCCATGTGTGCTGTTCCTACATGGCTAACATATGTATCGACACCTGAAAGCTACAGCCTGCAACGTCGCCAGGACCCCACTCACCTACCTTTGCTCCTTGGTCACCAAGGGTTAATTTTCTAATGGCTGCCTTGCTGCTAAAGCTGGCCAAGTTCTTCATCGCCTGCAGAGCACCACAAGCTGTGATTTGGAGCCAGAAAACACCATTAATTTTCTAAATAGGGAGGATCACATATGTAAACTGTCTGGTTCTGTAACGAGTCGGGCAGGTAGAAGATGAAGGAGGAGGAAGCGAATTTTTCCAGACACACAGGCCAAACAGCTCAGGCCAATGGGCAGCATACTATGCAGGACTTTGGGGGCCGTAGGGGCCTAGGGGGACAAGGAATTTCCCTCCAATCTTTAAATCGGTTACACCACCAACCTTCAGTGTTTCTACAAAAGGTAAGGGTGATGGTTTACTGAGCAGTGTTGGGAGTTTTCACATTAGACTTCACAAGAAACTTATTTGTAAATGGAAGAAAGGATTAAGCAAAGTGCACTAGCTCAGAGACCACAAAGGGGCTCATGAGTACGAACCGGTGTGTTTAGCAAGTCCCAGGTCTTCAGGGCACAGAGAATCAAAAATTCCCCTGATGGAAATTACTTAGGCAGCACTTATCTTGATGTTCTAGACACCTGAGAAGTGCATTTTTGTAGATTTTGCAAGTCTACCAAAGAAAAAGCAAAATCCTCCATGTGGGATTTAGCATGCATGCCTGTGTGTGTGTGTGTGTGTGTGTGTGTGTGTGTGTGTTTATGTGTGTCAGAGAGAGAAAGAATGGGGACAAGCATTAAAAAAAAAGGTGATTAATAAATGCCTTCCTGAGTTTTAAAAGTCATTTTATCAGCCATATATACATCTCTTTCTAGAGCAATTATCACTGTCATCTGAGATGCCAGAACAGTTCCTGACCTGAAACCACACGATCGGCCTAATAGAACATGAAAATACCTTTCTGCCTTATCCTCTCCAGAATACCAAAGCTGAACTGCCTATCTCCCAGTCTGTGCTCTTCCTAGGACCTTTTCTCTAACTTCTGGTTAGAGAAGAACCTTCTCTCCAACTTCTTTGTAACATTCTGGACCCATTCCACAACTCTTAAAAAAAATCTCTAGCTAATGTCAATTTATTCATTCTCTATCTTTCATTGCTCTTTGTGCAAAAATAAAAACCTTGGGGGTGTAAATAAATTTGGGGAAGCTTTTTGCTGCCTCACAGACATAGGGCTGAAGGCTACTTCTTGATTCTTATCCCAGTAGAGCTCCTCAGATAGCAACAATTCTGTAGCAGGGTGTTCCTTAAGAAAGGGAAAAGGGAGGGAAAGAAACTAGGGTAGGCTTCTGGAATCCAAAAATGTACACAAAGGACCAGTAGTGGAGAATAGTGACTTAAAGACTAGCTGTGAGTGAAGGACAAATGACATAAAGGGCTGTGTGATCTCACATATATTTGTCTGAAAGACAGTTAAAATATTTCAAAGTTTTCAAAAAAAATAACCTCAAGGAGGACATATTCAATCCCAAGATGTCTTAGTTTCCTAGGATTGCCATACCAAAGTACCACAAACTGGGTGGCATGAATAATGGAGATTTATCGTCTCACACAGTACTGAAGGCTAGAGGTCCGGGGTCAAGGTGTCGGCAGGGTTGGTTCTTCTGAGGGCTGAGAGGGAAGGATCTGTCCCAGGCCTCTCTCCTTGGCTTATAGGTGGCAGTCTTTTCCCCGTCTCTTCACCTGGTTTTCCCTGTGTGTGTCTATGTCTCTGTGCCCCAATTTCCCCTTTTATAAGGGTTACTAGTCATACAGGATTAGAGACCACCCCCACCCCCAATAACTTTATCTTAACTAATTAAATCTGCAATTAGCCTATTTCCAAGTAAGGTCACATTCTGAGGTCCTGGGGGTTAGGACTTCAACATATACATTGCGGGGGTGGAGGGGGACCAATTTAACACAGGATGAGATAAAGAACTTCCTCAAGAGTAAACCAAAATTCTCATGATGTCTAACCAAGGCATATCTAAAGTAACGCTGATTTGTATATGCTTGACTCTCTATAGACTGCTGAGTATTTTTGCTTCCAATTATTTATTCCAGATAATTCTATCTTGATCTTCCTCAAGATCTGCATTTTTCCTACTCTCCTGATGGGAAAACTGAGGCTTTGAGAAATAAAACTGTCACTAAATGTCACACAGCTACAGACCTGAGGCTCTAATTCCAGGCTTCTGCTTCTTATCTCATGTTCTGCCCACTAGTCTACACTGCTTACATTGTACTACTAACCATTAACACATTTCACCACCAACAGTGTAGCTTGAGTCCCACCATTAAGTCACCAGAGAAGTGCCCAGCTTAATTCTACTATTTCTCTTCCTAGTTCCTCCAAAAAGTTGGGGGAGGGGGGCTTCCCTGGTGGCACAGTGGTTGACAGTCCGCCTGCCAATTCAGGGGACACGGGTTCGTGCCCCGGTCCGGGAGGGTCCCGCGTGCCGCGGAGCGGCTGGGCCCGTGAGCCACGGCCGCTGAGCCTGCGCGTGCGGAGCCCGTGCTCCGCAACGGGAGAGGCCACAACAGCGAGAGGCCCGCGTATCGCAAAAAAAGAAAAAAGAAAAAAAAAAAAGTTGGGGGAGGGGAGACTTATTTCCTGGTATAATTTTTGTTCAAATTAATCTGACAGTGTTCCATCTTGAATGAAGTACAAAAAATTAAAATAAAAACAGGCCTGAATCCACAAAACTCTGTCTTATAGTTTTACTTACAGATATATGGGTCCCACTTTGGAAGCCACAAAGACACCAGGACCAAGCAAGTGACTCCAGAAATGGCCCAAAGTAGACCCAAGCTGGGCATTGATGTTGGCAATAGCCAAGCTGGGTGTAGAACAGCCATCATTTTTCAGCTGCTTTTCTCCTTTTCCTCCTCCCTGGCTCCAGGTAGTACATTGTTCATTAAGAGCTCTACAGAGCTCAGTAGAGCTCATTCTTGCTGAGATCGCCTCTCTGATCTTCTGAAGCCTTTAAAAGGGAATGAGCCTTGGCCTCCTTTTTATGGGCTACATTACGACCCGGCTTCAAAGTGTGAAAAGAGGTTCCAAGATTCCCTTTGTGCGGTGGAGTCTCTTAATTGCACTTTTAAACACAGTGTAATTTTTGTAATTAACATTATGGTTTCAGAGGGCAGAGAAGCCTGCACCATGCTAATGACAAACCTGCCTCTTCAGAGTGGTGGAATTTCCAAGGCCTCTGATATTGGGGTGGAATACTGTTTTTATGAAGGATTTCAAAGACGCTCTGTGGGCTGTGTTCTGAGTCATCATTAGCATTTGACAACATAAAGAAATTTTACAACATGTGACAGATTTAGATGTGAAGATTTTACCTGATAACTGGAAAATTTGCATAAAAAGCTTCATTAGGTCTCCTCTCACATTACTGAAAGAGGAAGAAGTATAGCGCACTCTTTCCCTAAGATTGTTCTTAGGAGCTAAGGAATTGGTGCTTTATAATAAAACTTACAGTATATTATGAAGTGAAGTTGTAATAATCTTCAATGAAGTTGAAAATCAGAGCATACGTGCCTTTTAAGGAGAGGGAGAGAATGTGTGTCAGAATTATCGTGTAACTGAAAACCTTGCAGTAAAGGTATATTGTACTGTTCTTTGCCACATAAAAGATCCAGTCCTGCTAGGCTGCCGAGTCAAGGCGAGAGCGTCATATATATAACACCAAGCGACAATAATGTGTAATTTTTTCACTCTGTGAATAGTCTGTTCACTGAGAAAAATTATCTTCCTCTTATTCCAGAGGCAAGTTTATCTTGCCTTCATTTTTCAACCCTAAGCTATCAGCCAAATTGTGTGTGTGCATGTTTGTGTAAAGATACACACACACACACACACACACACATTTCCGCCCCCCTTTCTTTCTCTCTCTCTTCTGCAGATGCCCTGTACATTCTATGCAGGGCAATCACAGCTCCTGCAAAGAATAACTGGCCTTTCTTAGGCTGATACCGTCAGAAATTGTACTGCAGAGTGGGGATTGAGTCCCAAAGCCATCCGTTTGCTGAAATCCTTTCACTGAGCATGGATCAATTAAGCCAGTAATAATGATAATTTCAGGAAAGCTTTCTGTAATGATGGGAACAAGAATTCATCACTATTCCACGCTGTCTTATTATTTCAACACCGTACATATGCCATTGGATGTATAGCAGTAGCTTGCGGCATTATCTCAGTGGGACGTGTTTTCCTTCATGAGAGTCTTTTACTTGATGATTACGCAGATAATGCATGCCTGCGTAATGACATCATAAATAGAACCCAAAGTCCTAAGAAACAATTAGGGAAGTATATCAATACTTCCCTGGTAATCATAACATCATCTGATTTCCAGTGGGATGCCCAGCTAGCTCCCCAAGTTCCATAATCACGTATAAGCATTAATGCCTGCTTCACAGTCTATCTTGGAGTCTCACATCCTGGCACTGGAGACAAATTAATATGCATTTTAGCCCACTGTCAAGAAAGGAAATCACACAGGGGTTTTGATCACAGAGCAGAGGGTGAGATCCATGCAAGTAAAACCCAAGATGATACAAACTGGACCCTGTGCATACTGACCTCAGGCAAAACCAAAAAGAGACTAAAAAATAAAAAAGCCACTACTATTCTCTGAAAGTGAAGGACCAAAGAATCCTTGCAGAAAATTGTTACACTTTCCTTTTAATAAAACTATTTCTGCAAGTGGATTTTTGTTTCATTTTTTTCCCTTGAATTATTTTTCCCATCTGATGTTTCCTTTCAGCCTAGTTTAATTCCCCTTAAAAATAAACATCCCTTTTTCATGGGAGGAAAGGGCCACTTTCTCTAATTGGTTTGAGGCACGTCAGTCACTTCAGCCTGCAAGGGATGCAAAACCTCACTTTAAGTGGACCTTTAAAACCACATGGCGGATTTTACAAGTTCTGTTCGCTCCTGCTGAGGGGAATGGGGTATGAGTAGGATTCAATTATAGTTCTGGATTCATTTCCCAATTTTAGGAAAGGGACAAATCCTTCCTTTCTCCTAAGTCTTGTAGCTTCCAACAAACAGAAATGGAAATTTAAGATAAATGATCAAACTTACATAGTATATAGCTTTTATTTTTACAAAATATTTGCTTCCAGCAGAGTGTATCTTAATTCACAAATGCAGAAATCTGTCATTAAGATCTGACCCAGCTGCATGGCATTGTCAAATGCAATAACGTATCTTTTAATAGTGTTATATCAAGTAAGGATATAACATATCATTAGTTTAAATGTATTTGCAAGCAATTACCCCCACCAGGATATTTGAGAATGCTCATGCAAAATTGATGAAATTCTGACATGCTTAAACATTGTTCATTTAGCTCAATTCCTTATGTATAGAAAAAACAGAATAAATAATTCTGCTGCCATTTGCAAAGTACTGTTAGGCATTTTTATTTCACTCAGGGCTTCAGTGCTGCCTTTAAACTATAGCCTTTGGTGATCATTTGGAAAAAACAGTTTCATATATGTTTAATTTTAAATAATGGACTAGGTTTTTCATTCTCCTTATTATTGTTCAGTGTAGTAATTTAAATATGGAGTAGATTTACTGCATGTCAGCTGCCTTTCTTTTACAAAATGGGATAAATTATTAAATGAGTGGAGGTTGTCTGACAACCAGTTTTCCAGTATTACACAGAAGAAAGACCTTTGGCATTCAGCTGTCTTTTGAAAAGACTAAAGTATAAATCAATTAAGCCACTATGCTGTGGTTCAGAAGTGCCATTTTATGGCACAGTTTTGCTTTGCCTCTCAGGTGACTATTACGTGGGGAATAGGATGACAGCCATGCTGGGGTCCTCCAGCGTCTTTCCTGGGTTTCTAAAGCCTCCCTTGCCTGAAGCGCACACCACCAAAACATCACTGTGCCGGTGAGTCACAGTCAACAGGTTCCTTTCTGATTTTTCTTGACCACACTAGTGAATATTATTTACTAATGACAGATTAAGAATTTTGTTTCTGCTTTTGGATTTTGCCTGCAATTTTTAATATATTCACTGTACCAAAGTAGAGAAATCTTATGTTAGACATCGCATCACCCTTTATGCAAGCCAGATGAGAAACTGCATTCCAGTACCTTTCTATGTTATTCCTCAATATCATGTTAGCATCTATGTAATTAATAATACTTTAAGCTCCATCGAAATGAAATCACTTTTATTCTTCTCCAAAAGAGAATCATCTATTAACTCTGCGTGACCCCCAAATACATTTTACTTTACTAATGTCACTAGTAACTCTACCTTCTGAAATATTAATCTATCTATCCAAAGCCATAAAGAGTGGTCAGATTATTTTTTTTAATCTAATCTTTTGTGAAAAGCAGACTGCTTATTTGGAGGGTCATGTAATAGGTACTTTTGGAGTACTATTTCTGAGCACAGCACTGCTGCGGGGCAGATGAAAACAACAGGAAGGAGGGTAAGACAAACAGACAAAAGGGAAGGTATGGTCTCTTCTCTGAAGAAAATTAGAATGTAACTGAAGAGAGTAGACCAGTTGGTTCACGTGGAACAATTAGCGAGGCACACAAACTGTACATAATTGGGCTAAGTGACAGAATATAACTGTAGTAGGAGGTTAGAGAAAGGAGACATCAATAAAGACTGAAAATCTACATTTTGAAAAGCTTCATGGATGATGGGTCGCATACAATGGGTAAGATTTAGATGCTTGGAAAGAGGGGAGGAGATTCGAGGTGGGATGGTTAACAGCTCTTTGAATGTGCAAAATGTACTTTAAAAATTCTGAAACAAAAGGGTTTCTGGAAAGTGGTAAGAAACTAAAATAAATATACTGGATGATATCTACTTTGGAGAACCCCAAAAGTCAGTTAAAAAAACGAAACATTTAGATGGGCTGCATTAAGCCCTATTGATCCACTAACTCTTCTTGACAAGGGGCTGCCAAGAATAAAGTATCCACCAGGGTGTTGGCAGGGTGGTCAAATGGTGGGAAAAAAGGCCAGCAGGCTGTTATCAGGCTGTGAGTAATCCAAGAATGGGTTAATAACTTGCTAGGATGTGATGGAGATGCTTTCCAAGACTGCCAGTGAGCATTAGAATATAGGGGATGAAGGTGAGGGACGTACCAAAATGCACTGGGATATACTGAATCAGAGTAAATGAGAAGTTAATTAACGATGCTCCCCACAGGTAGATCAAAAAAAGGGCTGTATTTCCTAAAGGAAATATCAAGAGAGGGAATGGAAAACACAATTATTTATTATTTTAATTTTTCAACCGCTTATTTAGGTACCATACAACCTGGCAACAATGCTGCCACACCTGTTCTCACCCATAGCTAATGCTACAAAACATTCATCATTACTCTTTCCCGCTTAACTACACAGAGCCTCGGAATCCTCCTCACCATTGAATTCTGGGCAGGTATTACAAATTAATCAGAATTAGTAAATACACACACACACACACGCATAGACACACACTCACACACATACTCCAATATCCCATGCTTAATTCAGAAAGAAATGTGGCTTAAAACCACATTTAAAATGGAAGTACACATTTTATCATGTTATAATATTTAGGAAGAGATGAATGAAAAACAGAGAAAACCATACATAGTTGCATATGCGGATACACACACACACACACACACAATTTTCCTAGCAAAGGCTCTATAGACACAGAATACTTAAAAATTGGGGGGAAATTATTCCATTAATTCAAACCAATGAATGAAATTCTAAGACAGTTAAAGACTAAGTTCACCAGCAAATGATGACCAAAAGAGAAGCAAAATCGCCGACCATCATTTCCCAGTAACAATTCCATTAGGAACAAATGGAGTTAGAATTCCAGGTGGCTTCAAGAAGCAAGCAGCTGGAGAAGGACCTACAGCCAGAAAGAGAAAGGTGAGTGGAAAAAAAAGTGGGAGAAAGCTTCAGCATTTGTCTGGAGAAGAGGAGACTCAGAGGGAACTTAATAATAGCTTTCAAGTGTCTGTCTGAAGAGTTATTCTACAGGGAATGCTGACCAGCTGTTCTCCATCTTTATTCAGGGCAGAACAAAAGGAGATGCACTAAACTGCAGGATGAAGGATTTAATTTAGACATAGAAAGAGTGGCTTGATAATAAGTGTTATTAGATGTTGGAATCAGTGTCTGAGGCAGCCCTGTTCTTTTGAGGGCTTAGCAAACAGAAGGACTCATGCAGAGGCCCTGGGGCCCAGCTGAGGTGGGCACTGCTTGAAGGTAGTAAATTTAGGTCCACTGAGCTCCCCGGTCCTCTTCCAGCCCCAGTATCTAAGAATGTACTCCAACCACCCAGGTCTACCAGGTCGGTGAGAGCCATTCCCAGGAACAAAGAGAAAGTGGGCTTCTCCCCAGCATACAAACTTCCAACCATGTTCAACAAGGTGCCAGGAAAAACAAGCAGCCTGACCATGGATTCCCAAGCCTCCTGCCTTGTTAAATGCAGTTTATGTTTTACACAAAAGTGTCCTGTCTTAATTTGCTTCTTTCCTATAAATGAAATGGGATACATTTAGTATTCTTAAGGGGCTGGTACACTGGCCGAGTTCATGCTGCCTATGGATTTTAAAAATGCCAAGCAGGGGTACCCACATTGAGAATCTGGAGAAAGAGTGAGGAACCACAGGCCCTAATAACTGAAATGTGCCGGAATTACTGGCACATGTCCAATCCTTTGTTTCCTTCCCCCTTCTCTGTTTCTCTCACTGCCCTTCCTTGTAAAAATAGATGTGCAAGGATAGCACTGCATTAATTGAACATGAAATTTGCAAATATGTATTACTTTTTCCACTGTCTTTCCCCATGTAGTCCGAATTGGTGAAGTTTTATAATAATATTTAAAAGTAAGAACCTATAAGGTTCCAGTATTTCCTAATATCACACCTTGTACTTACCAATGCTTAATACATGTTTGTTGAATGACGAGCGGTTCCATTTTTTTTCACTCCCACACAACCCATATGAAAGGTCTCCTAATGGACAAAAAGCACTTCCAACAACTTTGCTCTCCTTATAAAATGAGTTATCCATCCTCCCAACATCTGAGCTGTTCTCCTCTCACCAATGAAGAATCAGGTGTCCTCAAGGGCAGAGAGAACACCTACACGTGCTGTGTGGAGTTGGACATGTCCTTCACTCCCGTGAATGCTGATGTCCTTTGTAGTCATGAACTGGGTCCCCTCTTCTCCATATTCCCAAAATTGTTTTACATAATGCTTTGAGCATAGGTATTCCGTAAGTATCTGCTCAACAAAAATCAATTAAAAACACAGAACACAAGAAATGGGGCATAGTGCTTAAAGACATGTGCTCTGGAACAGGAGTGCCTTGACTGAAATCCCAGCTCTGCCATTTACTGAATGTGTGACTTTAGGCAAAATATTTGTAGTCTCTTTGGGCCTCATTTTTTAAATGGGGATTATCATAGTACCTACCTCATCAAGTTGTTATGAGGATTAACTATGGTAATATCTATAAAGCACTTAGAACAGTATCTGATAGGTATCAAGCACCAAATGTACCACAAAAATAAAAAGATGCTGGGGCTCAGGAATTCACTTCCTGGTGTTGTATGTAGCACAGATCTACCAGCCGGTTAAAGTGTTTGGCAGCTCTGCTTGATGTCACCTGTCTGTTCCTTCCCCAAACCACCAGAAAGACAATGCACATGGTGATGGTAAGCCCCACGTAGGGTAATAAATAGTGGAAGTGCCTTGAAAGCTCCTACTAGAAACAAGGACAGAAAGGGGAACAATGGCTTGGTTGAGCAAAACTGAAAAGATGAACCAAAATGATCGACTTTGCCATTACTGAATGTCTACAGACCTATTTGAAATTAGAGTCAGCATCTTTCATTTCCCCAGTGAGAGGAAAATGCTATTGCTGTTGATTAGCCCTGGTTTTAGAGGGACACCTAAGAAGCAGATCCAAAAGTAACATTAATAGCAACCAGAGCATTAGCTCTCAGCCCTGGTTGAGATACATACGGCAGCAATGACAAATTAATGGCACATGCAGTTCCATTCACTCTTTCTGTGAGGACATGGTCCTCTTTCTCACTGATCTTAAAACTTCTCCTTGTGCAACTCAATGATACATGCATCCCCTACATATCAACTGGAGTTGGATCAGTGAGGGAATAAAACAAAGGGTTTAAAGCTTTGCTTCTAGATCCAAGAAGCAACATGTTAGCCCTTTGCAGAGACCAAATACAAACAGATCCATTTCCAAGGAATAATAACCACATGTACCTTCTAACTATCCAAGGCAGGAAACTCTTCCCCATTTTGAATTATTGCTTGCTTATTAAGGAATATTTCTCTTCAAACGCAAATACTTATATTCTTAAGGATATGATGTCAAAATGTGTTCACTCAACCTGTGTTGTATTCCTACTATGTGTTAGGTTTGTATGGAGTTCAGAAGTACAGCATACAATTCTAGTCCTCAGGAAACTTACAAGCAAGTTGGGAAAGCATTATTTATACAAATAAAAATCAGAAAATAATCCAAAATAATATGGTAATAAAATGGTATGGTAGGGACTTCCCTGGTGGCGCAGTGGTTAAGAATCTTCCTGCCAATGCAGGGCACAAGGGTTTGATCCCTGGTCCAGGAAGATCCCACATGCCACGGAGCAACTAAGCCCCTACGCCACAACTACTGAGCCCACACACCACAGCTACTGAATCCTGCGTGCTCTAGGGCCTGCACTCCGCAACAAGAGAAGCCACCGCAATGGGAAGCCCACGCACTTCAACGAAGAGTAGCCCCCACTCAACTGCAACCAGAGAAAGCCCGCGCACAGCAATGAAGACCCAACGCAGCAAAAAATAAAATATATTTTTAAAAAAGCTTTTAAAAATATGGTACGGCAATAAGTATTGGTATGGAAATAAAGTGCTATATTCCGTAGGTTCAGGCAGGAAGAAACTTTTAAAGAATGGAGTTTCACGTGGGCCAGAATAGTGAGCAAAGAAATAATAATCATCAGGCATAATGTGGCCCTTATGTAATGGCTGATGTGTGGACTGGAAAAGGGGAAAAGAAAAAGGGAAATGCTCAAAGATGAAAGTGATAATGGTATTCCGGAGGGACAGATCTGATCACTTCTACCAAAGAACAAGCAATTCTGAGGTCTGCCTATTACAAAATTTCTGCCAACCCAAAAGCTTCCAAGGACTTAGAGGTCCCAAGAGAACACATTCAAACAGGACGGTACATTTCTCCAAGGTTACAGAAAACATCTACTGACCACAAACATCCATGCCAAAGACTTCTCAGGAGTGGAAGCACAAAAAAGGGTCAACCAACAAGCCTTAGTTGTACAAACTCTCTCAACTGTTTTAAAGTATTGCTTCAAGAGAAAAGGTTAAATGAGGTTTGAGTACAGTGTAATAGACCTTCACTGTTCATAAAGCTCCAAGTGACAAATGTATGTATGGTTACTGTATAAAAATATTGGGGTCAAATGCCAAAGATCTCTGAGGTTAAGATTTTTGCATGGATAGGTGAAGGAGCCCAAATCATCAAATCTCAAGAAAATGGCAGCTTGTCAGTCAAAGACACAATCTGCTCCAGCTCACCAGAGAAGCCCATTCCCAAAGTCCACTCAGCCAGACGTTACAAACTTTCTAGCTGTGATATACAGCGCACTGTGGCGTGTAATTTGTTTGGTTCCAAGAGACTAAGAGAAGGGTTTGGAAGGTTCACTGCATTGTAAAAGACATATGCCGGGCTGCAGGTTTTCACATTTGTAAATTTTTTTTAAATCCCCTATTCCTCAATAGTAGGACATCCAAGGGAGAGGCATGAGTTGGTATCCACGGAATAGATAAGAAGGAAGGATTTCAACCCCTGTAATACATGCCAGTGTCTGCAAGTAAAACAAGAAGGACCTGTGACAAAGACCTATAAGGAAAGGCACAATTCTGCATATAATTGGCCTATGGCATAATTTGTGCCATATGTTTCCAAACAGTAGAACTCTGACTCCTGCTGCAGTGAGGGAGTTGTGTGAAAATACCATGGGACTCATCACTTCTGCACAATGGAAAACCCATTTTCACTTCTGATCCAACCTAGGACTTGTCCTTCTCAGTAAAAAAAAACAAAACAAACAACAACAACAGAAACCTTGGATCACATAAACCCTCTCCTCTGTACCATGGGGGCTGGGCACAGGAGAAGGGGTGAGAGAAAACACAAGCTGTAGATACAAGGGGAAATGTAAAGAAAGTACCTCCAAAGTAACTGACCACACACAATTTGTGGAACAAGTTTAATAAAAGCAAAGGCTTCTTTAGAAATCTGTGGATACAAACTTCTATTTGAAATCTAAATTGGAGCCATTACTGTTTCAGAGATGAAGTATTCCTTGCAGTTAGCAATGACTCTTACCAAGAAAAAGTGGAAAATCAGCTTCCATTTTTGAGCAACTATTATGGACTGGACATTCCATCTTCATTTAGTCCTCACAATAGCCTTATGAATATCTCATCTTATTCCTCAGCTGAAGAAACAGCCTCAGAGAGATGTACTATATTGCCCAAGTTTAGACAGCAAGCATCCATGGTGGGATTCCAGAGAAATTAGTCTGACTCCAAAGCCCATGTTCCTATCATACTTTCTATTGCTTTGGCAGAGTGGTTGTATTGGCAGCTATTACCATAACCAATCCCTCCAGCGTGGCATAGAATACGAAACATTAGCAGGACCTGAGTGATAAAAGAGGAGAGATCTAAATCATAGTGGAAAAGACAGAAAAGCCTTTAGCTTCAGCTGGCCAGAGTTTTCATTAAACCCTTGGAGATAGATTTGGAAATAAATTTCATAGCCCTGAATATTGTTTATAGTTTGATGTATGGATTCATTCTTACATTTACTACATAGTAAACAAAATAAAGTTCAGGGTTTCCACATGCATTCCCAATTTTTCCTTTTATTGTCTTTATAAAGTCCCCCAAACATCTTAGATACTGTTATAGAAAGACGTCTGTAAAAGTGGACTCCATTGAAAATCAAGATGCAGGGCTTGAAGTGAGATGGTCAGTTGAATAGCCTAGTTTATAGCTTGTTTCACCCTTTTGAGCTTGTTTCTTGCTCAGTGGAGCTGAGTACAAAATTCTCAATTAATTTTTGCCTATCCACTACAAGTTCATGAAGAAATCCTCCTATGTTATCTTTGAAAAGTTTTACGTTTCACATTTATATCTGCAATGCACCTGGAATTGATTTGTGTGTATAGTGTGATGTAGAAGTCAAGATTAATTTTTTTCCCTTATGGATATCCAAATGACCCACTACCAATTATTGAAATGACAATTATTTTCCCCATTGCATTGCAGTAGCACCTGCGTTTTATAGTAAGAATAATAACTTTTAATATCTGATAGTATAAATCCTCCAACTTCTTCATTATTTTCTTGGCTATTCTTTCCACGTGCATTTCCATAGAAATTTTAGAATCAGCTTATCAATTTCCATTAACAAATCTGTTGGGATTTTTATTGGCATGGCACTGAATCCATAGGTTAATCCAAGGGAAGAACTGAGATCTTTACAATGTTGAGTCTGCTAATCCAAGAATATGATAGGTTTTATTTAATTTCTCATTAATATTTTAGTGTTCTTCATAGGAACCTTGCAAATTTTTGGCAGACTTATTGCTAAACAACTGATCTTCTGATGCTATCTTAAGTGGCATCATTCTTTAAATTTTAATTTCTAATAGTTTGTTACCATTTGCTTGGGATTTGACAATTAAGGGTCTTTCAAAAATCCGTGCGAGAAAACCTTAACCCCAGAGATCACTGGCATCTGACTCCAACATTTGTGTACAGTAACCGCACACACATTTATCATTCTAAACTTTATGAACTGTGAAGCTTTATTACATTGTACGTGAAACTCAACTGATTTCTGCTATGTTCACTTATTAGAATTAATAAGTTATCTTCAGTTCTTTTAGATTTTCTACATGCAATGTAACCTGTGAATAATGACAGTTTTATTTTTTATTTCCAAACTATTATGCCTTTTATTTCTTGCCCTGTTGTGCTGGCTAGGTTTTCTAGTACAATGTTGAATCAAATTGGTCAGAACAGACCTCCTTGTCTCATTCCCAATCTCAGGGGAAATCTTGTAATATTTCACCATTAAGTATGAAGAGTGTAGATGTTTTGTAGATACTCTTTACTAGATTAAGAAAAAGTTCTTTTATTATCATGAATGGTTACTAGATTTTTTCTAATGCTATGTCTGCATCTATTAAAGTGAGCATATGATTTTTCTCATTTGTTCTCTTAATGAAGTGACTTAACATTGCTTTTTCAATTGATAAACCAACATTATTTTCTTAAGATAAACCCAAGTTAGCTGTGATGCATTTTCCTTTTTATATATTATTCAACTTGCTAACACTTTTTAGAAGTTCTGCATCATTGTCCAAGAGATAAACTGGTCTGTAATGTTCTTACCAAGTTTATGTTGAGCTAACAATGGGTTGGGAAATATCCCATTTTTTCCTATTGTTCTAAAGAATTGATGTAAGATTGATTTTATTTCTTCTTTAAACAATTGATAGACTTCACCCAAAAGCCATTTGAACCTAGATCTCTGTCTGAGACTGTTTTCAACTATATATTCAAGTTCTATAATAGATCTAGTATTATTCAGACTTTAAAATTTCTTCTTTTGTCAGTTTTGGTAACTTGATAACTGTATTGTTCAAGGAAACTGTCCATTTTATCTAAATTTTAAAATTCCTTTGCCTAAAGCTGCTTTCCCCTCCACATGGGCACATGGAGTTCAGGGAATCTAGTCAATCACAAACCTGCAGCCTGAAGCAGAGCACCCCAGAAACTGTAATTTAAAGCAGAGTTGCCTTATATGAGCTTCAGACCAATGAACAAAACGAATGTTTAATATGCTTTTTGGTTGTTTATTATGAAATAAATAACCAATGCATAACTTATGTTTCCATTGATTAATCCTCTCCTCTGATTTGTCTAGTCATCCGTTAAACCTAACTCTTGAGTTTTTAATGTTAGAAAATATATTTATCAGTTTTTAGATTTCTACTTGGTACTTTCTTTTATATTCCATTTCTCCAGTGAAAATCTCCATTATGTCATCTATTTTCTTGAATATATTAATCATAGATTTTTAAAATGTCTTTGTCTAATTACAGTAATTAAAATTAGACTACCTCTAGATATGCATCTATATTTACAATCTTTTTATTAAGATATAATTGACATATAAAAAGTACGTATCTTTAAAATGTACTATTTGATAAGCTTTGACATCTATATACTCCTGAAAAACCATTGCTATGACCAAGTTAATGAATGTATCCATCACTCCCAAGTTTCCTCAGGACCTTTTATAATCCTTCCCTTCTACCTCATCCATACTCACCCCAATCTCCAGAAACCATTCATCTGATTTCTGTCACTAGAGATTAGTTTGCATTTTTAAGAATCATTTAGTATATACTCTTTTTTGTCTGGCTTTTTAAACTTAGCATAATTATTCTGAGGTTCATCTATGTTGCACCATGCATCAATAGTTCATTCCTTTTTACTGATCCATTGTATGGATATACCACAACTGTTTATCCACTCACCTACTGATGGATATTCAATGTTAATAATAGTGTCCTCCAAAGCGCAGGATTATTTTTCCTTGCTCTTGTTGTTTTGATAAAGTCCAATTTATCAATTTGTTCTTTTGTGAATCATGCTTTTGGTATTCTAAGAAATTCTGTTCTAAACCAAGATCACAAAGATTTTCTTCTAGAACTTTTATAGCTTTATGTTTTACATCATCTATTTGGAGTTAATATTTGCATGTTGTAGGGTATGGATCAAAGTTCTTTTTTTCTGCATATGAATATTACATCACCATTTCACTATCCTTTTCTACCGAATTCCCTGTGTACCTTTGTCAAAAACTAGGTGTCCATATGTATGTAGGTCTATTTCTTTTTTTTTTTTTTTTCCTGCAGTACATGGGCCTCTCACTGTTGTGGCCTCTCCTGTTGCGGAGCACAGGTTCCGGATGCGCAGGCTCAGTGGCCATGGCTCACGGGCCCAGCCGCTCCATGGCATGTGGGATCTTCCCGGACTGGGGCACAAACCCGTGTCCCCTGCATCGGCAGGCGGACTCTCAACCACTGCGCCACCAGGGAAGTCCTCCATTTCTTTTATACTTTTATATATGGCTTGTTGAACACCCAAACAGCCCTGATTACCTGAAGCCCACCTTTTCTTAGCCATTCCTCCAGTAGGTACATTTTCCCATTAACTGTAGGCCAAGCAAGAATATGAGCTCAGCTGCTACGTCTTTCTCTCAATTTTCTCATTCTCTTCAGATTCTGTAGTTTCACAAGCAAGTATAACTTATTGATCATCAATTTACTGCAGAAGGGTTTGCTGAGTCATCTGGCCAGAGCTGTGCTGTTGGTCTACAGAAACGCCAGCTGCCCTAGCTCCTTGACCTCCCCTCTGTGTGCACAAGGACAGCCAAGGTGGAGGCAACTGCTCAAAAAAGCAAAATAGAATGAAGATCGCTTCTGGCCTCCTCCAAGCTATTTCCTCCCCTACAGTTTGGTAGCTACATAAAAGTGAAAAGACATAAAATTCCACTTTCAGGGCTTGCCAAATATAAGTGTTTCAATGGCAACAGATTCCACTGGGCAAGGGCTGCACATGTGTTGTGGGTCTGTCATCATGATGCCTGGGAGATTGTGAGTTCTCTCCAACATGGGTTGGTCTGGTGACCTCCTTAACACTCTGCTCACTGGAGGATTACCATGCATGGTTTCCCTTCTGACAACCCAAAGTGAGCTTGTTGGACTTTCTCAATATCTGCTCCATAGTCAGTGGAGCAGCAGCAAAGGTCTGCATTCCCTACTTCTCTTTCTCTCTCTTTTACTGTACAGGTGTTCTGTTTTGGCACAGAAATGTTAACCAGCTCTTTAAAAAGCATATTCTGAGGTTTAATAAAAGGCAGGAAGAAAATCAACAAGAGTCTCCATTTCAATGGCCAAATGGCTGGAGTAGTGGAGGTGGGAAAGGCCATCATGGGAGACTCGCCCACTGCAATATTTTGGTGTTTCACTGGCAGGGTTAAAAGTAAAGTCCAAATGAGGGTGCTTTGTTTCCTGCTTTTTCACATAGGGACTACTTTTCCAAGTAAAGAAAATGCTAACCAAAGAAAATAGAGGGACAGACTGTATCATTCTTTACCAACACAAATTGTGTAGCATTGTTCTAATTGAAGCAATATGCTTCCAAGGGTGGAGCAGTGTGTAATAAAGCAACCTATTTTTGTGACTTGGCTTCACCTTTGGGCCTTCTCACATAACCTAGGTGGACAGTTGCAACACAGGAAAGAATACTATAGCCTCATTGTTATGCACCCCCCTTTTTCTACTCTGACTTTAACCCATACAGTGATACTGTGGTCTTTCAGGCCACAGTATAATTATTGTTTGGTGTACATAAAGGTTGGTAGAGAGAAGAAAACTATGGCTTGCAAAAGTAAGCTTTAATATTGACTGAATATAGATAGATATTTTATGATTTAATCCAGAAAATAAAGAAGTAGGAAAAAAAAGGTCAGTCCTGAAATTTTATACTATTAAACAGAGCTCAAGGTGAGGGAATTAGAAGACCAAAGGCATAAAGTAAAAAGATTGGCCAGTTGCCCTGTGTAGTAGGGAGGTGATATAAGTTCACAGTAGCAGCTATTACTGTTTGCCTCCCAAGTTCTCAGGATCTCAATGTCCATTACAGAAGCTACACAGACATTTCCTCCAAGACATCTAAACCCACAATAGCATTCTCAATTCTATGCAATTAATATTTCCTTAACTCTCAGTGGTGCCCATCACTGTCCTCAAGACAGGATGCTCTTTCCATAGCAACCCTGGTATGAATGGTGATGGAAGTGGTGCCAGATGTCACATCAGGTCCTTGGAAGAAAGTTTCTCTTTCAGAGAACTTTCTGTTAAAGATGATCAATAAATCACAAATTCTTTCTCTTTTTTTTTTTGCATACAAGTAAGGAATATTTATAAGCTTCTACTATTTGCCTGCCACTGTTAGTAGGAATACAAATATGAAAGCCATCTATTCTCTTCTGAATTCTTCAATTGCTTATAGCCTCTCCTACATGCTGTCTAAAGTACAGTTCAGTGGAAACTATTCTGTTCCTCCTTTTGCGTCCTCTTTATGAAAAACCTGGGGAAAAATTACTGTATGGTATGGGAACCAAGAAAAACTGTTGGAAACTGTACTTCTGAAAAATTGGTTTACATTCATATTGTGGACACTTTGAACCATATAACTGACCAGCTTCCCCTTTCTTGTGGTGCTTAGGGACAAATGTTGGCCCACCAAACACCAGAAGAAAAGTCATTATGGTTTGAGTTTTCTGAATCTTACATCAGGACCATTTTATTGCCCTTTATTTTCCTCTTCTACTTTCTTCCTTTTCTCCTTTCTCTATCTTTTAAATGTATCTTGTTATGTTATTTTATGTGTCTATATAAGCTGACTTTAATTTCTAGGACATAGTGGGGTCTGAAAAAATAATCAAACAGTTCTTTCCCCAAACTCTATTTCAAGAGGCTCTCATTACAAAGGAATTATTTATCTTTGGAGGGTGAAAGCAGAAATAACCAAGTGACAAGGAGACTATACACATCACACTTCCAACAGCTGTCCATGAAGACATGAAGCAACAGATGTCAGGAAACCGTGAAGTAGCCACATTGTCACATCCTACATAATGGAGCCAGGGCCCATTTCAGGGAAGCATTCTGATGTTTCCCAGATTTTAAAATAAAAGTGATTAAGTAATCTTTAAATTTAAACTCTAAACTTTTCAATGTGTACTCATCTGCTCAATCTAGCTTATTTTGTTCATTGACTATTTCCGGCCGCTATGGCCAGTAAAATCATCAGTACGGAAGGTGCAACTAAGCCTTACAAACATAAGAAGAAATTGATTTTGCACCTGCATATTAAATTGAATTTTTGGAGCTTTTTCCATCTATTATTTTAATTGATTTTTCTTAGTGGATTACAGAAGCCCAGATAAACAACACTGTAAAAATAATTTTTGAAAAGACTTCATATTAAAGATTAGTACAAAAATTAAGAATTATAAAATTTTCAAAATATTTATTCATTCACCAAATATTTATTGAGCACCTATATAGGCTATACCCTGAGAATAAAGTATAAAACAAAGTATGTTTTCTTTTTACTTTCATAGAATCTACTCTTTGGGGGAAGATAAACATTAAACAATACTTCATACTAATTAATGTATAATTTCCCAATATGATCTAAATATTGTAAAGAGAAAATGCTAATTCCAGATATTCCAGATACCTATTAATTTGTAACAAATCACCTCAAATCATGTAAAACAACAACCACTCTGTTATGCTCCTGATTTTATGGATCAGGATTTGAGCAGAGCACATTATGGACAGCTATTCCCTGCCCCACAATGGTTCAGGCCTCAGCTAGGGTATCTTGAACAGCTGGAAAAGATTGGGACAATGAGATTGGGGCCTTATGCTTGCGGCCTTAGATCTTCTCTACATCACATCAGCAGGGGATTAAATGTTCAAGATGGCTTTTTTACCCATGTTTGTCACCTGGCCTGAGATGACTGGTTCTATGCAATTTTTCATGTGACTCACATGGGCTTCCTCACAGCATTCAGTATCAAATTTCTTAGATGGAAGTTGGCTTCCCCCAGAGTGAGAATTCTCTGAGGAAAGAAATGGAAACTGCCAATCTTTCAAGGCCTAGGCCCACATATTGGCAAGGTGTCACTTTCACCATATTCCATTAATCAAACAGTCACAGTGACCATTAAGATTCAAGGCCAAGAGTCATAGACCCTACCTATTATTAGGTAGAGTGTCAAAGGTTTCTCCAGATCAAACAAACTGGAAATAATAGAATAGCAGTTACTAAGTGCTGAGAGGAAAAAGTTGTCAAATTATAATTCTATACCCAATTAAACGATCATATTTCAGGCAAATACTAAGAGCATACTGATAGAACTACTAAAGAATATTCATCAGGAAGAAGGAATTGAACACAGAATTAAGGTTTAAGATGAAAAACAAGAGAAAGAAAATATGAGTAATAAATAAGCATTGGCTGCATTCGTCAATATTTATAAAAATGATTAATTGGAATGCTATAAAAATAAGGCAGAACTAAAATATGACATAATATACAAGATAAATGGAAACAGAAAGATCTTTAGAAGGCTAAGATACTTTTTTGAAGTGTAAAAACACTGATTCATTTTAAAGTTTGCTAAGTAAAAGATGCCTGTTAAATTTAAAAAATAACCACCAGAAGAATGAAAATATAATGCATAACTCTTAAACTAATATAATGGGGGAGAGGCGGCAACTTGATCAAGTAATATAAGACAGAACAGTTTTTTAAAAAATAAAAAGACATGATAAATAAGCTGACAGAAAGAAATCAAAATAAATTAGTAACCACAGTAAATGTATAGATAAAACTCACTATTTAAATATAAAGTCTTAAACTAAAAATTTAAACTCCAGCTATATGCTGTTCACTAAAGACACTTCTAAAAACATAAAAGAAAGGTTGAAAATAAGGGGATTAAAAACGATACCAGGAAAATATTATGCAAATGTTATATGGTATAAGTATTTTAATATCAGACAAAATAAGTTTTGTAAGAAACATAATTAGTAATAAAGGAGACTCATTACATATTAATTTCCAAAAGCAGGCATTCTGAACTTATATAGACCAAGTATTATGGACTTAAATTAGAAAAAGTGAAAATGGGCAGAATTACTAGAAATTAACAAGCATAATCATAATATAATGTCTTGATACATCTTCCTTAATAATTGCTAAATCAAATATAAAAATATAGCATCATTGTTTTCTTGCTTTGTAATAGACTGTCATAAATTTTGGCACTTAAAATAACAGCCATTTATTATCTCACCATTTCTGTAGGTGAGAATTCTGTATTCTCTGCTCAGGGTCTCACAAGACTGAAATCAAGGTGTCAGCTGGGCTGCATTCTCATCTGGAGCCTAGGGACCTATTCCAAGCTCACTCAGTTAGTTGGCAGAATCTAGTCCCTTATGGCTAGAGGACTGAGGTCCCTGTTTTCTTGTAGTTTATTAGGAAGGGATTGCTCTCAGCTCCTAGAGATCAAGTTCAAGTACTAGCCACTTCCCTTTTGATTAATGAATCAACTCATTAGTAACCTCATCAAGAGAGTGAAATCTTATCACAAGTTCTACTCACACTCAAGAGGAAGTTGTATAAAATAGAGGCTTGGAGTCTTTGGGCCACCCTAAGATTCTACTTGCTACATGAATTAATTATACATAAGATTTGATATACATAACTGACATAAGATTTGCACAAACAGTAAATTTGAATTGATGAACATTAATAGAACACTGTGTCCAACAGCTATAAATTTGCCAAAATTTACCATGTATAAAAGCATAAAGCAAAACTCAATAAATACTAAAGAATCTAATCACTACAAAAGAATGGTATATAGCCATATTTAAAGCTATATTTAATTAAGCAAGATATCAATATCAAAAGTACTTTAAAATAATATTTTAAATAACATAAACATATGGAGCTAATTCATGGTTCAAGGAGAAAATCATGCTTGAAGTTAAAAAATACTTGAAATAATGAAAACTGAAATTTTGCATAATAAAAGTGGTGGGATACAGCAAAAACTGGACTAAATGAAAATTTATAGCATTACGTGTCTATAATAGGAAAGAAGAAACCAAGATTTCGACTTAAGAAAGAACAACAGAACAATACCAAAGAAAGAAGGAATAAAATAATAATGAAAACAGAAAGTAACAAAAGACAAAGAAACTATAGAGATCAACAAAATTAAACAGAAATTAAAAGGTGAGCATAGTCAGATTATGTTCACATTATAGATTATGTTCTTAATCATAATACTAGAAAATATAAACATTGAGACTGTCAATATATTTGAAAAATTAGACAAAATGAATATTTTTAAGTATAATAAACTCGCTCAGGAGATTAAAACCTTAATGACTCATACTTTTTTTTAATTGAATAAGTAATACAAAACATCTATCTACAAAAAAAACACCAAAAACACTAGACCTAGATATCTTATAGATCTACTATGTATATTCTTCGAAAATAGATACTGCCGAATGTACACATGTTCTTCCAGAAAACAGATAAAGACCCCCTGCTCTGCAACTCACTTGGTAACCTTAAAAAAAAAAAAACTAAGGCGATATGAGTAAAGAAAACAGAGGGCAATGTCAAATATGAAAATAAAAATCTATAAATTGACGCAAACACTATAAATAAAATATTAGCAAACTGAAGGCATGAAAGTAAAAATTAAAAAAAATACATCACTGTAAACTTTGGATAAGCAAGAATGGTTAACATCAGAAAATCTATATACCAGAAATACAGTTCTGATATACCTGAAACAACTGGGAAATACAAATTTCAAAGATGCTACTAAATCTAACAAAAGTTATGTAAGACTCTCATAAAGAATATTACCTAAATGTTCTGAAAATCATAAAGGACTTAATTAAATGAAAATATATACTATGTTCAGGGACGGGTAGACTCAGTAACATAAAATGCCAATTCTTCACAAATTAATCCAAAAAGTAAAACAATTCCAATTCCAATCCTACTAGGTTATTTTTTCAAACATGGCAAGTCAATCCTAAAATTTATATGCAAGAGCAAAAGATAATAACTAACTTTGACAGCTTTTGAGAAAAAAGATCAAGTATCAAAATATCAAGACTTATTTTCATGTATAGTAGTAGTAGTAACACAACTGCACAGTTTTAACTGCTTTTCTGTGTCATATAATGTCCCGAGGGTTTTATAATAATTTGATAACTTAATTGCCAGAACAACCATTTGTTAATTACCATTACTAATTTCATTTTACAGATAGGAAACTGAAGCACAGAGAGACTAAATAGTGTGCACAAGGTCATACACTAGGATATGGTAGAGATGAGATTCAAACACAGGTA
The DNA here is from genome assembly GCF_003031525.2 of Neophocaena asiaeorientalis asiaeorientalis. Lineage (NCBI taxonomy): Eukaryota > Metazoa > Chordata > Mammalia > Artiodactyla > Phocoenidae > Neophocaena > Neophocaena asiaeorientalis. Next base: position 4,804,159 of record NW_020173955.1, on the reverse strand, counting down.
GTTAACCTTTGAACATACCATGCTATCCTCAGTATGATAACTGACAGCATGTTTTGGAGCACAGATAAACAAAAACACAAGGAGAACCAAATAGAGACATCAGAAATGGAACAAAACTATTATGAAAAATCAGTATATAACAGAGGTGTCATTACAGTCAGTGGGGAGAGAATGTGTTATTCAGTAGATGGTAGGGGAAAAACTATATATCTGTACGGAAACAAAGTTGGATCCCAGCTTAATATCATAATGAATATATAGCCATGTATATGAAAAGTTTTAATGTATAAAATAAAATATTAAACCTTTTAGAAGAGCATGTAAGATAAAATTTTATGGCCTCAGGGTAAGGAAGACATAATAAACATAAATTATAAAATAACTGATACATTTGAATACTTAATTAAAATTAAATATCTCTGTATAGCACAATATGACATAAACAAGTAAAAAAGAGGGACTTCCCTGGCAGTCCAGTGGTTAAGACTCCAAGCTTCCACTGCAAGGGGCACAGATTCTGGGAACTAAGATCCTGCATGCCACACAGCGCAGCCAGAAAAAAAAAGAAAAAGATAAACCACAGACTGGATAGTGGCACCTGTATCAAGTAACCAAAAAGTTTTGGTAGATAGAATTCAAAGAACCTTTATGAATCAACTTTTTAAAAGACAAAGATAAATCACCTAAAGAAAAATGGGCGAAAGATATGAACAGGCAATGACAGAAGGCAAATCTAAAAGTCCAGTAAAACTAAAAAATGATGTTCTACTGTACTATCGATTAGAAACATGCATGGCAAAACAACAATGGAACAATTTTTACCCATCAGAAGGGCACAGATGAAAAGAAAATCCAGTAACACTAAGTATACGTGAGAACGTGAACTGACAGCTTTCATGTATTTACTACAGTGGGAGTATAAACTGGCACACATACCCAGTATGGCATCATACGGTAAATGGGACACCGCACAGAGCAGCTTATGATAAGCTTTAGCTTATCAAAATGTATCAAAATGGAAAAATATCAAATTACCACGCTGAGTAAAAATCACAAGTTGCCGAGTAATACATGTAGTATAATATTTATATAATAATAAATACAACTATATCATGCTTATGAAATCACATATATGTATAAACTTATAAAAACAAAACAGAACAACAAAAAAAAAACAAGCATGGAGAGATTAAATACCAAATCAAGATCATTATGACCTCTGGAAAGGGGAGAATGGAATGAGAAAAAAGAATTACTCAAGGGGTTTCAACTGTATTTGAAATGCTTATTTATCTAAAATATAGATATGAAACAAATATGGAAAAATGTTAAGAATTGACAAAGCTGGTTGGTGAGCACACAGATGCACATTATATTATTCTGTATACTTCTCCATTTGCTTCAATTGTTTCATAGTATAGAAAAACAATTGTTTCAAATGATATACATAAAATTGGGCTACTTAAAGGGAAACAATCATTTGCAAGGTACATTTAAGTGGAAAAAAGATGCAAGCACCTTAGTTTTTAGGAAAATGGGGAATTTCGCCTAAATACAGCTTTTTCTACAATGGGCTCATAAAATGAAAATATATTTATCTGTCTGGAAACTAACTAGATAATTTTAAAATGTCACTAATAAGAAGTGTCCTATTTGGGATTATTCCAAATTAGTGAATTACTGCAATTAAAGTAAGTTATTCTTTTTTAAAAAAGTGAATTAGAATCTTAAATTAGGTTGAGATAATTTTTTAAGGGTAAAATGGTTGGGAAGATTTTTCTCTTTCTTGCCTGTGGTTGGATATAGCTAACTCTTGGCAGTCTTCTTTCATTCAACAAATGTGTTTTGAGAACTTACTTTATGCCAGGGCCAAAACAAAGAAGTTCCTTAGTTTCTTGGGGACTTTCCAGTAAGAAAGATATCAATTATCAGGTGTGTGTACATATATATATATATATATATATATATATCTACACACACCTGATAATTGATATCTTTCAAATAGTTATAAGTGCTGTGAAAAAAATTAAGTGGCATCAGGTATGTGGTGATGGGAATGATTTAGGTGGGTGGTCAGGAGAGACCTCCCCCAGGAGCGGAGATCAGACGATAAGGAGCAAAACATGCAAAAATCTGGCCAGAAAAGCCGCCAGACCTTTCTGCCAGAACTGAGATATGTACTTATAATCATAAATTCCCATATGTCTCTATGTCATTGAATTACACCTTCTCTTTTAAGACTATGTTTTGTAAAGAAATAAGGATTTTTATCTTGATTAGAATTTCTGCCTGCTTGAAGAGGATTCCAGAACAACACAGCAGCCTTGAGATGCTGAGTTAGGAGCATTAAAGGCTAGGATCTAAGCATTGATCTCAAAGTTCATGAGATTCAATTTTTGAGCCTTTAGAGTAGCTTACAAATAGATTGACTGCCATCCCTTCCTCTAACCCCTAAAGACACATTCTCTGAGCCCCTTTTCTGCTTTATTCTTGTGCTCCTGAGCATTTATGACTCCCATACTATGGTCTATTTTCTGTCATCTCCACTAGAATATAAGCTCCCTAAGGGCAAGGGAACTTATATTTTGCCTCTCTTGTTCACTACTAGTATAGTACCTAAGCATAGTAAGTGTTCAATAAATATTTATTATTTGAATGATTAATGTTAAAACATTGAACACAAGGGTCTAATTCTATGCCCTGAATTGTGCCCCAATTGTAAGTTACCTAATTATCTTTCTTACTAATCATATTATAAGCAATTCTAGAACGGAAACTATGCTTTGTGGCACATCTGTATTCCCCCATTATGCCTAAACCAGTACTGGGTATACTCAGGTTCTCAAAAAATAGTTGTTCAAATGACTGCTTTCCAGGGCTATGCTGCCTAAGGAAAGGGGAATGGTGAAAATGACATATTAACCTGAGGACTTATAGTCCTTACAAATCTATAATAGATATTAAAGACATACTCATGAGTTAGAGAAGAAAAGAAACTATTTCATTTAATACTTGCGGTCAATGCACAGAAATGAAACTTTCAAACAGGAAACTTATTTAGGCTTTTGATAAAAGAAAAAGTTATTCCCTTAGTAATCCAAATAACACTGTTATAACTACAAATCAGTGTTCACACAGACAGAGTCTGTATTGTGTCCAAAGAGGTTTTGAGGGTGTCATTGTTGAAAAATAGAAGCTAATGGATGAAATGAAAGAAAATATGAACCACAGAAAGAGGAATAGTAACTACTTCTGACCAGTGAAGATTTGCCTTATGTGTCAACTCGCTACTTTGTTTTGTTTGCTTAGTATCTAGAACAGCTCACAAATTTATATAGCGCTTATTAAACAGTCAGTGTTCAACGGGGTTGGCCCAAGTACAAATTTCATGATCATGCTTTAGGGACATCTAAAGACCCACTTGTCTAGACTTCTCCTATGTTGACGTACCACTGATTTGAAATTTTCAGAAAAACTACTTCTCTCAGTTAAGGCTTTGCCTCCCAGAAGTCGTAATGCAATGAGAGCATACTGCCTAGAAACTGCTACATGTTAACCTTCTAACTCCTAATGGATTTTTCAATTCCTAACCAAGATCAAAACCCTACATGGTTGGAAGGGAGTGCAGATAACTTTGCTAGGGCAGGTGGAGAGAAGAGAAATGGACTCAGGCAATAGTTTCCAAATGAGGTTGCATAAACCACCTACATCAGAATTGCCAAGGGATGTTTGTTTGAAATACAGATTCCCACACTCCATCCCAGACCCACTGACTCAGGATCTTTAGGGGTGCATATTAAGGCACACTGAAGTTTGACAATTGAAGTTCTAGGGAAAGGAGAAGGCAGGGTCTGGCATCATCCCCAGATGAACACTACTGGGAGCACAGCAGTCAGGGCACTAACAAACCCCAGGAAACGGGGGTAAAAAATGGGTGAAGAAATGAGACATCAACCTAAAGTGGGTATGTAATATAGATGAGCTGGGTCAAACCACACCACAACTAAGACACAGTATCTAAGTGCTGCCACCAAAGAAATTGATAATGCAATCACTGAAGTGACATTGTAGCAACATCAGCAACAAGGCACCTGGTTGTCAGGGCAAGGTATGTGGCAAAATGTTGCCGTAGTAATTCAGGGGCAACAGACGTTTTTCCATTAAGGGCCAATAGTACACATTTTAGCCTTTGTGGGCCACATGGTCTCTTTTGCAGCTGCTCACCTCCACCTACTGTTGTAGCATGAAAGCAGCCATAGATGATACATAAACAAAGGGGCATGCCTGTGTTCAATAAAACTTTATTTATGATAACAGGCAGGATGGCCTGCAGGCTGTAGTTTGCCAACCTCTGCTGTAGTTTATCTTAGGAAAAGAAAAATGTAACCACTCTTTTGCTTCTATTCCAACCTGAAATTGTGCGCTTCTGTGGACGTGTGAGAGTGTGTGTTTGTGCTTTATAGGTATTCTCTATATTTATATATAAATGGGAAGAAAGCATATCAAAATCACATCAATAATGACTGATTATGAATTTTTGTGTGTTTTTCCCTGTATTTTCTAAACTTTCCAATACTTTATACATGTAGGTATTTTTAATTTTTCTTTTCTAATCAGAAATATATATTTTTTTAAAAAAATAAATAAATAAAGGAGAAAACCAGCTAGTTCACATGTTCCCTGAGCCCCAGCAGAAAAGCTCTGCCAGAAGTTTATAACACCTTTTGGGTTGAAAACAATCCAGCCCCCGGCACTTGCAGATAACTACAAACTCACTCAAATCCTGCTCATTGGTGCGAGCAAAGGAGGAGCAGAAAGGACGGGGGCAATTCAGCAGTTAACTGCACAAGCTTTACCCAATGATCCTAATTTCCATGATTTTAATAATAATGCGTGAAACCCAAAGTGTTAAGTTGCACTTTCTACCTCAGCAAAACGGAGTGATAATTGTGCAGAGAATAATTTTATGGGTGAAGTGTGCCCTGTATTGTAAAAGATTAGAATAAAGTGCTCTAATACACAATGTCTTAGCAGGTGCAGGCACTTACCTGAGCAATTAAAATCTTCTTAATATACAAATCACAGCCAATGAGACTGCTGGCAGGACAGAATAGATCTTTCAGGACACAATGTGTTTGTCTCTGACAGGTTTTTTTTTTTTTTTCCCCACCCTGGCTTTATTTATTTATTTTTGCTAGCAATCATTTGTAGATCTTTTATTTGAAAAAGGAAATTGACCAAACATAGATAATTTGCTCCAAATATACCCAAGCACATTCATTCTCTTACAAATCCATTCAGACCACAAAAAAGCTATTAAATACTTACTATGTATGAGGCACTGTGCTGGGTGCCGAATAGGCTATTTTGGGACCAATTATAATCATCTTCCCCACAACAGAGGGAAGCACTTCTAGATGCTGGCTACAAGTTGTCAGGCTGGTAAAAACTGGTCATTTTGAGTCCTTTGCAGGTTGTTGGCATTCTATCCAACTGGTTAAGTTCGTGGTCTTAGGACCATGTGCCCAAGATGCTGGACTAGCATGACAGAGAGGCAACCCTCTGGAGTTAATGGTGCAAGTGAGATGTTAAATAGGAGGCAAGTTAATGCAGGCACCAGTTCCTCTCCTCTCTCATCTCTTCAGCACATTCCAAGCTGGCTTTTCCCTCTCTCATCCATAGAGACTACTCTTGAAAGGTCACCTATGACTTCCATGTTACTAAATCCAGTGGCCAATTATCGGCAGAATTTGACAGGAAGTCATTTGTTCTGCCTCAATATTCATTATTCCTTGACATTCAAAATACCACACATCTCACTGTTTGTTTCTTCCAAGTCAATGTGGCTGGCTGGTCTTCCTGACCTCTACTAAGTGCCCCAGGGCTTAGTCCTGGTTCCTCTTTTCATTCTATAACTCACTCTCTCAGTGAGTTCTAGTCCTACGGCTTTCAATTTGAATTCTATGTTGATGATTCCCCAATTTATATCTTCAGTCCAGACTTGTCTCCCAAAGTCCAGATTCATATATCCAAGAGTTTACTGACATCTCCATGTGGATGTCAAAGAGCTGTCTCAAACATAAAACGTCTCAAACTGATCTTACTCACAAAACTTGCATCATCCATGGCCTCTTCCATCTCAGTTTACTGCAGTTTCATCATTTCAGTGGCTCAGGGAGAAAACTTGGGAGTCATCCTTGACCTTCCTTTTCTCTTGTGCCTCACACTCAATCCATCAGGAAATCCTGTTGGCTCTACTTCCAAAATGTATATGGATCAAATTCCTTCTGACCACCCCCACTGCCTCCTCAGTGTCTAAACCCCAATCATCTCTCAACTGGACAGCTGCCACAGCCTCTGGCAATAATCCTGGAAATCAAGGGAGTATGATGAGTGTCTCATCTCTGGTTCATTTTGATGGTGCAGAACTCAGTTCAGACTACCCTCAAAAGGTTTTAGAGAACATGTTGACTGCAGTGGAGTTCTGATAGGCAGAGAAAATAAAACTGAACAGTTTGGCCTCTTAAAACACTAGAAGATTTACAGGAAGTATTTAAAACTCGCTTAAGTGACGCTTCGTCAATGCCACAATAAGTCATTCTTTGACATGCTCTTGGGGCTCATTTGTTAATTTTTTAAGTGAGAGAGAAGAAAAAAGTAAAAGGTTATCCAGATTGCATGAATCAGCCTGTCTGTATGTCTGGGGGTAAATCTGTTTTGTTTAAAAATATTACTGGCAAGGAAAGGATGACCACAAATATATTCTTTCTCCTGGGGCAATTCTAGCTTCTTCACATCGACACGATGACCACCACTACGGGTGGGCATAAAAACATTTTGCTGTGAAAATCAGGGTCGTCTGGTTGTGTGAAGACACTGCCTGAGCCTGAGGAGTAGATCGTGGGTGGCTTGTACGCTTCCCAGACCATCTCTAGGGGTGGTGAGGATATCATGATCATCATGACATCCAAGCGTCAACACACATGTTCAGCAAAATGTCTTTCACCTTTGCAAATCGGTATCCAGGCAATTGGAACAGACACCTGTCCTCTGAGGTAAGGCCTAGGACTTGGCCATTTGAAAAATAAACCCGGCAATTTTGATGCAGGTTGTCTATAAACTGCATATTGAAAAACTGATGTGGGTGAACAGCAAAGGATTGGGTTTTAGCAGTCCAGAGCTCAAGTTCAACCACGGTCACCAATTCACTAAGTCACCCTGGCAAAGCCTTTTTTTTACCATTCTGAGCATTTGTTTTTATATCTGTAAGAAGGAATAATGAGATCTCAGCACACATTACTTTCTTGTTAGGCAGTTCTGGTGAAAGAACATGAAAATGCTTTGAAACCCCAAAGAACTATACAAATCTAAGCGACTATTATTATTTCTTTTAAACACATTGCCTTGTTTTCATTGTTTCCGGTCTGATTTCTGGTGAAATTTTTATTTATGGGCCAGTTTTATATCCATGACCTTACTGAAGCTTTTGTAGAGTGAAAAATGCATCCTGATAATTATAGGAACCACTCCAGAGTTAGAGATGAGTTTTATTTTATATATTTCACAAGAAATAAGTGAGGAAATTGACATTTCGCCCACTTTATCAAAAGTACGTGATGAGCCTTGTTATCACATACAAAGTAATTAAAACCAAGAAAGAATAAATGTGACCCCCCAAAAATCCATCACATAGCAAGTTAGAGGATTTTGGTGAAGTGTAAAACTGTACGTCCACTTCTGTGGGAAAAGTCTCATCAATTATGAATCAAGCCCACATTGCAGAGATTAAAATGTGGTTGCTTCTCCTTAGGTCATGAGAGGGAGAAGCTGGTGCGGAGATTTCTCCTGCTTTAGCAGGTGGCAGTGTAGCTGGAGACAGGGCGGGCACTGATGCCACTCCCCATACATGTGGCCCACCACTGTGTTCCCCTGAAGCCGTGGCGGATATTCTCAAGGACCTACATCTCACTGCTTCTCTGACTGAGGGCTCTCTCTGGTCTGGGGGAACTTGGTCAGACCTTAGGCAGAGCAGCACCAAACCCAATCAATGAGAAATGGGAATTAGAGAAGGAATACCCTTAGGTTCTTCATAACTAGATGAGATAATTCTAAGGCGCACCAACCCTCAAAGGCCCAGAAAGATGGAGCCCCAATTCCCCACAGTGGCAATCTGCTTATTACTATACCCTGTACTGACTCCCCTAACCTCTTCTGACTCGCCCTAAAATCTCATGTGTGCCTTCTGGAATCAGCTCCCAAATAAACTACCTGCACCCAAGTCCTTTGTCTCAGGGCTTGCTTTTCAGGAAATCCAAACTAATGCAACAGGCTTTAGAATCAGATAAATTCTAATCCTTGTTTAATCACTCGGTAGTCGTCTGGCCTTAAGCAAGTTACTTAATCATGCTAAGCTTCAGTTTCCTTCTCTGCAAAATACAGGTGATAGTGACCACGCCAACTTCATACAAGGGTTATAAAGATTAAATAAGATCTAAAACAAACAGTATAGAACCTGGTATTTGATAAGGGCTCTATAAATAATAGCCTGTTAGGAAGGCACTCCAAACAACCATAAGACACCATTCACTCCTGTCAGACTAGAAGAAAATTACAAATCCAGACAATACTAAGTGTTGGTAAGGTTATGGGAAAATGGGAATGTTCATATTCTGTTGCTGGGAGGAGAAGCTGTTATAATTATTTGGACAAGCAATTTGAAAATACATAGTTAGGTTGAAAATATGCTATGACCCAGTTAATTCCTATTCTGAGAATATGGCTTAGAGATTTCTCATACTGTGCTCCAGAAAACACCCGTAAGAATATTCATGGCAGTACTGTTCATTACTCTAAAAAAAAATAGAAATAATCCAAATTCTTTCAGTAGGGGAAAGGATAAATGAATGGTGGCATAATTATACAATGGAGTGCTATGCAGCAGATAAAATGAACAGGTTACTTCTGTATTTATCAAAACATGTTAACACTATCATGCAGAGTGAAATAAAGCAGGTTATGGAACATCACAACAACATGAAGTGTTGCATGGATGTGAACTTTTCAAACTACACAATTGCACATATTATTTATAGATCCCTAACTTATAAGTAAAAATCAAAAACACAGGTTGAGAGAATGCACTTATTTCATTAAAATGCTGATCACTGGGGACAGATGATAGGGGATTGGTGGCTTAAACAACAGAAATTTATTTTCTCACAATTCTGGAGGCTAGGAGTCTGAGGTCAAGTTGTTAGCAGGGTTTGTTTCTTCTGAGGCCTTTCTCCTTGACTTGTAGATGGTCATCTTCTCCCTATGTCTCCCCATGGTCTTCAGTCTATACCTGTCTATGTCTTAATTTTCTCTTCCTGTATTACTTTAATTTATCTTAATTACCTCTTTAAAGACCCTGTCTTTAAATACAGTCATATTCTGAGGTACTAGGGGTTAGAACTTCAACATATGAATATGCGTGACAGCACAACTCAGCCCATAGCATTTACCAAAAAGAGAGAATAAAATGTCCCAAGTAAGTAGTTGGTAAAGACCAATGGGGGAAAAAGGTACAATGAATACAGAATTTTGTAATTACGAAAGTAACAGAAGCTACTCAGAGCAAAATACTATGTAGTTCAGGACAGCTCAACATTCAATTAGGCAGGAACTACTGCTCTGACCCTCTGTAGGAAACAAAGATAGAAGAGCACCACCACATGCCGTGATGCAACCACAGAAAACTAACGGTCAGTCCTTTCTGCTAAGGTGCTTCTGGCCAAGTAGTCACCTCTACATCCAGATTACAATTATGCATCTAATTGTGGGTTGGTTGGTTGGTTGGTTTATATTTGGGTACAGTCTCCCTCACAATGAATTTGAGTCAGTTCTGAAAACACATGGTGGCAATTTGAAGCTATGTCCTGCCCCCCAAGTTGTATGAGGCCATCACACTTTTCATTCCTGCCTTCCTTGTCCCTGACCAGGTTGATGTTGTTCTGATGTTCTGCCAGCTACAGCCAAGCACCCCACAAAGCAGATCAATTCCCTGGTGAAGGCTGTTGAAATTCAAATATACGTATTTATCAGTTGATTTTTACATTTCTCCCTCCAAAATGGCTCACAGTTCTCAAGCCCCCAAAGGTGCAAGGGGCTATTGTAAATCTGGCCTGTTTGTGTTAAAAAAAAAAAAAAAACCACATCAGAATGGGCACCAAGAAGCTCTCAACTCTGGCTTCCCTGTGTGTCTATTCTTAGCCTGAATATGACCCTCCTCAAAGGAGGCACCCAGCAGCATCAGGGAAATGCCTGTACCTCCCACTCTGGCTGCACTAAAGCTCCGTCTCCTTGATGCCAGAGACCTGTCACCTTGTATTTCTTCTCATCCTAACAGAGTACATGGTCCCCCTCAAGGATCAGAATGCAGCCCATCAGGGCACTTAGAAACTGGAAAAAAAAAACCCAGTCTTGAGAAGCTAGACATTCATGTCAGTATACTCTCCCCAGATCTATGCACGGTTCTGAACGTGGTCACGCGACTTGTCTTCTTGACTCACCTGCAGGGAGCTTTCTTCTCCCAGTTGCATCCCTGTCTGAACTCCACAGTGATGTCTTTACTTTCCTTGGGGATTTCCACTTGATTTCCAAATAAAGGAAAGAGAATGGCAGGGCCAGGGGGACTTGCACCATTTTAGCTGCACCGGCTCCCACCACCCTCTCTGCTCTATGACCCAGCCAGCACTTATGATGCATTGTCCCATCACCTTCACCATTTATAGCACAAAAGCTATTTAGCGAGTGCCTGCAACCCTTCAGCCTGCAGTGCCTTGACAGCAGAGGTTATAGGAAAAAAAAAAAAAAAGAGAGAGAGGGAGATGAAGAGAGAGGGAGAGGGAGAGAGGGAGGGACGGAGGGAGGGCGGGACGGAGGGAGGGAGGGACGGAGGGGGAAAGAGAGAGAGAGAGAGAGAGAGAGAGAGAGAGAGAGAGAGAGAACAATGTGCAATCGGCACTGCATTAGAGATGGAAAAAGTACTTAAAGCCTGCAACATTCATCAAGACTGAATACATAAATGCCACATTTTGAATAAGCGAAGCAAAAGACAATGACAAAGGAAAGGCGCATTGCTTCAGGAATCTCTATCATTTTCATTTGCTGCTGTCAGGAACCTGTTTTTTGCCTCTCACTCTATCAACCATTATAGCATTAATGAAGTAACCTCACATAGTTATTGACTGGCTTGTCAGAGGCCCTGCCTGATCCCTTAATAGAAACCATTGGTCTTCAGTTAAAAATGGGGTGAGCTGGGAGGTGCTGTGGGCATGTGCTGAATTTCAAGTGCACTCCTGAGGTTATCAAAAGCCATGAAATGCAAATTATTATATTTTTTAAACACACAGATTTCATGCAACTGAGCATATAAAATTGACTAATACTGTACTTTATGCACACCTTATAATGTTTTCAAATATGCTCTGCATATGTTCTTCTCCCAGAAAGTTGTGGGTGGTATTTGAATTAAGCAGAGGTAGGCCTAGTTTATTTTGTTCTTGAGTTCTCTCCTGCTTGCTGTAAGCTGGTACTTCTACCTAGCATAGAGACATGCTGATCCACTGTCTACTCAAGCACCACCATCAGTCTTTTGTCTGAATTTCAGTCTCAGATCAAAATCATTTTTCTTTTGTGATTTTCTTTCCCCATCTAAAGTATCCAAATCTTTAAACCAGTATATCATTTACTAGCAACTGCAGACTGGCAGGAAGTCTAAGGAATAAATTCTTGTCGCAGAAGGCAGTAAACTGGAAAAATAATCCTAGATGTAGAGTGTTTAATTCCAGTACCACAATACCACAGAGCAGATGTGTTAAAACATAAGCACAGTAAGACAGAAAATGGCAAAAAAGAAAATAAAAAGTCAAGGACAAAAAACTTGGAAAGCTGGTTATATTTCTGAATCAGGAGGAGCAAAGACAATGACTACAGGGTCAAGCTTGAAGGTGTCTTCAAAGAGACACTGATAAGAATGCATAGCTAGCTTTGTTTTTTGGGCACATAGCATGCTGGCTTCATATTGGTATTTAATTGGATCATTCTCCCAGTATAATGCTTTGACCTTTTCTCAGCTTCTCTGGGGAGGAAATGTGGTGTCTATGTCTATAGCATTATGGTTCCCCCAAACTGGCTCTCTCTGACAGTAGATTATGTGCATTTCTTACCTTTGGGATCATCCAAAAACTAAGAACAAGAAGCTCAAAAATTTCTTCTCTGCATATTTTACACTCAAATACCTTGCTGCTTCTCTTTGCCATCAGCGCTACCTCAGCTCAACTGCTTCCTCACATGGATAATCTGTAGGCTCACCGAAATACACTACATTTTCTCATTTAGAAGCAAAATTTAAGACTTAGCCACCACATAAATATTGATGGTTCAACTTCCAAAGGTTCAAAGTAGTTGAGAAATATTGACCGGCTCCCATCTTTAGTCCATTACATTCAAGCAACTATTTCATTAACCTGGATAAAGAATGAAAATGCATTTCCTTCTGAGCCATTTGTTCTCTTTTCGATTAGACCCAAATTATTCAAGAAAAACATATTTCTCGCAGTTTCTTTCATATGTCCACAAAGCCAACAAATCCCCACATCGTCAGGGTGCAAACTACTCTTGATCTCGGGCATTAAGGTGACCATTCATTGACTGCATTAGAAAGATATTTATCATGAGGTAGAGAGCACTGATCCAGATGTGAACAAAGATCACAAACTTTTTAAAGGTATAAGCGCAAATCAAAATTAGAAACGTATCACTCACTCACAGCTACTTTCAAATTTCTATTACATTTCTTGCATGTTAGCACACATATAAAAATAAACTCTTACAACTTTAAAACTGGGAGCCACCTTCATGTCATTTTAATTCAGTGTTCTCATGCTACTCATGAAGAAAATGGTGTCCCAAGTAAGATAAGTGACTTGTTCAAGGTCACGTAATAAGTCACCGACATTTATGCATTCATTTATTCAACATACATTTATTTGAGCACATGCTACATGTGAGGCACTGGAGTAAAACCTGGAGACATAAAAATTATACATACTTGGTCCCTAATCTCAGCGAGCTTATGGAATTGTGGTGAACCACAGACTGTTTAATGATTTGTGATAAGTGCTCTAATAGAAGTAGAGAGATATTAGCAACCTGAGAGGGGAACAATCATAGAAGGCTGCCAGACAAAGGAATATTCAAGCTGAGACTTGAAAGATAAAATGGATTTAAGCGTAAGAAGATAAAGAGATGGAAAGAAGAGCTTACTCTTAGGTATTAGGCCAAGGACATGACATGTGTGAGAACTCGCAGGTGAGAGGTAAGATGGTGCACCCAAGAAACAAAACAGGATCATGCAGACTGGAGGGTGGGCTATGAAGTGAGAGGAGGCTGGAAAGCTGGAGGAGGCCATGTTATGAAAGGCCTGTGGATGGAGGTAACAACTCTGAACTTCCTCCTTAGGGCATTCTGAAGTCATTTACAGTATTAAACAGGGGAGTGAGCAAATCAAATTTAAAATTTATAAGATCAATCCGGCTAGCACTCGAAGGAGAAAAGTACAAGGCTGGAGAAAGGGAAAGTTTAGTTTTAAAACTAAAACGAGATGAGAGAGGAAGATGTGGACAATAGCAGTGGGGATATTGAAGAGATTATACAGCAGTAAATCTGACAGACCCTGGTGACGCAGTGGGAGGAGGTAAGGAAGAAAGAGGAGGGAAGCATGCTTTCCACATTTCTGGTTGGGGCAAATGAACACTTGATAGTTTCATTTGCTGTCATAGCAACAGGTGGAGATCACTTTTCCATAAAAGAAAATGATGAGTTCTACTTAGGTTAAATACTTAATGGTCATTCAGGTCATCAAGTGAATAAATATGGCAAAAATCTAAAGCAAGAATGGAATGTGGGCCTGCAGATCCCCCATCCAGTGCTTTTTCTCTGTAACCGTATGAATGATTCCTTCTTGTCTAAAAAGCTGAGTAGTCAAAGCAACTTTCTACAAAGTAAATATTAAACAATTTTGAGACACAGTAGAGAGCTTCCTTGGAATATGCACTTAGACTTTTCAGTTCTCACTAGGTTTTATAGTCTCAAAAGTTATGGTACAATTTTCACCTAGTACATTATTAGTTATAAAAGAAAACACAGAGATAATCATCCTACATTTCATGCATTTACCACATTATAGCTCACAAAGAACTCTAACAAATGTGAGTTACCACATTTCATCTCCCAAAGGAAATGTCCTTTGCATTGTTTCCAGTCATTGCCATGACACAGATTGTCACAACTTCTTGTGAAATGTCCATGTCAACCCTATGACATTGCTTGAATACCCAGATCCACAGCCAGCTGCCCTCTGGAATTCGCTCTACACACGCTCATCTGTTAATAAGGGAACTGAATTAGAATATCCTCAAGGTCCCTTTCAGCTTTAAGTTTCTATGATTCCAAGCCTGAGGTCTAGGGTTCTAGGATATTGAATTTTTACTACATTATTTGTAAATTAGAGACACACATAAGGAAGAAAAAGAAATGCAGACGATGTTAGAAAACTCCAAGAGGGAAGTGTTATTAGCAGGAGGAAAGAGCTTCAGCGGAGAATCACTGAGATGGTGAGACCTCTTAGCTGGCAAAAGAGTAAGAAAGTCATGGGAAATAAGGGGAGTTGGGCACATTATTTAAGCATCGTGTTGACTCAGATCCATGCAACAAACACTCCTGTTTCCCCAACTTAATGTGCAGGAGTAGATTCCTAGACGGAATCAAAAATCACAAAGGGAATAATTGTATTTTCATCTTATCACCATTAAGAAGCGGTAAGCTCTTCTTTTTCTTGTTTTTCGTGGTGACAAACTGCAGTAACTAAGAGCAAGGAGTCAAAGACTGTAGGAGAGGCAGAGGGAGGAAAAGGTGTTCGTTATTTTATCAAATCATGGGTCATGTATATAATTTTTTTTAAACAGACATACCCACACACAACCTGCACACCCGTCACACATACATATGTATCTATATGTCCACATGCTCCCCATGCAAATGCGTGTGCATACACCCCTCACACACATGCACACGCCCACAATGACACACGTGCATACAAGTGGCCATACACATACTGGCAGCACACTTCCTCTTTGCTTGGGCTGCACAGCCACCCTGCCACTCATGCTTCCTTCCAATGGACTGGCCACTAGAAAGACACTGTGGTTTGATCTGGGAAACAGCAGCTGGAGCTTCTAGAGGTGTGGTCTCCCAAGCTATACTTCTCTTGTTGATTTTTCTTAATGTGCTATCAGCATGATATTGCCAAGTGCTCTTTCCCTCTAATGACAATATTGCCCACAGCTCTCTTCTTCAAAGGAGTAGAGAAATGAGTGGGCCATATAGTGTTCTGCTCAAGCCCATAGTTTCTGCTTTTTAAAATGTGTTTAATGAGAGGACTTGTCATTTGTAGAAAGGAACAAAAAAGTCAAGGGCACATTTAGATTTTCCATACTAATTAGATGCTTATTCCCAGGGAAGCATTTGGGTTTTCAATCAAATCTCCAAAGTTTGTTGGTCTCCTGGATTAAACAAGTCCCCTTCTCCCCAACCAGGCTCTGCTTTTGTTTCATTATGTAGATCTGACCTTTACGCCACAGAGGTGTTGGCACTGAGAAGACACAATGAGAACTTTCTCCCCTACTAAACTGCTGAATTCAAGATGGCTCCCATGGACAGCCACTGCTATCACAAGGCTCCTCTGAGCCTTGCACATACTTTTCTGGCTGCCCTGGGGTACCGATGCTCATGAACGCCTTCTCTGGTGAGCCTCAGAGATTTTTCTAGCCAAAACCGCCTAGGCCAAACCAGAATATCTCCAAGCAAACTAGAAAAGTAAATCAAATCCCCAGTGGCATCCTGAGACCTGAGAGTTGTCATAATGTCTCAAGCTTCCGCGCTTCATACAATCTTCGGCATATTTTAAGCATGCAAATGGGCCATCTTTTCTTCTTGGTCTTTCTTTCATTTTATTTTTAAGGACTCAGGAGTGGCAAAAGAATCAGCATTCACTGGACTCAGTAGGGCATCAACTGATACTCTTACAAGGGGGTCAAAGTGCAGGATGCTGCCCTGCCAGAAACTTTTTTTTCACAGAGGGGATACAGTCTGGAATATCCAAATGTATCAAGAATTGAATCCCCATGCTGGGTTATTTGAAACTCCAATAGACACACCACTATGGGGAAATTACTTAATCTGCTTCAAGATTTATCGCTATTGTGCTCCACGCATCAGGTTAAAATAGAATACCTCAGAGAGGCCTCAGCAGGTCAGGAGTCTAATTCGCACTGCAAGTATTTCACAGCATATTACAAAGTTTCGGACAGAGCCTTTAATCCTCAAAATCATTAAAGCCTACCTTTGCATTGATATGCATATAAAAACATTCTGCCAAATGAATCTGCTTTACATTGCCCTCAAAATACTGCTGCAACACAGAAAAGAGTAGGAGTCTGAAACATTCTCTGGTTCACAGGGGTAAAGTTTATCAAAAGGTGAAAGAGAGTTTGTGTAAAGCAAAAAAAGGAACTCTTGTGTTGGATTAAGATTAAATGTACGCTGTCAAAAAAAAATAGATTTTTCACCTGTCAGGCAGTCATTTTTACAAATGTAGGATATGGGTACTGATTAGTGAAAATGCTCTTTCTTATGTGAATTGTAATATAACCCTTTGCTTCCTTGCCCTTCATCTTAGAGTTCCCCCTTTTGTGGGACTCCCTTATACGCTGTTTCAGTTTCTAGGAAAAAGGTTAAGAGGTACATTCAGTGCAAAGTAGGATTGATCTTTCAAAATCATCAAGTGGGCTTACAGTGAAAGAGGAAAGCAATGCCCAGCAAAAACAAAGAAACTTCTGCACCGTGTGGAGGCTGTCAGTACATAAGGCACCAAATTCCATTTTCATATAAGAAACACATGAGAACTGGCTCTCCTGACACTCGCGCTGACATTTCTCTGAAATTCTTATGACTTTGTCATCAACCCACATATTTTCAAAACAAATAGTCTCGTGTTTGTTTGCTTTAAAAACAAGATGCCATTGTCCTAGATGAAAACGCGACTCTATGGTAAAAATGTCAGCATGAAAACACAAGGAAAGAAAAAAAACTGAGAGGAAAATAAAAAATAGAGTCTAAGTAGCCTTTTCTACAGGCATGAATATTGGTGATTAAAAGTGATTTCAAAAACTATGGCAAATATATTCTTATCTCTCATAAGAATACTGGATGAATAACGATAGGACGTTTAAAAGCAATTTGTTTTTATGACACTTTTTTGTGAACTTGCAGAAATTAGTGACAACAACAACAAAATCAAGGGCTATTGACATCTCATAGCTGAAAAGCATAAGCTGGCATCATTCTGCAACCTTGTTTTCCTTGGTAACACGCAGAGTAAAAATAAAATATATCTGGCAGTTGACAAATGGCAGGGTGACTTCTGGAAATTGTATTATAGATTATCCACCAAATGAATTGTTTCTCTTTACTAAGATGTAAAACTGTAGACCTCAGGAAAAGCAATGCAGATGTAACCGAAAACCATAAGGCAACCCCACCTCCATCCCACCACTTTTTCAAGTAGGCTGTGCTAAGCTGCAATTTTCCTATGTCTGTTTGGACAGAATCAATGACTCATGTCAAAAAGCTGCCTTTCTACTCTTTTCAGAAAGTCAGACTTGGAAAGTGATCAGATTAAGATAAGACCACACAATCTATTTTATATTTCTTAAGAAAATACATATGAAAAAAATTTAAGTGCAAAATCAGGTCACAGAATCTCACTCATTTGCTTAATGATAAATAGAAAATATAAGCAGCAAGTATGTGACAACTTTTATTGGATATTTTTCAGCCCCAAACAATGAGTCCTAGAATTCAGCTCCTAAAGAGAAGCTTTCTGAGGTAGAATCTGAAGGAATGGAAAGAAGGATGACTGAGGGCAGGAAAACTCATTCTAGAACCAGATCTCCTTCAAGGCACCAGTAAGCCTAGTACTACTTATCGCAGCCAAGTTTCCTCAGTTCTTACTGAAAGATTAGCCATGTCTATGGCCTCATCCAGCTGGAACAGTCTAATTTGTGTAAGTCATAGCAATTGTAACAGACTTAATTAAACTTGCCTGTCAAATTTTATTTCAGTTGTCTTCATAACTCATTTCTGAAGTCAGTGATCAAATTATATTCAGTGTTGGTCAGAGATTTTCAGTGGCCAAGAACACAGCTGTGACTATTGACAATCTTGATCTAGATGTCATTGTCCCTTATTTCTGTATAGATGTATATTGCTATTAGAACCTCTGTGCATTCTTAGGAGTGGAGGTACAATCACCTGTACTCCATCTTTCTGCAGCTATAAATGCCCTGATGCTGGTTGCTTTGCCATTAACACTTGGGAAGTTAAGAAGGTTAGCAGTTAGGGAAAGAGGCCACAAAAACAGGCAGTGCTAAAAAAATAAAATAAGCCCAGAAGCTTAAGGAAATAAGAGGAGAAAACAAAATATGATACAAGAACTCTGAAGAATTAGGGAGTAGTCTATATAGATAAAAGGAATGGATTTAAAACAAAAAGTGTTGCTAATGAAACATATGTGTGTGGCTAACAGTAGGAAGACAGTAATTTTCAAAAATAATAACACCTGGCTAAGGGGAACAAATTAAAAGTGACGATTACCATATATGATAACATGTATTCACCAAATGTCTGTCCTCTCAGGTACCCATTTCCTACAGATGGTTCCATCCCTGCTGCCTACAGAATGAAGAAAGAAGTGGCTCCATTCAAATAGAGGATTATTTAGCAGTTGTTTGAATCCAGGGGCCTATAAAGTCATTTTAAGTCATATTTTTGCTTTTTTTTTTAATTAAAAAGGCTTAAACTCTCCCCTCATCACTTGTGGGCTGAATTGGTTTGATTCAGAGAGGCAGTTATATATAAGAGCAACCACTCTCTATTGAATTAGGGGATCTCTCATGCAACACATCTCACCAATTACAAGGTAGGGATGCAATTCTATGATTTATCATACATTATACTGTTAAGTCATATAACATTATAGATACAATTTGTACCTATCTCTCTGCAGATTAGAGAGGTGGCACATGAGGAGAGGATCATTAAACACAGAGCAAGGGCAAGGGCCAAGCTCTCCTCTTTAACAAGCTGCTCCAAGTACCACCTCTCTAATCCATGGAGAGGAAATAATAAATTGTTCCAGTAGCTTATTCCAAATGGTGCTCTTTGGGGCTGTGGGTTTTATTAAAACAAAGAGATGCAGGAGAAAAAACATCATTTCTATGTGCGCAAACAACAACTTGGGATTTATTGGGATGATTTCTCTCATTCCAAAGGTGATGGGATTCTTCACACTTGCATGAATATGGGTGTGTGTGTAGATGCACAACATACTCGTGGATGCAAATCCATATCCCACACGAGCAGAGTGAATATTGACATTCTAACGTAAATAAAGACAAATTACAGAAATTTGATGCTCAGATGACATCATTTAGGCACTGCATTAGACCGCTGCTACCCACTAAAAATATAACGCAAGCCACGTATGTAATCGTACATAGTAACTACACTTTTAAAGTATAAAGAAACAGGTGAAATTAATTTAATATTTTATTTAACCAGATACATACAAAACACTATCATTTTAACATGTAAGCGAAATACAAACTATCAGTGAGATATTCTGCATGATTTTCTTTATGCTACGTCCTTGAAAGTTGCTATGTATTTTACAACTAAAGCACATCTCATTTCAAACTCCGCATTTCAAGAGATCAGTAGGCACATGTGGCTTGTGGCTACCATATCAGATAGCACAGCATTAGAACTATGTATATCTTCTGTGACTCCACGGTCTCCATTATGGCTTTTCTGCTTTGTTTGGAGAAGGGTGTATTTTTCAGCCACTTTACCCAAATAAGCAGAAGTTCTCATAAGTACAAAATGGATGGAATGGTATTTCACTACACTGAGTATAACTCTTTTCAATTCCACTGAGATCTAGGCTCCTGCTGCTGAAAAGGTGAGTTCTTTAACCTCTATCTGCTTTGCCCATATTTCCTTTCTAAGGTCAATAAACGTGGACATAAATATCAACCTTAACAGACAGCCCAGACTACTCTTATTGGAATATCCTATCTGTAATATTCTTTTCTCTATAAGGCTTCTGTACCACCACTTCCAGTCTTATTAAACTCAATTAGACTTTCTTTTGCCCTGACTACACCCCCTTAATAATAGGAAAATTGTATAATCCGCTTGAATGGCAGTACAATGAGGTAGGCAAAGATGTAAGGCCACCGTTAGGCTGCCTCATAAACCCTAGCTTGTCATGGGACAAGTCATTGATTTCTATTGGCAATCTCATTGTAATTTCAGACTTAATTTGAATTCATTCTTTGCTCCTCTCTGAGGTAAACAATGGGCCAAAGAGTAGAAATGGGCTAAAGTGAAAACACAGTAATTACTCTCAGAAATAATTGGGTAACCTGACTTGTTTGATATCTGAGAAAGCGTAGGTTAGCTGGGCCCCGCGTAACACCTGAACTCATTGCCCCCCAAATTAGTATCCGTCTCTGGACCTTGGAAAAAGCAATTCAACTGTGACTACAGTTAGAGAACTAGTGATGGGAAAGGTGAAAGGCAAGTCATTTGGGGGAAGAGAGGAGAAACAGAAGTCCATTACTTCTATATTAACCTCACTCATTGTACTCATTAAGATATATAACTGTCATACATATATGATTGTATGTTTGTTGGAAAGACCATGAGTTTGGTTGGGTCGGACAGATTTGTTCTAAACTGCGGCCCTACCAGTTATTTGTCATGTGGTACTGGCAAGTTTCTGTGAACCTTAGTTTTCTCATCTGCGGTAATGGCTCATCATGACGTTTGCCCAGCTGCAGTGGCCTGAAATCTGTAGTGCTCCCGAGATCATCGTACACTCAGTCATCTATGAGCTTGGGAAGAGCATGGCTCAAAGTTTGTTTAGGAATCAGGTATATGGTAACAATGAGAGAAAGGTAGTCTTTTTTTTTCTTTTTAAAGGTTCTACACAGCTCCATATTACTTAGTTTCTAGCATTACTTCCTTGCCGGCAAGACCCCATTCCAGGAAGCTAGCCTACATATTTTAGACAGTCAGTCAAAAGTTCTTTGTGAGGCTATGTCTAGTATTTGGACTAAGTTCCTCCAGTGTGGAGTCAGTGCAGATGGGGGGATGGTGGCAGTATTCGTGTAAATTCTATCAGGAAGGGGCCACAATAATTTCTTCGTCTGTACTCCCAAAGTCTTTTGTGTTCACTAGACTATGACTGGAAGCCAGGATTATCGTCACTTCCGTTGTCTATCCCAGTGCTGATGTATGACTGTCCTTCAGAGCTCTCATATACTGGTATATATAATTATATGAGAGAGAGAGTGGAGGGAGGGAGGGAGACAGGGAAGGAGGGAGGGAGGGGGAGGGAGAGGGAGAGAGAGGAAGAAAATAAATTCATATATGTAAAACATATATACAGCATTTTCCATGCCGCTTTTTTTGATCCTCATAGCAGCCCTGTGAAGTGAGTTCCAAATTGTCCCCATTCTAGCCTTCTGATGGGTTAAGGTTGTTCA
Organism: Neophocaena asiaeorientalis asiaeorientalis; assembly: GCF_003031525.2. Lineage (NCBI taxonomy): Eukaryota > Metazoa > Chordata > Mammalia > Artiodactyla > Phocoenidae > Neophocaena > Neophocaena asiaeorientalis. The sequence goes on along the minus strand of NW_020173955.1, from coordinate 4,782,446 downwards.
GTTTGCATCGCAACCCAACTCCTGCCCCTTAGACTAACAGCTCCCATTTACTCATTTATGGGCCTCTGTTGGTCTGTGACAAAATTTTAAGTGATCCAAAGACAAGGCCCGTGCCTTTCTGCTGATATTTTTTTCTTGAGAAAAACTCTCAAGTCTAATATTATGTTATTTCTATGTCTTAATCATCTTTGAAAGTCTTTTATAGTCATGAAGTGATGTCAATAGATAAAAGGAACCTTTTTAAAGCTCTTGGAAAACCAAAATGTTGACAAACTTGTATCCCTTATTAAAAAGAAGAAAATGGAAGGAAGGAAGGAAGGGAGGGAGGGAGGGAGGAAAGGGAGAAAGGAAAAGAGAAATGTTTTTACTAATCAGTGAAAGCAAAAATCTGGGAACCACAAGGTTAGGTAAAATGTGTTATATGGTCCTTTTGCTTAGGTATTCTATTTTCTTTGGGGAAAATAAGGCCAAGACAGAAAACAATCAAAGAATCATTGGACAAAAAAAGTAATAAAGTATTCCAGCTGAAGGGAATCACAGGGGTAGACCAATAAAGACTGTGACATCAGAGAAACAAGTGATATGCAAGGTTCTAGACCTGAAAGAATACATTATAAAAACCCAATGGGGGAAAAAAATTAAAACACTTCAGAAAAACTCTTATATAGCACTCATCATCAACAACATGAAAGGCTTGACCTGAGAAATGATAAGGAATAAATAAGTCCTCGCTATGGACTAGATGTTATGCATCCCCAAAATTCATATGTTGAAACCTAATCCCCAACGTGATGGTATTTGTAAGTGGGGACTTTGGGAGATGATGAGGTCATGGGGGAGAAACCCTCAGGGTGGGATTAGTGCCCTTATAAAAGAGACCCCAGAGAGCTCCCTCACTTCTTCTGCTATGTGAGAACACAACAAGAAGTCAGCTGTTTATGAACCAGGAGAGGGCTATCAAAGACACCAAATCTGCCAGCAACTTAATCTTGAACTTCCAGTCTCCAGAACTGTGAGAAATAAATGTTTGCTGTTTAATTTTTGTATAGCAGCCCGAATGGACACAAACAGTCCACTTGTCTGGGCATCAAGAGAATGTGGACCACACCAAGCTCTGAGACCATTTTGCATGTTGTCTAATAAGTTCTTAGGGTCTCAAAAACTTAGTTTCTTTTTCTGTGACATGGGGAGGGATGAACGAACGTATAGATATTAAAGACATCTTCCAGCTCTAAGATCTCTTACTGTAATGATAATAATCATTATCATTGAGATTATCCCATTTTATTTATGAGATCACTGAGACCAGGAGAGTCAGGAAAGAGTGACGTGCCCAAGGCCTTGAAGTCAGCTAAGTGGCAGAGGTGGAATCTGAACCCAAGTTTGCCCTCTCTTGATTCCATCAAGTTGCCTCACTAGTCTACTGTGTCATGAAACCCTTACCTGAAACCCAATTTTATAAAGAAAGGAATGGCTAAACTATTTAAACATTTTTCATATTTCATAGACGACCATAAGTATGAAAGAAACACTCTGGAACTACCAGCAAAACCCCTTGTGACCCAGAAAACACCCCACCATCACATGCCCAATATGCAATGAGGTAATCTTACCAACATTGCACCTGATGGAATTTTTTCTTTTGAGATGGATTTTTCGTCAAAGCTTGGTCATCATAACATGATATTCAGACTTGAGTCAGACTTGAAATTCCTAAACTAATGAAATCATTAATATTTGCTATAATATGTCCATTTGTAATTAAACAAAGCAGAAATCCTGCCCAGGCCTGTCTCCTCATTCTCTTCCACAGGCTTAAAAAGAGAGAGGAAAAAATCATTATGACTAATATTGCTGGATTTGATCACCATGTGAATGCCCAGTCCCTGTCAGACACCACAGTGGCAGGGGAACTACAGGCCACCACAAATGGTGTGACAACTGTAGGGATGATCCACTGCCAAGGCAGTGGTGACAGAAAAATGCAGGGCATTTGCGTCCACGGGTCCACGTCAGCAAAGTCCTCAGAGGTAGGGAGAGGAGGGTGAAGCAGACTGAGAGGGCTTGAGAGTTTTCCAAACCTGATCCCTTATTTCCCCCACCTCCAGCTCTAAACTGTGAAGTACTTCCCTGATGTCACTGTTTCTGATGCCTGGTTTTTGCCAGTGGCTAAAGTGGTGGTCTGCATGACCTCACCCATGTTGCATCCCCTGCATCCTATCTCAGCTCCCTTCATTGGGCTATAGACTGGAAGTGGGTGGGTAGCTTGGGCAGGAGCACAGAGCAGTCCCCCAGGGCTCCCTGGGACTTTCCTCTCACAAAACCAGAGCAAAAGCAACATGGCTACAGGCAGTGCCAAGAAGCCTCAGGCAGAACAGGAAACAAAGAGGGTCGTTTTTGAGGCCAAGAAGATTTTGATTAAAGCACTTCTCAGGTTTCTCTCAGCCTGTGGCCTGAGGTCAGCACACAGATCTTAGTCTCTTAGTCCTGGCAAAAAGCAGGTGGTCAGGAAGAGTTCTTGCCCTGAGAAGACCCTGGGCTAACTCCTGACTTCACAGTGGTCCTTATTTTCCTAGCTCCTTTCCAATTGTCAGAGATCATATTAGTGCAGTTGTGAAGGTTTCGCATAAGGATGAACAGAAGGGTTGTTACTGGCTAGTGAGAGGAGAGACGCTTCCCATCCAAAGGAGAAAAACAACCCTCTCCTAATGAATAATGCTGGGACTGAGTGATGGTCTCTCTCTCTCTCTGTCGCTCACTCTTTTGCTCTCTCAAGTTAAAATCACAGAGCAAAAGGCAGAAGAAAATAGCAATGTGTTCCCATGTTGAAGTTTGTCCTAATGCGAATCTGTAAGGAGCTCACAGTCATGTATGGGGACAGATCGTCCCTATTTCCCAAACCAAGGACACACACAGAAGGTCAGTATTGAGACACGGTACAGGACTTTGCAGCACAGGGCGATTCCATTATGATTAAGCCTTTTCTCAGCATCCCCTGTCCTCATACCCCCTCAAGCCACCATTAAAACCTCAGCATTGCATCACCTCCTAACGGAAGTGAGACCCACAGTTGACTGGGGAGTGGAGTGAGGGTAAAGATATGAGAATACACCTGGTAATGATCAAAAGGAGAGAACGCTAAGGAGCTCACAGATCCTGAGAGAGGCGGGGTCCAATTTGTGCCAGTGTGGCCAAGTCACCAAGAGGCCAAACAAAAGGTCCTCACTTGGAAATGAAATGCTACGCTTTCCCAGAAAATAAATTAAACAAACACAGTGACCCCTTAGGTTTGATATCATCGCATTAATACTAATAACAATAATAAAGCTGACATAGACTCATAACCTGTAATTTGTAATATTTAGCTCCACGCTTCATATCTGTATAAACGTTAAAGCCTGTTTTTCATTAATACCAATACAAATTGGATTTGTTTTTCTGCCTCTAATTGATCCTGCCCTCCACTCCTGATTAACTCTTCCTCTCCCTCATTTTTGCAGGTACTTCCTTATTCAGTGTTGAGTCAAAAATCTAGGCTGTCCTTCCTGGAGGGCCCTTGAATCCCACTTAACCTGGCTGGTGTGATGTGCTCTGCAGGAGGGAAGCAATGAAGCAGAACAGGGATGATCACAAATTGAGAACTGTTCTTCCAAATAATGGGAAGGGGGAAATTAGACAAAGTGCCTTTTCCATCATCTCCCCCATTCCTGTCCAACTTTGCATAAGGAATCCCTGGGACTTGTGAAAGGTATATTCTCTCTGCATTTGCAGAATGACCTCTAACGAGGTCACTGTCACTCCCAAGGCCTGTGTGCCCTGGCAGGACTGGCCACTCCAGACCAGCCACAGGCAGACAGCAGACTGCTCCGCGGAGCGTTAAGGAAGGTTGCCGGGTTGGCCAGGAGCTACTCTCATCCAGTAGCTGTGTGTTCTGGAACCAACCTGGAGACATTAACACAAAGGCCTGCCAATAAGCTAACATATAACATATGAGATATGTTTGCATATCTTAAACACATTGAAGGGAGAGACAAATGCCTGGTGGGAAAAAAAAAGAAAGAAAGAAATATGAACTCAGCTATTAAGCAGCTATAAAATGTTTTGCTCTCTTCCCTATTTCGAAAGCTTCCATAGTATAAACAGTGGTCAAAAGTTCAGTGAACTGTCTTGTAGTGTGGGGTTCCATTCAAACGGGGCTATTTTCTGCGAGTCTCCTGACACCATATCTAATTTCCAAAATGAATATGCTTTAATTTTCCTTCTTCATGCATTGTGCTTTTTCCTCATTTAAAACAGCAACAGCCTCTGGCAGTAAAGGACATCACATTTCTGTGCGAGATGAAGCTTTTTTCCCCGTATGCAGGGGAATGACATGGGTCAGGGGAGAAAAAATATATGCAAAAAACAGCACACCCCACTGACCCCGGTATATTGTACATTACAATTTTGCCATTTCCAATATAGGTTCATTTTGCAATGGACCATATCAACCATATTTCAGGGTTTAAAAAAAGGCGGGGGGAGTGGTAGGCAAGGCATTGTCTGCATACAGTATGTCCTAGTACAATGACCCAGTTGTCTGATTAGGGTGTAGTGTCACCTACAGAGAACATACACGGACACATACACAGCTCTAACTGCTCAGTGCAGGGTACACTTGCAAAAGAGATACCAAGTGTGGATCCTGCCAATTAAAAGAAGCAGTAAGGGACTTCTTTGTGAATGTAGCCAAGAACAGCTAACTATTTTTAATGACATGAATGTCATATTCAACAACTCTAAGTTCACTTGAAAGCACCAATGTTCCACTGCCTTATTGAGAAAGACCACAAATAGAAACTGGGCACCTTAGAGATCTTAACACCTCTACTTACACATATACATTTACATACACTTGTGTGTGTGTGTGTGTGTGTGTGTGTATCTCAAAAGGTCTAGAATACATAGAGATATGTATTCTACATATAGAATCCTCTGGCTATAAAGAAAGTTGATCCGTATACCCTGTCTGAGATTGTAAATGATGTTTCACAGTACTCTGAGGCTTGGAGGAGTGTAAAATATACACCCAGGGCAATTGTAATAAAAAGATTCTAGAATTAGAAACTTATTTAAAGAATTTAGAATCAGAAACTTATTTAAGTCATCTTTTTCTAACTCAGGTATCTCCTAGAACTCAGCAGTTAAATAAGATGCTTTACATGATAATCTTAAATTTTGACATGTACAAATTATTTAACATAGATATCTATAAAGATGGTATATGGGTTTTTCCTTGCTGGGTCACTTCCTATCATGAATAATTACTCTCACATTAACATATTTTCTATTAGTCAAGCCCTACTCAATCAATCCATTGATCAATCAGCAAGTATTTTTTGAACAAGATATAGAAGTTGTGAAAGGGATATGAAGCATGGCCACTGACTCCAAAACACCTACAGTTCAGCAGATGAAATCAAATGAACAGGCTTGAAATCCCTTGACAGTAAGCACTGGAATTTGAAACACCAGATACATATTTGGTACTTGATTTAAACTGGGCTGTACTGGCAATAAGATGTATAAAGTTGATAAATTAGTTCTGTCCAGAGTAGTCAAAGAAGGCTTGATGAAAGAGGTGGCACTTCATCTGGACACTGAAAGATGGACAAGACAATGAGAAAAGGAAATGATGGGGAAAGGAGGGTAGTTTGGACAGGGAGAATCACAAACACAAAGACACAGGGGCCAAGAACTTGTGATTCCCTTTTTAACTGCCATGAGCATATCTGTGCTTCATACAGGTACACAGTGCTCATAATAATGGCCTTCTCTTGGGAAAAAAAAAATCAATGATCAGCAATACAGACTCAGAGTCCTAGAAACTTAGGCCCCCAGGCACTCATAAAACAAGAGGAAGTGAATGGGGATTCACGTCATTAAGTCCATATGCCCAGTACAGCAACCATCTCACGGTGTGCTCATTACTCCCCTGTGAGTTACTGTTCCATTTCACAGATGAGGAAAGTTCAGCTAAGAGAGGTGAGTGTGCCAAGGGTCACTAGTGAGTGCTGGCGCTGAGCCCAGGCAGTCTACCTTCAGAGTCCAAGCACGTTCAGCTAAATAGCACTTCCCTTCCAAGAACTGGTGACTGTGAAAGATGAATAAACAAGAAAAGGTATATTATAAAAGGCTAGAGACTCTTCACACAAAGATAAATAATGGTTATATTGGAAAGCATATGATAAAATTGGTGGACTTTGCTTTAGGAAAACCCTATTAAAATCTAAACCTAGGCTTCCCTGGTGGCGCAGTGGTTGAGAGTCCGCCTGCCGATGCAGGGGACACGGGTTCGCGCCCCGGTCCGGGAAGATCCCACGTGCCGCGGAGCGGCTGGGCCCGTGAGCCATGGCCGCTGAGCCTGCGCGTCCGGAGCCTGTGCTCCGCAACTGGGAGAGGCCGCAACAGTGAGAGGCCCGCGTACCGCAAAAACAAAATAAACAAACAAAAGAATCTAAACCTATTAATCAGGTATATTAAGGAGTAATTACTCACAGGAAGGCAGTTCTCACCATGGGGTTACTTTAACCAGCAAGATCTCTAGGCACACTTAAAATAGGCCCCCATTTACAATGAATTTCAGGCATGCTATAAAGAACAAAGTGAGTTGCCTAATACCAAAGTCTTTTAAGCCGATCAGTTACAATATTACCTTACGTCAACCTTGCTCAGCACTGTCCAATAGAAATAAAATGTTAGCCACATATATAATTTAAAATTTTATAATAGCCACATTGTAAAGAAAATGAAATATGTGAAATTGATTTTAATATTACATTTTATTTAATACAATATGTCCAAAATATTATTTTGATAATCAATATAAAATTATTGAGATAATTTTTTTTACTTTTACTTTTTTGTATTACCTTCAACATCTGGTATATATTTTATACTTACAGTTCTTCTCAGCTAAGATTAGCTACATTTCAGTTGCTCAATAGCCCCATTCAGCCAGTGGCTATTGTAATGGATGGCACAGATCTAACTCTTTATATCTCTATTTTAAGGTTACACTTGGCTTTTACTGGAACAGACTATTGAGAACCCATACTAGCACCTTAATTCCAGAAACAATCTGTTGTATACCTATATTTAATATCTTCCTCTCTGAGAGCTATCCTAATTATACTGACCTACATGGAGGTAAGCACTGACAGATATATTCTTATGGATACAACTTTCTGGCAGGAATATAGCCATACCTTTCTCTTCTGGCATGGTTGGCTGACATAAAGTACAGTTGAATCATACCACCTGAAATCTTGAATATGAAGGCATTTATTTCCTCCTTTATTATATTTTTTAACATCCTTATTGGAGTATGATTGCTTTACAATGGTGTGTTAGTTTCTGCTTTAAAACAAAGTGAATCAGCTATACATATATGGATATGTATATGTCCCCATATCTCCTCCCTCTTGCGTCTCCCTCCCACCCTCCCTATCCCACCCCTCTAGGTGGTCACAAAGCACCGAGCTGATCTCCCTGTGCTATGCGGCTGCTTCCCACTAGCTATCTATTTTACATTTGGTAGTATACAGAGTGAAGTAAGTCAGAAAGAGAAAAACAAATACCATATCCTTTATTATTTTTAATGTAACAACTTCCAAAAAAGTATTGGAAACAATCATGGTAAGCAGAGTGGGAAGGAGGTAGGTGAGTTAGCTACACTAAGAACCCAAGCATTAAAAACTGAATACGATACATTACAAGAAAATGAAATATGGCCAAACTTTCTCTGTAAAGGAAAACTAATATTGCAGATATTCAATGGGAAGAGAAGTTTTCAGCATACAGATCAGGCAAAGAAGAATGGTTTCCAAGTAAAACAACTTTACCCCTTGTGGAGGAGAGATATTTCAATTCTGTAGCTGCATGTACAATTTTGACTAAGAGAGATCTCTTTAATTATCAGTACTCAGAAATCTGTCACTAACCCTTTGTGATTGGCCCTCCTCCCCTCCATTCACGGGCCTCCAGCCTTGAAAATAGTTAGTTGTTGGATAAGTCATGGCTGTTCATCTATATCTAGTGACATGACGCTGGGAGCAAAGGTCTACTTCCCCAAAATGAATTGGATACCATGACAGTCTCAAAGTACAGCTTCAACCCTTACGGCTCTTCCAAAGGCCTCTGATATGGGGGAATCTTTTGAATTCTAGCAGACCAGCTAGCCTACAAACATTCAGCTCTGTAGTCAGCCAACTTGATAGCCCCAAAGTTCTTTAAAATAAATGAAACAAGTTTAATATTCTCGGGCAGGGATCATTCTTGTAGACAAGTTGTCGACACATTCACCACACACTGTCCAACAAACCATAGGGGAGGAAAAGAGTGCAAGGTGATCTGGAGAAGTAGGCAGCACTCCAGCACGTGCAAGGATATCGTTCCCCATCTCATTTGCCTATTTTGTTAACTGAGAAACAATAACAGTCTTCCAAAATCTCCCAGCTAACTAAAATAACCTGAAGACTCTGGGGAACTGTATATTGGCAACAGTTCAACAATCAACAAAAAGAACAATAAATGAAAGCTTTAATTAGATCATTTAACTTGGGAGTGTAAAAAAAAAAACTATATTAGGGAGCAGCTATTGGGATGTATCAAATGTGGAGTCCAGATACAGACATTGCAAAATGAAATCAGGCAGAAGGCCTAAAACTCTTGCATAGCTGGATCTTTTCCCTTAGTACTTAAAGTCTGCATTCCTTTTTCCCATGATGCCCCACTGATTTGCAATTTAAATTGTGGTATCTGTACCACATTTATCGCACCTATTGCTTATCCATATATAAATCTATTTTAGAGCTGAGCACTAAGTTAGAAAGATTTGTTATGAATGTCTTGTTTTAATATTTTATGTACGTACTATAATGTGATTCAAAGTGCTGTTTGTCTGAAATACGTAACGATGTGTGCTGTGATCAGGCTTCTGTTCTTCAGGAAATATATTTAAGGCAAAACAATTAACTCATCTGTGTGTAACACAGAGTCTGCTCATGTTTTACATCACTTTAATGCACATTCATCCTCTATCCCCTCTTCTATGGAATCTTGTTATAAACTGGAGTATGGGTGTCTCATCTTCCCTAGGTCAAGATGGGAATCGCTCTTGAATTTTCTCCTCTATCCCCCTTTCCATGGTAGAGGAAACCCTCCTTGAAATCAGCAGGCTGTCTCCAAGTAGACCTATGATAATGGGGCCCAAGAATCTGAATGTAGGGAAGGAAACTATTTTTTGAGCCCATACCAGTGCAAGGTACTATCCTAGAGCCTTCAGATATTGTCTTAATCCTCACCAAAAAACTGAGGTGGTTATTATAATGCCCATCTTGCAGATGGAGTCACTGAGACTCAGGGAAGATGCATAAATTACCCAGGGCTCCCTATGGACGAGTGGTGGAGCCTCTTGACTCCAAATTCTTACTCTTTCCACATACCATGCTGCCTCCAGTGCATTCCATTTTAATATACCCCAATTCAAAAGAGGACCATTCAACATAAAAACTACGTTTTGCGATACATCACTCAGCTCTGTTTTCCAGTTCATTGGAAACATCCTCCCATGTCTGGTGAGTGATTGAAGAAACTGCATTTTCAACACAATTCCCACAGTCTCCCAAAGATAATGAGTAAACATGATGTGTGTATGTACCTATGTATGAATAAATAAATAAACAAAATGAAAGTAAAGAGATGAAAAGGTAGACCCAGCTTATTTAAATCATGTGCGTGCATTCACAGACTGATGCGAAGACTGACCTTGGGAAACACAAAGGGGAAGGCAAGCCCACTCTCCCACTCCAAAAAGCATATGAGCAAAATCAGGTAAATTAAAGACAGCCTTCCCTGACAGATTAAATGCCCCTATTATAATCTCTCACAGCACTAAGTAGCTTAGCCCTTGTCACAGTTGCAATTTTACATTTGTCAAACTATTTGATTAACGTCTATTTCCCCTGTAGATTACATCTTTCTTTTTTCTCCATCTGTGGCATCCCTATTCCCTAGCACATAGTAGATACTCAACAATCATTTCTTGAATGAATAACAAATGAATGATTGAATGAATTGTGTATTCCCACTGTTCATTTCATAGGAATTTGTATCATAGAAGGATTTAGTTCCATAAAGCTCAGGCCAGCTAGTAAAGCCACATCCCTCTTCCATATCAGTTGTCTCTTCTGGTCCTAGCCCTGTAACCTGCTCCCTGCCATAGCCTGGAATCATCCCCCAGTTCCACTACCAAAAGGTGTGTTCTGAAGCAATTGCACTGATATATTCCATGTGGGTTAGTACTAACGTGTGTGTGTGTGTGTGTGTGTGTGTACAAAGGTGAACTCTCAAGGCAAGAAGAATATCACTGCTGGTGCTCCTTTACTGGTTAAATGTTAAGTCCTTCCTCTCCAATTATTTGGAATAGTGGTTACCTAAGAGCAAGGATCTTGATTTTCCATCTTTGTATCCCCAGCTCTATGAAGAGGACTTGCACATCTAAGGTCTCAACAAAGGGATCATTTGAACCAGGTCCCTGAAGGGAGGGCTCAGAGGAGAAGCACCCTGAAATCATTCGGTAGGGGCAGGCAGTATAGCCTTCTCACGAACTTCAGGCCAAATGAAAATAGCCTCAGCACCTTCATAGGGCGTTCTCATCCTAGGACCTCTCAGTTTATCTCTCATAGCTCCTGCCAGGCAGACCAAGAGCTTATGACTATGGCAGGAGAGATTCAAGTGCCAACCATTTGCCGAAGTCTGCATTCAGCCCACATTCCTTTTCCTCCATCCCTGCCATGCCTTGTTGGTAAAGGGACTGTAGGATACCAGATTCACTGGTCTGAAAATCCTTATGTTCACCAGTAAGGAAATGTACCTGCTTAGCCAAAATCCATGTGAATACTGATTTTTAACTTGTTAATTTTCTTCAAACATGTATTCACTAATACCTTTGGCAAGTGCCTGTGTTTTTGCTAATTCGGTTGAACTCAATGAGCAATATACTGAGTTCCTACTATGTACATATCATGATGCTAAGTATCACAGGTGACAAAAAAAACAGATTAGTGTCTACCTCCAAGGAGGTATAATAGGGAAGACAGACATGTATGCAAATAACTGCCACTCAGTTACTTATCCTTTTGGGTTCCAAACTCTGATAATGTAGAATTTGTGTCTTGTGTCTTTTCTCCCAAGGAAATTGCTTAATACTGGGCTTATTGGCAGTCCTAAAATGTCTATATATGAGAGACTCAGGGATTAAAATTTGTTTGGAAAGGACAGAAGAGCTTGAATTTTCAATTACTTCAAGCTGTGTATGTAAAACTGAAAAATAAATGTTAGTTGTGCATACTTCAAAGATTAAGAAAGCATGTTAGAGGTTTGGTATGAGGAGAGGATGGGCCTTAGCACCAACCGGATAAACTTTTAAGAAACCCTAGTTCTACTCTTTATTTCTTTCCTGGAAATCGTCACAATCTATAATTACATTGTTTATTTATATTTACTTGATGATCTGTCTTCCTCACTAGAATCTCATATGAGCAAAGGCCTTGTCTGTCTTGTTTACTGCTGCATCTCCAGTGGTTTCTGGCACAAAGTAGGCTCTGGATCAGTATTTGTTGAATAAATGTATGACAAACATCAGAGAATACTGACCTCACGAGAAGAAAAATGTGTACTGGTATCATACTTTACCCAAGCCTAAGTCTACGGAGAGAAGTAGACACAAATCTTCTCATGGGGATAAAATGAGACTGAGAGGAAGAAGTATCACCACTTTGCCTGAAATAATTATTCATGACATGTCATTTCTGATGGACAATGGGGGAGGTGGTGATTGCATTTTCTTATCATACCTAAGTACCTTTGAATAAAAAGTGCACAGTAAAGAAGCATTAAGAATATCATAACCAAAAGACCCATCTGGATGTCAAGGTCAGCACCCTGGAGAAACACTGTAAGCGGTCAATACTCATCCTCTGGAGAAGCAGCGCACGGCGCTCCTGGCCTCACTTCTCCATCCAAAGGCTTACTTGTCAGTGTGCTTGCATCTGTCTAACCGTCCTTTTTTAAAAATAAAAATCCTGAAGAAGAGTAAGTTCTCGCTGAGACCACTTGTCTGGCATCCTGGGAAGAACTCAGAGGACTGTTCATCTATTTAGTGAGAGAATTTTCTGTGCTCAGTAAATTCTGTTGCTTTGTAACTGCAACCTGGTGCTTGGTGTATTCCCTTTCCAATGCTCTAGATCCCTCTTTGCTTTTACAACTATGGGTCTGGTACCCTGTAGGTGGTTTATTCTGGGTATTCAGTGATCTTAAAGCCACAGAGCAGCAATCTCTCTACTTCATATCATGAGTACTCAAGGGGATGTCTAACTCTGGAAATTAACTACATAACTTTTAGCAGGAAGTGATAATGAAAACAAAGAAACACTTCTTCTCTCCAACCTGAATCTCCATCCAAATAGTTGGAGGGCTTCCTTGGCGGCACGGTGGCTAAGAATCTGCCTGCCAATGCAGGGGACACGGGTTCAAGCCCTGGTCCAGGAAGATCCCACATGCCGCGGAGCAGCTAAGTCCATGCGCCGCCAACTACTGAGCCTGCGCTCTAGAGCCAGCGAGCCACAACTACTGAGCCCACACGCCTAGAGCCCGTGCTCCGCAACAGGAGAAGCCACCGCAATGAGAAGCCCGTGCACCACAACGAAGAGTAGCCCCCACTCACTGCAACTAGAGAAAGCCCATGCTCGGCAACAAAGACCCAACGCAGCCAAAAATAAATAAATAAAATAATAACAAATAGTTGGAAAACTTAAAACTGAAAAGCAACTCATTTCTAAAGAGAAAAAAAGCAACTGAGTAATGATAGTTAATTCTCCTTTTATACTATTTATAAATGAGTTGCTCATTAAAGTCTGTATTCAGGCCAGAACTTGAGGCTAGAAGAAACAAGCAGCATATTAAAGCACCCTTTGGTCCAGAACAGATCCAGACAGAAGCCTGAATCCCAGGTAGTCACTGCACGTGAATGTCAACGATTCCAAGGTGAGAGCAGCTGGCTTTGTCCATTAAATCAGAAAGTTGTGAAAAAGATATTGCCTAGTAGAAGGTAGGCTCATTAAATGGTTGTTCCATTATCCACCATCCAAATCCATTCCAAATAGAGAAGAAAAACTCAGTAGTACATTGATGGGTTTTGGTATCATCTTTGATATAAAAGAAAAGCTTTATGTCTTGTTAGGAGTGGAGTATATGTTGATCCAGTATATATCTGTATCTGTACCTATGCCTGTCTTGGGCCACACTTTTCCATCAGAGACCCATCCCTGGTCCTTCATCACTGGCCAAAGCAGAGGAAGAGAATGAATCAAGGTCATATGGGAATTTTTTACTCAGAGATCACTGGCAGTTACCCAACAAAATCATTTAATGCCAAGGAATACACTTCACTAAGCCTCCAATGGATCTCCTAATTTTACTCTTTATTTCCTTCATAAAACTCCTCTCAGTCTATGATTACCATGTTACCACCTTAATTTATATTTTCTTGTTGATTATCTGTCTACTCCGTTAAAAAGTAATCATCACCGTATGTGCAGAGATCGTCAGTCCATTAGAACCTAGAGATAATTGTCCAGCCCCTTATTTCTAGCACCCCTTCATCCCTAAGACTTCGAATATGGAAAATAAAAATTTCCCTCACTGACCACTTGCAGTTTTATTTTAATTCTACTACATGCAGTTTTTTTTTTTTTTACTTGTTAGCAGAAAACTTTACTTCCTACTCACACAAGAAACCGTAGACCCTCTGTGCCCTAATTGGTTGCAATGAACAGAAACACTCTCACACTAGTGGGAAGTTGAGAGGAAGGGAATTTTGTTGTAGGGAAATAAAGAGGTCTCATGGGATCTGGAAAAACTGCAGAGCCAGTTGTGAGAGCTCAGGAAACAGAGAAAAACATGCAGCCTCAGCGATTCTCGTCTCTCATGGTGTGGTTGCTTTTCTCTTTGCTCCACTGTTTTATCATAGCTTTAATCTGTACATAACTGCCAAGGCCACATCTAACCCTACTCTCCCTTCCATCTCATAGTTTTGAATTTCGGCACCTGCTGATAATCAACAATGGTACCTCGCGCACAATCGCAGAACTGCAGAGAAAGGAATTGGATTGGCTCCATCTAGCTTTTTTTAGAGGTGTACCATGTTACTGACATGCCTCTCTGGAGCCACACCCCTCCACCAGAGGTCCATCCTTGGTCTATCATCATTGGCCAAGACAAGCAGGGAAGAGAACAGATCAGGATCATATGGGAAGCAGGAGCTGCAGAAGGGCAGAGCTTCAGAGAAAGGGGCAGTGGGAAGGCAGTGCACAAAACAGGTCATGGCACTGTCAAGTTCCTATTAGCCATGGTGGTGCTATTTATAAGTATCTTAGAACATATTACATGTAGCTCAGATAATGTGGTTCACTCCTATCTTCCACCAATATATAAAAACATAATGATTAAGAAAAATGAATATACCTTTCACAATAGGTTATGTAGTATATGTGCTAGTATATTCTACTTTTCACCCTTCTAGCATGAGTACTTGATAACAGTGAATATGTTGCTTGTCTTGATGATGATAATAATAACTAATCATATGATGCTTATTATATGTCAAACAGTTTTATAAGCTCCTTATATCTACAAGGTAACTTAACTCTCACAAAATCCCCATAAGGTAGGCATGGTTATTAATCCAATTTTGAGATGAAGAAACTTAATCACAGAGAGATGGGCTACCATGGAGCTAGTAAATGGTGTGGCCAGATCTGAATATGGCTCATCTTAAATACTAAATTAAAAAAATAGTAACTGATAACATAAAGTGCTATTTGATTCTAAACTCCCCTTTGATATAAGAAGCTTCACTAATGCCATGTTTTGATGACAGCTATTAATAAGTGCCAACTTTGTGCCTTGCCAAAGAATAGGTTATATGCAGCTTTATTTTTTGCCTTGCATTTGCCAGTTATTTAGAACCCAAGGGGGTCCCACTACTAAAATACAGACACTCCCAAAGAGTTCTCTTCTCCCAGCTCTAAGAGAGTCATGATTGAGAGGGAAAAGATGCCAGCCCTCAACCACTGGCTCTCAATGTCTAAGGGAGAAGAACACTGACCAGTCTCACCCCAGGAGATTTCCCTAGTTTGCCCTCCTCACTTCCATTTTTAGAGATTTTTAATTTCACCCTCTTGATAAACAATAACAGATTTCTGGGGGAAAAATAGCATAACAACTTTATTTTTTTCCCCAGAAAGCCACTTTCACAGCAGATGGAACTCAGCTTGCTATCGCCCAAATCTTAAGCAAACCTGAAATGCGAAGATTCCCTTACACTGAGGGCCAAGCACCATCCCATTTTGTGTCTCTTTAACGGACACTTTGAACCAGTGTACACTTCCTTAATCTGGCCCCATTATCAGCCTAATAATACCTCCCGATATTCATAAATGCCTAGCAAGACTTTCAGCTATTTTGTATGAAGGAGAAATATCCAGCTAAATTGAGAAGATTACCACATCACCACATACATCAGTGACAGGCTCTGTGCTATTACAGTTGATTTTTGTTGACAGTTGGCTGTAGGCAGTTGTGTTTCAAATGCCTTTTTTCACTGGGAAATTAAACAAAATCCCATGCAAAATGCAGCCCTCCAGTTCAAAAACTGTAAATCCCAAATTAGCATTTCATACTTTAAAAGGTAGCACTGCACAATTTTCCATTGAAAGGTCTCTACAGTTGACACAAATGGGTGCTTCAGACGTGACACTAATGCTACTGGTGTCTTTTAAGAAAGCCACCTTTTCAGATATTATTCTTCCTCTCTCAATAATCTGCATATACTACAGTTCTCGCCTATGGAAGAATAAAAAAGAGGAGAGAGGACAAAAATATGACTTACTGCTTTAAGTAAATTATGTTCCCAGAAATTTCCAAACAATAGGGTAAATGAAAAAAGAGATGGGTTAATTAAACCTCCTTGAAAAGAATAAAGGAAACCCTGGCATCCAAAGGTTAAATATCACTTCTTCCACTAAATATTAGCAAGAAAAAGGTACTTCTATAAGCTGGAAAGATATCTGTATCTAGGACAGTCCTGATATAGGAACTTCTCAACTTTGCTTCGAAACAGATTAGAGCCCAATTTAACGAAATTTTAATATGGGGGGAGGAGAGTCATAAGACTGACATTGAATAGGGCCATTTGATTCTTAAGACTGGAAATCTATTTTCCTTCCTACCAGGAGACTCTTAGCGTGAAAGTGTTTTAAACAGTGCCATTCCTTCATCCAGAACAATTGCTATTTAACTGGGGGGAAAAAAATAAAGACAATAGTTGCCAGTAGGCTATCCAGGACACAAATATATTTAGAGAAAGAAATTTAATATTTCTGGACTGTAGCACAAGCATAAAATACTAGTGAGGCAGTTTCATGCCAATCCTTTTGCAAACATTTCACCAACAGCACTTGACTCTTGGCCATAAAAAGTTAAATGTCCAGTGGTTAGAGCTGTCATGCAAAGGTCAAATGGAGATGAGAAATCTTGGCCCTGTACCTTGACCACCTTCAAAATTTAAATACAGCAAAGTTCTGCACTCCTAAAAATAAGTGTTTATATCCTGTAAGTTTACACAGTCCAAGGACAACCACCACCTTATTTCTGAATGAACATGTAAAAAATAAATATTATAGCCCATTTAGCTTAGTGATGGCTAAAAGCATGGGACCAAGTTCATATGAGGAATGGAAAACTTACTTCAGCGAAGTGGCTGGAAAACTTGAACTTCCTCCTAGATGCCTCTGAATTAAATGGCCCAAATGTAAATTTCATTCCAATTTTGTTGTTCTTGGCTAACCACGTTCTAAAGGTAACTACCAGCCTATGACTTCAGATAAACCTTGCTTCCACAAAATTTAGTGCTTATCAGATCTGAAGCGATTTACTGGAATAGATGCCTCAGCTCTGCCTTTTCCTTCCTCCCAACCATATAGTTTATCTCCTCATGAAAGAACTCAACCTCAAAAAGGTGGGCTCAAGAAGAAAGTCATGCAAACTAATCTACGGTAATGGAAAGCGGATCCATGGTTGCCTAGGGCTGGAATGGAGTGGGAAATGACTGCAGAGACGCAGGAGGGATCTTCTGGAGGTGGTCGAAATGCCCTGCACCTTGATTGTGGTGGTGACTACAAGGATATTGCATGGGTACAGTTTACTGTACATACAGCATACTTCAATCAAGTTGACTCAACAAAAAAAGAAGCAATTAAGACATAGGTGTCACACTCCCGTGAGACAGAATTTCATACAGAAGCATAGTGGGACACCTAAGAAGGAACCCAGCTCCACATTAATTTCATAACAAGGAAAATCTAAACACTATTTAGTTTGTATTCTTAATCAGAGAGTAAGCAAAACCTAAATTACATTCTTGCCCAGGTGAGGACAAGAAGTGTCCTGATAAAGTAGGGGTAAGTAACATCATAATTACATGAGAAACTAACTCTGGATTAATTACTCATTTGGGGTCAGTTAAAAAGAAAAAGAAAGAAAGAAAGAAAGAAAGTCTCCAATTCTCTGGGGAATTATTGAGCGATGTACCTTTTGTCTTAGTTTAAGATTTCCCGAAGTTCCTGGAACCATCACCTTAATGCTTCTTTACATATTTCTCAAAGACACAAATATCTGTTCACAATTCTGAAAATTATTGTTTGCAGGACAGAGGCTGTGTTCATGAACATAAGTTCAGCTTCCCAAAGACAATAAAGGCAGTTCAGTGGTGGATATTTCTTCTCCACTGCCAGTCAATTATGGCTCATTAAACAGAAGAGGAGACACAGTCAGAGGAATATAGGAGGGTGCTGCTTTAAGAGGTTGGTATCACAAGAAAATTCTAAATTACAAAACAAATACAAATTACAAATCTAAATTAAAAATAATTGTTCCCCTTCAAGAGGATTTTGTACTCTATAAAACTGGTATAGACCAAAAATATGCTTTAAATACAAATCTCCTTCAGTCCATTTAAAATGTTATTTAATTTTAAATCGTTTAGAGAAAACTTCAGGAATATCTTGAGTATAAAGCAATTTGATTATGAACAGGTGTTAATGTATCCCCCCCAAGAACACACAGCATACCTTCTTTTTCAAAAAAATCAGCAGATATCACGTAATTGCTCTAATTTTGGCCTCCATGACATTCCTAATGTCAGGCAATGGGAAATGCAGATTGCCCTATTTTGGATGGGAAGTTGAATGCTGAGAGCCTAAGTGATTTTCCTGGAGTTACTCACCAAATTGGTAGAGATGGCCCAGTAACTGATTTCCAAATACAGTACTGTTTCACTAGACAAATGCTCCTTCATTCTGTAGTTATATTTGAAAAATACCATTTCCACGTTGTCTTTTATTCTTTTCAAAGAGCTTCTCATACATTATACATTCATTAATTTATTCACTCATTAAAGAAACATTCATGGGGCTTCCCTGGTGGCGCAGTGGTTGAGAATCTGCCTGCTAATGCCGGGGACACGGGTTCGAGCCCTGGTCTGGGAGGATCCCACATGCCGCGGAGCAACTAGGCCCATGAGCCACAACTACTGAGCCTGCGCGTCTGGAGCCTGTGCTCCGCAACAAGAGAGGCCCGCGCACCACGACGAAGAGTGACCTCCGCTTGCCACAACTAGAGAAAGCCCTCGCAGAAACGAAGACCCAACACAGCAAAAATAAATAAATTAATTAATAAACTCCTACCCTCAACATCTTCAAAAAAAAAAAAAAGAAACGTTCATTAAAAATCCACTAAATGCCAGTCCCCAAATGAGCAACACATGACCCTACCTTCAAGAGTCTCAGATTGTAGTTGGGGTAAAAGATATATAAACACTTATAACCAATAGTAGAGTCCAATGATATAGGTAGGTGTAGGTGTTAAGATAACACTGAGGAGACTTATTAGTTAAGCCAGCCTCTTGTTGCCAAGAGAAATTAAAGAATTCTTGAAAGAGATAACATCTGAGCTGAGTTATGAAGACCTTGTTAAAGTTAGCCAGGAGAAAGAAGTGGTAGAGAGGTATGTGTGCGAAGGAGGGCTGGGAGTAATGGCAATAGGATAAAGGAGGATAAAACGAAGTCCCAACATTTTAAAGGAACTTAGGAAATAGAGCATTTGCATTTGAATAATAAAAAAGTAAAGACTCAGGGGTCTGAAGCAACATACACAAGCTGTTAGTTGACAGCAATCAGTTGATTCTGGCTTCTACTTAGCTCTTTTTCCAATATTCCTCACTGCCAATTCAGGTGAAAACAGTAATTAAATGTTTGGTTTTTTGTAAAAACATGGTTTGTTATTGGTCTTGTTTCACCTTCAAAAAAATATAAAATACTATATCAGAATAATAATTTTTGAAAACATTAGTTTGTAGTTGAGACCATCACCATCCATATCATTTTTTCCCAAATGGTCCCTACATCTTATTTCAAAATAAACCAGGGAGTAGATCCTGTCTCTATAGTGCAAATTGGGGGTGTTAGGGTTGGGAGAAAAAAGGCTAAGAGAAGAAAATTAACTTGACAAAATCACATGGTAAGTGGCAGAGTGCACACTTGAATCCAAGTTTTCTGAATTCCCAGTTCAAGGTCTTTCCACTATACTCCAAGTTATCTCTGTGAAGCATGCAAAGGAGGATTTTTAGTATTTTTTGCCTTAATACGTCACTGTTCATTTTTTATTATTAATGTAATACACGCCCATTATTCCTCACCTTAAAAATCAGAAGTATTATTACTGTGGGTGGGGGAGGGAGTTACATGGTGGTAAAGAGGTCAAATACTTAGAACCTTCAAACAGAAGCCACCAATGTCCAGGTTACCGGAAAGCTACACACCTATAATGTCACAGTTAAAACATGCAAAAAGATTAAATCTACTTCTGATGTTAGAAAATAACAGCTTTTATCCACTTGTTCCCAACACCCCCTTCTAAGACACAGGGCGAAAAAATCTTTGCCTTATTTTGGTACCATAAGTTCAGAGGAAGAAATAATTTGCCATGTGATTTTTCAATCACCCAGCTAAATTCAAGTTCCCTTTGACACGGATGCTATTCCCAATTCAACACTGCTAAATTTTAACTACCCTCCCTTTCAATTAGCTGGGTTTCCGTTTGCTTACTTTGTCCGTGGTTATAGCCTTCCCTCACAGACCTAAGATCACTGTTTTCCTTCCTCTTTATGCTCTGTGAGCATCAAGTATCATGGGGCATGCGTGTAATTGTCAGTGTGAAAAAGCCAGCTGGAGGCATCACAATCATGTCAATATACCAGCCAGCAAGAAAACCTCCGAGGCCATTGTTTCTATTTAGATATAACATTACATGGATTGAAAACTGCTGCTCCTACAAACTTCTGGGTGATATGATAGTACCATGTTTTCATACTTTTATACAATCAACTAATAAAAATATGTGTGTATATATATGCATAAATATTATATATTTACATATATAAATATATATAATTGTAGCAAAGAAAATAACATTCATCATTCAGAACATATGCAGAATCAGAAATTATTTAATTACCTGTACTACAAAAGATGGAATCTTAGGGCTCTGAGAGACTGCGAGAGGTTAAGTAAAGCAGATCAACTCGCTTGCTAAGAACTGAGGTGAAATTCATCCAACAAAGACTGCTGTTTTCTCTCAGCAGAAAATTCTCCACCCTTAGAAAGTCTCTCTTTAGGTCTACCTTGATATCATGTGTGGTGTCCCATGTTCTTCCTGGGTACCAATGTCTTGTTCAGTAATCACTTAATCTCCCTTCTATTGCTCAAAAACAGTGAACAACAGAAAAGAGTTTCACTACCACCATGTAATATTCTTACGTATTCAGAGCTAGTGGCCGTAGATAAGTGGAACAGAAAATGTAACAAGATGGAGAAAATTTTATTTTCTATATCTCCTCTAGGGGAGAGAAATATATGTGGTAAGAAAAAATACTTTGCTAACCCCTGGGATGACGGTGAAGGAAGTGAGGCAGGCATTCTACAGTCACAATAGATAGTTGACAAGCTACCCTCCAAGAAGATTCAAATCTGGTCAACTGTAGACCTACCTGTGCTGACAGAGAATGCACGTTTGGAGCAAAAACTAGATTGTTCAGGATGTTAGAAAAGGATTGAGAAATGCCACAATAATCTCCTTCTCCTGCCTTCCCCTACATAACACAGTGCTTTTACCCTAGTTAACTGTGGAACAAAGCCACCAAGTTATTATCCTGCCAAGCAAGCCTACATGTCTTAGTCCAGCTACCTGGCTGAGTAGCCTGGAAACTTGATGACTTTGAATAAGGAACCTGAACCTTCTTTGCCTAGCTCTGAACTAAGCACTTGATATAAATCAATGATTTCTAAAATTTTTTAAGCTAAAAATTCTTGATTCAAATGAAAGCTTACCATTAAAAAAAAATAATAATAGTGACAAACTCTGAATGACAGGTGAAAATGGAGGAGAGTGACAGTAAAGAGCCTCAAACATTCTGAGTGTCCCTGAGGGAATGCCATGGAACCCCTGGTGCTCTGGGGAGAAGGGTTACAAACTACCAGACTACATGATCACAAAAGCTTCTTCCGGTTCTGAAATTGTAGGAGTCTCTTAAACCTTTCCAAAAGAATGAAGTGGTTAACTTTAGAGTGGGAGTGACATTGGCAAAATGGCAGAGCTCTCATTTCCCCACCAAAAAAAAAACGTTGCAAAACAAGAAGAAATTGTTAGAATCAACTTTATCAGAGCTCTGGAAAACAGTCAAAGGTTTACAGCAACTAAGTGGACGTCGAATTAAAAAAAAAAAGGCAACTTTGAGACAGTAGGAAAGCTTTATGGCATTTTTACTCATTCACGCCCCATCCCCTCCCCAGAATAGTGGTGATATCAAAGCAGCAGCAATTCAGATTCCCACCATAGGACCCTGGTCCCTGGTTCAGCAGGGAGCAGAGTAGAAATTATCCACCAAGTGTGACCTGAAGGATTAGTACAAGGTGCTCACCTCTGTTTCATCTAACTAGAAACTCAAGCCATAAAAACAGTTGGTATTGCTCAAAAACACGCAAGCCAAACTAACCAACCTCAGTTGCCTGGGGCAAAGGATTATAGTCAAAACATACAAAAGACCACCTAAGGCCTGAGAACAAAAGCTGAGGAGAGTTTCTTTAGTAAATCAGAACATGTAAAAGCAGGCATATATGCAGGGAAATACAGAAAATCATGTGCATGTCCAGAGTATGATGAATGCTCAGAGAAGACTTGAGAATACACTAAGCTTTTACCTCAGACGGATCCCCACACTCAGTGCAAGCCTGCCTGAGTGCTGAAGGAGTGCCCTGGCATAGAGTCAACCTGAAAATACTTGGAGAGGTGTTGTTTGTTCAGCACTGGCATTCAAGGAAATCCATGTCAAACTTCTAGCTGAACATAAGCTAAGGTATAAAGACCACAGTGGCCACACACAACAAGGAATACACAACAAGCCTTTGCAAAAACAGTTTGGGGAAGTCATCAAACAAATGAACTACTACAGCATTCAGCAAACAAAACAATCATCAAACCCTAGGGAAAGGGGGCGAATCTGATTTCCAGATTGCAGGATATGAGAGAGAGAAAGGGGCAGAAAAAAATATTTGAAGAAATACTGGCTGAAAAGTTCCCAAATTTGATGAAAAACATGAATCTATAAAGCCATGAAGCTCAACAAATCCCACGTAGGATAAACTCAAAGAGACATACACTGAGACACATTAATAGGCCACAACACAATCCTCAATAAATTTTAAAACATTTAAATCATACAAAATATATTGTCTGATCACAATGAAGTTATAGTTTTGTAAGAAAACTGGAAAATTCGCCAATATATGGAAAGCACACTCTTAAGTAACCACTGGGTCAAATAAGAAATCACAAAGGCAATTAGAAAATAATTAGAGATGAATTAATTAAAAAGAACACAAACTTATGGAGCAGAAGAAACATCTGGGCAGCAGCTCCAAAGGTGTTAACTGTCTTGTCTGTGCTGAAGCCATCATGGCTCAGCAAGAGAATGCTGTGCAGAACTCTGGTCTCTGAGCATCTGGAGCTCTCAGTTCTGTGCAAAGAGTATGCTGAGGATGACAGTGTCTAGCAGCATGAGATCAAGAACCTCCACGAAAAGTAGTCGTATATTGGCAAGATCAGGCCTGATGGGAACTGCTTCTATTGAGCTTTCAGATTCTCCTACTTGGAGGCACTGCTGGATGACAGGAAGGAATTGCAGTGGTTCAAGGATATGCCTGCTAAGAGAAAAGAGGACCTGGTGTCCCAGGGCTAGGTCCACTGTTGAGGCTTTCCACAACATATCCATGAACTTGACTGAGCATGTAGAGAAGTGGACCCCAGTAGCAGACCTGTTGGCCTCCTTCAAAAACCAGAGTAACTCTGATTACCTGGTGGTCTATCTGGGGCTGCTCACCTCAGCTACCTGCAGTTTAAGAGCAAGTTCTTCAAGCACTTCATGGAAAGTGGGAAAACTGTCAAGGAGTTCTGCCATCAGGAAGTGGAAGCCATGTGCAAGGAGAATGACCACATCCACATCATCACACTGACTCAGGCCCTCAGCGTCTTCATCCAGGTGGAGTACATGTCCTGCAGTGATTATGGCACTACTGACACACACACATCTTCCTCAAGGGCTCAGGACCTAAGGTCTAACTTCTCTACTGACCTGGACACTATGATATCATCTATAAAAAGGGTTGGCTCCGGCCTGCTACTGCAATGCCTGCTCTGCCCTCTGCCAGGTGCTAGACATGTACAGAAGACTTTTTGTGGTTTTAAAGTGATCATATTTTACTCTTCCCACTTTCCCTGTCATAAAATCTTCCATGTTTTGTTAAAGGGGATGCTGGTGGTAAAAAACCAAAACCAAAACCAAACAAAACTCATGGGATGCAGTGAAGGCAGTATTCAAAGGGAAATATATAACTATAAACATTTACATTTAAAAAATAGATCTCAAATCAATAAACTAACTCTGTACCTTAAGAAAGTAGAAAAATAAGAGCAAAGTAAAACCAAAGCTAGCAGAAGTAAGGGAGTAATAAAAATCAGAGTGGTATCAATAACAGAGAATAGGAAAATAATAGATAGAATCAATGAAACTGAATGCCGGTTCTTTGAAAAGGTTAACAAAATTGACAGATCTTTAGCTAGACTAACAATAAAAAAAAGAGGACACAAATAACTAAAATCAGAAATGAAAGGGGATATTATAAATGATTTTACAGAAATATAGAGGATTGTAAGAGAATACTATGAATAATTTACTCCAACAAATTATATAGCTTAGGGGCTTCCCTGGTGGCGCAGTGGTTGAGAGTCCGCCTGCCGATGCAGGGGACACAAGTTCATGCCCTGGTCCGGGAAGATCCCACATGCCGCAGAGCGGCTGGGCCCGTGAGCCATGGCTGCTGAGCCTGCGCATCCGGAGCCTGTGCTCCGCAACGGGAGAGGCCACAACAGTGAGAGGCCCGTGTAACACACACACACAAAAAAATTATATAGCTTAGATAAAATGGACCAATTCCTAGAAACACAAATTATTTAAACTCAGGAATAAAAAATCTCAACAGACCTATAACAAGTAAAGAGATCAAGACAGTAAACAAAAGCCTCCCAATGAAGAAAAGTTCAGAACCAGTTGGCTTCACTGCTGAGTTCTACAAAACATTTAAAGAATTAACAACAATTCTTCTCAAGCTCATGAAAAAATTAGAAAAGGATGGAACACTTCCTAACTCACTCTATAAGGCCAGCATAATCTCAATACTAAAGCCAGATAAAAGACATCAAAAGCGAAGAAAACTACAAATCAATATTGTTTATGAGTATATATGCGAAAACCCTCAATGATATTATCAAACAAATCCAACAGCATATCAAAATAACTATGTATCATGACCAAGTGGGATTTATTTCAGAAATGCAGGGTTGGTTAAACATGAGAAAAATCAATCAATGTAATACACCACATTGACGAATGGGGGGGAAAAAAAACACATGATCATCTCAATCAACCCAAAAAGGCATATGACAAAATATAATACTCTTTCATGATAAATCACTCAGAAAACTAGAAATAGAAGGAAACTTCCTCATCATGATAAAGGGCATTCACGAATACCCACAGCTAACATCACACTCAGTGGTGAAAGACTGAAGGTTTTCTCCCTAAGATCGGGAAGAAGACAAGGATGCCCACTTTCGCTATTGCTATTCAACACTGTACTGGGCAATTGGACAAGAAAAAGAAACAAAAGTCATCCAAATTAGAAAGAAAGAAGTAACACCTCTATTCACAAATGGCATGATTCTAAATGTAGAAAATTCCAAAGAACATACAAGACAGTTACTAGATCTAATAAATGAATTTAGCAAAGTTGCAGAGTACAAGATCAACACACAAAAATTAGCTGTGCTTCTGTACACCTGCAATGAATAATCCCAAAAGGAAAGTAAGAAGCAATCCCATTTACAGTAACATCTGAAGAACAAAATATTTAGGAATACATTTAACCAAAGAGATGAAAGACTTGTAAACTGAAAACTACTAAACATTGCTGAAAGAAAAGGAAAGACATCCTATGTTCATGAGTAGAAAGGCAATACTGTTAAGATGGCAATACTACTCAAAGCAAACTGTAGATTCAATGCAATCCCTCTCAAAATTACAACAGCCTCTTTTGCAGAAATGGAAAAGCTGATCCTTCAAGTTCATATGGAAGTGCAAAGGGCTCCAAATAGCCAAAATAATCTTGAAAAGAACAAAGTCAGAGGACTCAAGTTTTTTATTTCAAAACTTACTATAAAGCTACAGTAACCAAAGCAGTTTGATAGTGGCTTAGGGGTAGACATAAACACCAATGGAATAGAACTGAAAGTCCAGAAATAAGTGCATACATCTAAGGCTGCTTTAACTTTTGACAAGGATGCCAAATCTACTCAAAAGGGAAAAGAACAGTCTTCAACAATAGTGTCGGTACAACTGAATTTCCACATTCAAAAGAATGAAATTGGGCCCCTATTTCACACCATATACAAAAATTAACTCAAAATGGATCAGTAATCTAAATACTAGAGCTAAAAGCATAAAAGTCATAGTGGAAAACAGGGGTAAATCTTCATGACTTTTGATTTGGCAATGAATTCTTAACAATCGCACTAAAAGTGTGAGAAACAAAAGGAAAAATAAATAAATCAGATTTCATGAAAATTAAAAACTGTGCAGCAAAGGACATTATCAAGAAAGTAAAAAGTCATCTTACAGAATGGGAGAAAATATTTGTAAATCTTACAAGGGTATAAGATCTAAAATAGACAAATACCCACTACAATTCAACAACAAAAAGACAAACAGCCAATTCAAAAATTGGCAAAGAACTTGAATAGACACTTCTCTGAAGATGATATACAAATGGCCAATCACGTGAAAAGATGCTCAGCATCATTAATCACTAGGGAAATGCAAATGTAAATCACAGTGAGATACCACTTCACACCTACCAAGATGGCTCTAATTTAAAAACAGAAAATCATAAGTGTTGGCAAAAATGTAGAGAAACTGGAACCTTCATACATTGCTGATGGAAACGTAAAATGGTGCAGCTGCTTGTGAAAAACAATTTGGTGGTTCCTCAAAAATCTCAACATGAAATAACCACATGACCTGGCAATTCCACTCCTAAGTATATACCCAAAAGAATTCAAAACAGGGACTGAGACAAATACTTATGTGCCAGTGTTTATATCATTTATAATAACCCAAAGTATCCATCCATGGGTTAATGGATTAATAAAATGTAAGATATAGCCATCCCTCGGTATCCTTGGGGGGACAGGTTCCAGGACCCTCTATGGATACCAAAATCCACTGATGCTTAAGTCCCTTATTTAAAATGGTGTACTATTTGCACATAACCTATGCACGACCTCCTGTATTCCTTAAATCGTCTCTAGATTACTTATAATACCTAATACAATGTGAATGCTACATAAATAGTTGCTGGCATGCAACAAATTTAATTTTTGCTTTTTGGAACTTTCTGGAATTTGTTTTTTTAGTATTTTTGATCCGTGGTTGGTTAAATCTGAGGATATGGAACCCACAGATATGGACTGACAACTGTATACTCACAATGGAATACATTTAATCATAAAAATGAGTAAGTTCAAATACATGCTGCAACATGTATGAACCTTGAAAACATGCTAAGTGAAATAAGCTGGAGACAAAAAGACAAATACTGTATGATTTCAGTTGTATTAAATATCTAAAATAGGTAAATTCATAGAGATAGAACATAGATTAGATGTTACCAGGGATTGGGTGGTGGTAAGAATGCTGAGTGGTTGCTTAATGGTTACAGAGGTTCTGCTTCGATTGAGGAGAAAAACTGGAAATAGATAGTAGTAAATGATTGCACAACATTGTGAACGTAATTAATGTCAGTATACTGTACACTTCAAAAATGGTTAAAATGGCAAAAGTCTGGAATATACATTCTACCACAATAAAAAAATTTAATAGGGTGAGATTTAAGGAGGCTGTTCAATATTCCTTAGTGCTTCACCTTTATTTCTGTTTTGAGTCACTGGGTTAGTGGTGCCTCTTTAGTATATCCAATAATCTAGCAAAGTTCTCCTTAAGCTAGCACAAGAAAATCTATGGAAGAAGAAGTGAAGTGTGTGTGTGTGTGTGTGTGTGTGTGTGTGTGTGTGTGTATAATGGCCTACTCTTTTGCATTCGGAAATATAATTATCCATAAAGCAACACAGAAGTGAATAAAATTAATGTACAAATATAAACCTACATATAAACACATAGGGTAAAGGGTATACAATGTTTTTGATGCAATAAAGCTTCTGTTATTATAATTTTGCATGGGTTTTCCTGCTTTTCAACACATATTGTGTCTAATCTTTTCATGGTTTTTTCCTTCTTATTTTTTTCTATAGTGTTCAAATGTTAAATATGACATCAACACTATTTTGTTGCTTAGAAGCAATGTTTCAATGAACCCCATTAAGATTCTCTTCCCTGTCTTATTTGAAGTCTGCCACTGCTGAAATGTCTCCTGTGTTCTCTTGTCTTCTGAGGGCATCCTTTTCTTCTGGGTTTCTCCATGAGTTCGAACTCCAATCTTTGCCTACCCCAAGCTACTCCTGATTAACTTTGCTCTTTCTGAGTAAATAGGTCAGCACAGAACAGCCTGACTTCAAAAAGCATCATTTTTCTGTAAAACCTAACATAAGCTAAATAAAGTTTTATGATTCAACACAACAAAACCCTCATTAGGAATGCATAACTGAGTTTTTTCATGGTCTACATATGCATAGTGAGGTAAGAGAGTGGAGAAGAGAATCATCTGCATATCATTGGTCAGGCTCCAAACAGCCATGATATTCAGTGGACAGCTTTCGGGGGAGGCAGAGATATCTGAAACAGGGGCCGATGGCGGGAATAGAAAGAGAAGGACTGTAAGTGACACTGGTGAGGGATAACTATAATATCTATCAACTGATTAGAAGTCTGAAATATGGAAGAAGGAAACTCAAAGCTCACAGAGACTGGAAGAAGGTGAAAGAAACCAGCTGTTTTCAGGATGAGAACAGAATGGAGGAAAAGGGAGTTTGAGGTTCTAATGGGATAGAACCTTAAATAGGAAGAGTTTAAGTAGAACACTGAGATTCAAAAACTGAAAATCTCAGGAGAGAAGACAGAGCAAAGGACTCAAAGAAGCAGCAAATGACATGGAAAAGGACCAATTTTAGAGGTAGTAGGACCTAAAGGATAGCACGGAAAGCAAGCACAGAGTGAGGGGCAAAAAATATTCCATAGAATGTAAGGTGGGAGGAGTGACTTGGATTTGGGAGATAAGGGGTTATGAATAATATTTAAGAAAGTTATTTCTTTGTGGTTATGGAACTGGGAGTCACACAGCAACGGAATGAAGGTGGTGAAGTAGGCAGGGGTGTTAAAATACAGGCAATTCCTTCCCAAAGGCTAATAATGAAAAGAAAAACAAGAGGAAAATAGCCTGTGGAGGTAACAAGACAGAAGGAGGTTTCTATTTTATTAATATTTTTAAATATAAAGGTGGAGGTAAAACTCACAGAGAAATAAATCAATTCATGGGAAGAGAAGGGCTAAACTGAAGGGGGCAAGAAAATGGAGTAGAAGAGAATGACTGAAATCCAGGACAAAGCTGAAAACCTAGCCCTGGGAAGAGGAAAACAACTTCTAAAACAGAGACAGGAGAAATGAAAGCCTAAATAAAAGAAGACACAGACGAATCACCCAGAATGACTTCAACAGCCTCAATTCAGCAGGCCCAATGTTCTCCGATGAAACTGAAGAGAGAAGAGGTGGCTTTGCGGTTCAAAGGCAGAAAAGTGATTTGAAAGAGAAAGTCAGCAAGATAAGGAGGAAACAAGAGAGGAATAAAGGAACTACTAAAACAATAAGCAGATGCCCTCTTGGAAGTAATGGAAGTTCAAGGGAAGCCTAGATTTCATTAAAGCAGGCGTTGAGAGATTCACATGTAGAATAAATGAAGGATGGTGTAGCATTTGCTTATGAGAAAAACAAGGCTCCTAAGAGATAGGCAGAGGGGCAGAACAGGAGAGGAACCCAGGACGCTGGGTAGAACTGTGGGGATGGAATGAGATAGAGATGTTTTGTACCTGCTAGGAAAAGCCGTGGCTATCTTATTTACCAGCATGACTCTCCAAAACTGGGTGGAATTTCATTAAAGATGTGGGATTCAGTAAAGGAAAGGCTATCTGGTTCATGATTGGCAAATGATACTTGCCACCTCTTCCCCTAGGCTCAGGAGAGGAATGTGTGGTGCTGAAAGGGACAGATTTTGTTTTCACTCCTGTTGGCTGCCGGCATGGGGCCCAGCAAAAGCAGAGTCACGCAAGTGCAAACTTGCTGCTTTTTAAGCAACGAGCTGGCAGGGAAGAGATCCTCTCTTTATCATGTATTTATTTATTTATAATTTGTATAGCATCCATATCCAAATGGATTTGAGGCAGTCTGCAATAAAAACACATGTACACATGTCACAAGATACTTAAACTAAAGGTCAGAGGGAGCCTAGAAAAAGGAGGATAGCTCTTGCAGCGTGTTGCTCTGCAGGAAAATAACTAGGAAGAAGAGACGGCAGCCTGAGGACAAATGTTTCTCAGGGGCGCGCTCCCATTGCTGGTTTTGTCCATGACAACCACCAGAGAAAACCTTTTGCCTTGGAGTATGCCCAAACCAAAGGTCCCAAGCCCAGAGAGAGAAGAGTAGGGTCTGGTGCTCAGTGAGAAGATGCTGTCAAGTATATGTGCATTGTTCCCACTGCCTTCAGCCCAGGAGGTAACACTGCTGGGGTGTGAATGGATTTCCTGATGTCAGCAGAGGGGACCAATCCACCTCTGTCTCCAGGAGACTTGTCAGATGAGACTCTCGAATGCCAAAGTCAGTGTAAGCTAAAGGCAAAATGTCTAGACCCCAGGGCCTTGGAATCAGCTCCATTTCACTGCTTCCTTTACACACAGCCTCTTCTTCACATGCATTAAAACCTCACCGAGGCTGGTTTCTAGGTCTGCACAAAAGACCATTGAATGCCATCCAAGAAGTCCTCACTCTCTAAGAATCCTAATGGAGCACCACCACTGTGACCACACACAGGGCAGGCACAATGACCGAGTGGGAAGCAGAGGCCTGCCATCCAGTCCCAACGGGTGTCTGTGACCTCACTTTGTACGCCCACACAATGCAGCTTTCTTTTGATACAGGGCAGGATGCTGCCCTAAGAAATTTCAGAGGGAGCCCTTCTCTTCTCACACTCTACCCCCTGCCAGTGTCCACCTGAAGCTGACCACAGCTGGAGCATTTTCTCACAGGCCATAAAGAGTTGGCAGTGGCAGGTAAGTACTAACAATCTGATACCTTCTGTGACCCAGACACACTCTCCATAGTTGGCTGTTGCTGCAACTGGGATTTTTTATAAAATGGGCAATGCAGATGGGTTAAGGGATTTCACTTACAGTGTCTTGAATCTTTTGCTAGTAATATCCAGAGGCAGCTATGTTTATTAGCGAAAGAAGTAAATAAATAAACAGAAAAATGCATAGAGTACTGACATCAGAAGGGAAGAAGTATAAAGACATTCATCAGAAGTTTTTACTAATTTAGTTCTATTCCTGTTTGAAGAAAATGGTTCTCCATTGTGCTTAACACAGCTGAGGACATCTGATGGATTAGAAGTGTTCTAGGACAATGATATCTCTGGTAAATGCAAAGATCTAGGTGCCACTGGCATAGAGAAGAGCCAAGTTTTGGCCCACTCATGCTTTTCCTCACTGTGGCCTTTCCGAGGACTGAAGAAATGAGTCTCATGGGAATTGGCAGAGTGGTTAGTTTGGACCAGCCTCATCAACAGTGTAGGTCACAACTTGGTCAGTTCAGGCCACTCTGCTTGTCAACTCTCAAGGTCAAAGAGTTGATAAGATGGGATATCACAGTGCCTCCATCAAGGGGGCTAGTTTCCAAGCTATATGTGTCCAAGATTTACCATATTTCTCTGGCAGCTTGAGCGTTACACTACTTCCTTGTTCTCACAAGGAGATGAAAATGGAGGGAAGACGTTACAATCTCAAGTGTCTGTGGAAATCACCCACTGTAGCTATTTTATTAAGGAGGGATGTGCTTCCTGCCCCCATTATTCTAGGCAATTGGGTATTAACTCTCACTATATTTGCTACACTAATGGTTTCTCCTAATAGCCCCACCCACCCTAACCACTAGTTGAGTTCAAATGCCTTGACATCTGTCTCCATAACTTTAGTCTTTCTCTCCACCCAGCCTGAGTGAGAGGCTTGCCTTCCTTCCATTCCGCGTCATGATCTACAGTAATAGGTTCAAGAGGGCGGAAACTTGGTTCCAGCCTCCATGATGCTTTGACTCACCCTCATAAAAAGTTATTGGTGTCAGCCCTGGTCTAGCAATTGCCTCTCCCCCCACGCCCCCTGGCTTGAATAATTTTACTTCCCCCTCCTGCACCATACAATAAACTCTAATGAGCTCTCACATTCCTTCCTCAAGCACCCGCTACCTCCATGTCAAACAAGGAGAGAAAAATAACTTCCTGCTGAAAATCCACATGGCCGTGAAGTTCTAAGCAACTTAAGTAACATACAGAAGCAGGTCACACTTTACAGAAATGCGAATCCATCAAGTATAGGGAAAAGAGAGAATATGATCTATGTGCAGGGACAGCATCAGCCCTAGCCCACAAAAAAGGGGGGAGGGGAAAAAAACAAACAAAGAGAACTTGAGAACCTGAGCTGAAAATAACTTTTCAATATTTTGTCCTAGGATTTGTGTTATATACTTCAATATGTAACAGGAATGCCAATATAGATGACCTGTTCACACTTTTATAGTTAATTTCACCAGGAAATGAACCAACATTCCTTAGCCCCCCACTGTGTGCTAGGCCTGATTATCTTCCATTATCCAAGAGTGGAAATATGGGTTTAGAACCATTTCTCTCCCCTCTCCCCATACACATTTTCTGAATACTTCCATCAAATATATATATATATATATATATGTAATCACACCCCATAAAGACATAGACACAACTGCACATTCAGTTTCCTTTTTTATCTCTTTGCCCCTTTTCCTGGCTCACATCAGGTAGATTTCAGCTTAGAATACTCCAAGGGCTATGGGATGGAGAGGTGATCAGCTCTGCTTCTCAAACTACCATACAACCACTGTAATGATTGTCCTGCATGGGACCCCATGCTCCTTGCACGAAGAAGGATATGACTCGGCAGCTGCCTAACCTGGAGCTCCCTGTGGAGGTCATGTTTCCTCCTTGGGCCTCCTGGGCCATAATGACCCCATGAGCACTCACTACCCCTCTTGCTTTCTAAACTTTCACATACTTGTTAATTTCTTCCTTGTGTATCTCCCTGTGGTAATAACTGAAAATCTCTTAGAATATTCTTCAACGTTTTCATACTTTCAAAGGGATAGCTGGAGATAGAGCACGTCCAGGTAAGAATACCCCATAGGCCATGAACAAGGAAGAAATACATTCTGAGCAGAATTAGCAATGTCCATACAGAAGAGGAGGAGAGATAAACCAAGATTCTTATCTCATGGACCACTTAGTATGTGAGTGGGTGGGCTCAGAAAGCAAAGAAACTTACCCGTGGGCACTCAGCAACTAACTGGGAGAGCCAGAGGGTGAACATAATGCTTTCTGATTTCAATTGCAACACTGGCTGCATTAAACTCCACCCTTCTAAGTTGGCCTCCTGGACTGTAATATATGCTCTAATTAATCCTTGCTTCACCTGGCTTCTAGGTTCATCATAGAAAATCACTTTCCTCTAGATATCACCCATTTGAAATTTCAATGGCTCCAAGGCCAGTTACTTACAGCTGAGATTCTCAGGTGTTTCCCCTGCCTCTGTACGCCTGATGGGTGATGTTCATGCGTATGGTACTGGATTTCTTGTGCTGACACAGTAAGCCTTGTAGCTCTAAAGCCACCTTCTTTCTTACCATTCAGTGATTGCACTGGTATGCAAAAGAATGTGAGTGACGCTGCTTACCCAAGTAATCAGTTACCTGCTTCGGTAGGAAGTCATACTCTCCATCTGCTGAAGCCCCTGCCTCAAGTACTTCTGGAAACTTCCAGAGTATCTCACAGCATCTGAGCTGTTCTTTGTGCTTCAGTCTTTCCAGCTACTCTATTAAGGACAGTAACTCTCTTTCAGCTGTCCTTTACTGCTGAGGAGGTATGTGGCATTCTGCGTGGCATTCTATTAGAAGACCCCAAAGGCAATGTTCTTTAAGCCCCAATACGGGATGTGTATTTATAGCCTCTGTCATATCAGGGCCCAGATATGCATCATGGGGCTGGAAAAGAAGCAGATTCCAGGAGCAGCCGCCATGTGAACACAGGCTGCTGTGTGCTGATGAAGGCTTTGTCACAGCCTCACTCGCTGTATGCTGGATTTATTCACCCTTAGATTGATGGCCTTCAACCCCACCCAATGGATGTAATGGATATGGTACTGCATGTTCCTCATTCTGTCCCACTAATTGGCCAAGCTGGCCCAGTCATACCTAAATTCCAGCAATGGACAGTAGAAGACTTCATGGTATGCTAAGATTCTTACCACACGTGATTATAAAAGTAGCAACTTTAATTTACATAAAGCAAATGTAGGTCAAAGAAAATCTCTACTAGATAGTCTTCCTAGAATCAAATTACTGATACACCTCACAATGGATTATGACAGGTCAGCATGTTGCAATACTAAAGTAAAAGTGGCTGGCCCATAGGAGGAAAGCAAAACCATCACCCAGCAATTTCCAAAGTGGACATGCCCAGCATCATTTTCCATTACTTCTTGCTTAGAGGTTGCACTTCAGTCCATGGTTGGAGCACTGCCCTGGCAAAGGTAGTGCTCTCATCATTTCTGCACCATTCATAATGGTGTTCCCAAAGCCTAAAAACACTCCCCACGCTGTTCCCACTTAGGGAATGCCTGTCAAATGTTAACCACCATTCAAGGCCCGAATGCTGCCTCCGCCAGGAAGCATTCCCTGATAACACCCATCCACACTCTTCACCATCGAGTAAACCTGAAGGTCGGAAGTGCTCCTTGAGCACAGAGACTATATTAAATGGCAAGCAGTATGTGTCATTTGGTTGGTTGAAATGCTAAGAATGAAATAAATTAGATGGTTATACTGGGGCTTTAGGGTCCAGAGTTGAATTCCATGATGTTGCATTTTCTCTGTTAAATTTCCTATCTATAGTGAACAGTACAAAATAAAATTTCTCATAACAATATTTGTGAAAAAAATATTACACGACATTGTAGGAATTTGAACGGTTTACGCATTCATGTCTCTATATGTAGGTGCTTTCACAGGCTCAATAAATATTTTTTTCAAAAAAAAATGTAGATTATATAGGAAATATCATTTATACTTACAACATAAAAGTTGATGTAATAATCCCAGAATATATAAAACTCATACATCTCTATCTATTGATCTATTTATCTAAAGAAGTTTAGTAGATTCATGGCTGAAAATACTACCCACCCATGCTCTGCAGTGAACAGAAGTGGAATGTTCTATAAGGTAACCAGGTTGTCTGAAAGCAAAGTAGATTCTCTGTAATTCCCATTTTATAGAAATTTATAATGCCATATGAATCCTAGTGGTGTAATAGCCACCACCTCCTCCTTATACTTCACACTGGAGTTGCTTTTGTGCCTTTCTTTTGGGAGAGGTAAATTTGAGGGTAGTAGCCACTATTTACAGTAAAAGGCTGTTATAGCATTTTTCAAGGAACCAAAACAAAAAAACGTTCTAAGTGGGGATGTGGTAAAAGGAAGAAACAGTGTACCTCGGGGAGCTTCTCAAGGGCTTTCAGAATTGAATAGCTTCCTTGGGGGATAAAAATCTAGAGTTGGGATGAAAGGAATGAGATTTTTCTTGTAACTTTTTGACAAGAATAAAGGTGGTCAAATGGACTGTAATTTGTTCCAGGGGAATACATCATCAACCACACATATTTACTGAGCTCTGATGATGTCATTCTGGATCCCAATCATGCCGCTCTGAATCCCACACTTCCCGGACTGAGCTCCAGGAAGACGAGACAACCTTTGGCAGAGCCGCTGCCCATCCCCAGGATTCCCCTGCCTCTGAATTAACTGTGTTCTTAAACACACATGCTCTTAGGGATGGCGTCTCTCAGAGTCATCTAATCCATTGCTTTGCATTCTTCAATTATCCATCAATATTTATTGAGAGCTTACTATGAGCACAGCAGAGTGGGGATCTAAAGGTGTTTGCAACATATTGAGAGTTTATAACCAAGCTGGGGTGATCCTCTGCTATGAAAGTACCAGTATGGCTTAAAGGAAAAAGACAGAGGGGAGGAAAGGGGAGGAGAAGGCAGGAAAAGGGAGGGGAGGAGAGGCAAGAGGAGATTTGACTATCAATCACGAGAAGTTACTAAACCTGAGGTGCACCTTCACAGGGTGATGGGAGGATTCCTGGAGGAGGCGGACGGGTTAGACTTGTAAGAAGAACACTAAAGAGCCTTTGACCTTGACTGACAGCCTGACAGTTCAGCTCAAACAGCATTTCCCAGACTGGTCTGCAGTACATTTTGTGGGAATTATGAAGGTGTGACCAAAAGAGGGAAGGGGAAGGAGGGCTGCAAATCAAGTAAGACTGGAAGAACCTGGATTCACCAGATTTTTTCTTTTAAGGCAGAAGCACACGGTCTTTTAATATGCTGATAGTCACTGCAAATCTGCAGGAAAGGGTGTAGGAAATAATATTTCCCAAATTTATTTAATGGAAAGAAAGGTTTTCACTGAAGACAGCCACAAGACTAGTGTTAAATAAGCCATAGTATGGGAAACGTTGCTAGTGCGTATAAGTGACTTAGCCAGGACTGACGAGGTAGAAAAGTCATTCTCCTTGGGCCACTCCTACGGTGCAAAGGAATAACTCCTGGATCAGCTCTGAGTCCAAGACTTCTCTGACATAATCCCTTCTTTGCCTCTTGATGTGAATTTTGCCTTCTAACGTAAAGCAGCAAAAGCACTGTTTCTGCTGACCAATGACAGCTTCAGTTGCAGCGGGAGAGAGAAGGATCTGACACATAACATTTGGGGGGCCTTCACAGAGCACTGCTTACTAGTTAACCTCTTGGGGGCAGGCAGGAGTTACTGCCTAGAGGCATTAATATAGCTGGGGAAATATCCGTTCCTAACACCATCAGTATATTGAGAAAATACGTTGCAGATTAGTTCTTTTAATTCAAGGTACCATCAGACTGAAATGCTGCACAATTCCTGTGCTGCCCCCAAATTAAGTGACTGGAGGCAATTTCCATTCTATTTAAAATTTTGTCTTTTCTACCAATAGCACAGGACATCCTTCCCTGCTCCATTACCATGGATGGTGCTGGGTTTTGACTTTGATTTCCAAGTCAGCTTTTTAAGACATCGTGTTCATGCAAGTGGACTCAAGGCCTTCAGAAGTAGGTCAGGCATTTGCTGGAGGTCATTACAAGGCTACAAAATAGAGCATGCTTAATTCCGTTATTTCTGAAGATTTTTTTCTCCTCTCTCATGTGCATAGAAGACAATCAGTACTTAATTAAATTTTGGAACTGTTCCTGAAAATTTCAGACTGTCAAAGATGCCTGTGACCTCCTTTCACCCCAGTCACCCAAGAGAGGTTTAAACAAAAGCATGTAAAAGGAACAAAGTGGGTTTGTCCACCAAAGACATGAGAAACTGCATCAATTGTTGCATTTTTATTTTAAACCCTGATGCTTGAAACATTCCAGCAAGAAAATCCTCAGTACACAAAATTCATAGATGGAGTGATCTAGTCATGAGTTCGATCTTTGCAATTTACATAGAGGTGGAGTGACTTAACTGAGATAACTGATAATGCAGTGCTATTCCAATAAACATTCAGATTAGAACTCAGGAGTTTAGCAGAAGCATTAACTAACTAGATAGGGAATAGACTCTGCTGTGGCCAGGTCCTGCCCTCCAAGATGAAGCGCTCATTTCCCCAGCAGCTGGGTATGTGGTTAGTGACAGCCGGAAATCCCTTCTGAGAGTCCTTGGCTGCAGAGAGCCACCTCATCAAGGTTAGGTCCTGTTCCTGAAACAACCACACCCAATGCGAGCTCTAAAGAATCTTTCCCTTGAACCAACTGGAGACAACTATGCAGGACCATCCCAGCTGCCGAGTGCTCCAAGGGATCACTAGATGAGGGCTTTGTTGTCATTGCTTTGTAATCCTGTTGCTCCTTTGGACCAGCCCTGCTCCCCTCACTCCTCACAGGTCTTGTTCCTAGAACATTCCCCAATCAACGTCTTTCATGCTAATCTCCACCTCAAAGCCTGCTTCCTAGAGAACATCATCCAAAACAGAATTCAAAGCCTGAGGGTAGCTTTGAGGTCCCTATTCCAGTGTTGCAGGTGTCCTATAGAGCATGATTGGATGGGCCTGTGTGTGTGTGTGTGTGTGTGTGTGTGTGATTTTGTTAAAGTTTCCTGATGGTAAAATTTGTGAAAACGGACAGAGTAGAGTGCAGACAATTTAGATGTCAAGAAGAAATTCCCTGGCCAGAGCTGTCAGTTCTCCCTCTTCTGCCTCGCTGGATGGCAACACAGAAATATAAACTTGATAGAAGAAATAGAAGACAATGTTTCATTATGGCAAATTTCCTTTCAATGAGTAAGAAGGCATTTATCAAAATGAGCCT
The DNA here is from genome assembly GCF_003031525.2 of Neophocaena asiaeorientalis asiaeorientalis. Taxonomy (NCBI): domain Eukaryota; kingdom Metazoa; phylum Chordata; class Mammalia; order Artiodactyla; family Phocoenidae; genus Neophocaena; species Neophocaena asiaeorientalis. The sequence continues at coordinate 4,743,933 of NW_020173955.1, read as the reverse complement.
CGTCAACCTTCAGCTCTGGACTGCAGCCACTTATTAAGGAAGGGGAGGAGACAATTTTTCATCTGCTGGGGACCTCTTATCAACTGATTTCATATGACTAACTGTGGGTTTTTATTCAACAAGAATTATGAGCTGTTTCCATGCCTGCAGAGACCCAATATTTTTATTGTGTGGCACTGTCCCCAACTCTGCCCTAGTCTGTCTTGACATTAAAACATGTTCACAGACACTGCCAATATAGCTTTATCTTATATTGACATTGTTACCCTCTCTCCATAAAAATCACACTGGCTCTGTCATTAGATTATGAAAAGATATGAACTTGTCACATTTAAGTAGTGGAGAAATCGGCATTACATTTAAAACATTATAAAAAAGCTTCTGGGTGTGTTCTGCAAACCTAGGTATGTGAAGGTGGCAAACAAAAAAGTCCAATACTGAGAATTCCAGGGACTGTGGCTTTGGTTTGCATGGGTTCATTATTTAAACCAACCAGTGGCTAGTTTAATCGTTTTAGAATAAACTTGATACAAGAATCAAGCAACTGAACAGAGCATCTCCTTCTGGTAGAAAGAATCACTAAACAAACTCAAGCATACATCTAAGGATGCTGCTGGACACAGAATCCTAGTAATGGCAGCTACATGTTCAGAAGGAATGATTTGCACATGATCTGAAAAACTGATGGATAGCCTTCTTCTACAGAGGAAATACATATTTCTGCCTGAGGTAGCAGGATCAGTGAAGGGCTTTACAAGTGAAGCCCCTCTTCCTTTAGTGTTTTCTTAAACTTATTTTATGCAATTAATATTTGAATGTAATTTGGTGATTTTGAAGAGCAGAGTTATAGTTATGATTATTAAGCAAAAATTATGTATATAGAGTAGTATCCCTGCTTCCGCACTCCAATCTCATTTCCCTTACCAAAGGTAACCAGGATTATCATTTTGGCATGTATTATTTAAGGCTTTCTCTATTTATTTATATACATAGGCTTAATTTTTGTCTTTTTTTCTGAGCTGCATGAGCTGCTTGTAAATTTTGGCGATTAATCCTTTGTCACTTGCTTCATCTGCAAATATTTTCTCCCATTCTGAGGGTCGTCTTTCCGTCTTGTTTATGTTTTCCTTTGCTGTGCAAAAGCTTTTAAGTTTCCTTAGGTCCCATTTGTTTATTTTTGTTTTTATTTCTATTTCTCTAGGAGGTGGTTTTGTCTTATTTTAACATAAATAAGAATCATACTATATGGACTGTTCTGCATTTGCTTTTTTTTTTTTTAACAAAACAAAATGCTTTGGTGATCTCTCCATGTCTTTTGGTATCTCCCACTGGTAGTCATTTGTATGGTTTTACTTCTTAGTTCTTACTAGCAGTACTGAAATGCACATTCTCGTCCATGTTTCTTTGTACACATTAGCAAGGATTTTTTCCCCCTAAGATATAAATTTAAAATAGTAATTGCTGGGATAGAATGTACACACGTATATATGTTGATAGATACTACCAAATTTAATAGGGACTGATTTTACCAAATCCTCCCCACCTCTCCCCAGAGACTACTTAGATTACTATATTATTTTACCCTTTTAATCTATTAACAGAGTAAATGTCATTAATAATTTCCAAACATCGTATATCCTCGCATTCTCAGAATAAACCCTAGCAGGTAAGGATGTACGATTCTTTTGAAGTACTACTGAATTTAATTTTTATTTTTTGCTTTATCATTTTATTTAGGGTATTTACATCTATAGTAGAAGCAATATTGGTCTGTAGTTTTATTCATGTATGCCATGATTATAAACTTGGCAAAATCACTTGGGTAGATTTCCATGTGATTTTTAATGCTCTAGAAAAGTTTATAAAACATAGGAAATTATCTTTTTCTTATATTTTTGGTAGAACACATTCTAAAACTTTCTGAGTTTAATGTTTCTGTAGAACCAAATTCTTGACACATTGTTCAGTTATTTTTATCATTATAGGTCTATTAAAATTTACTAATTTTTATCTGGTCAATTTTATTGGGTCAATTCTAGAAAACCATCCATTTCATCTAAATTTATAGAAATATTATTATTCATACATTCTTTCACAATTCCCAAAATCCACCTCACATCTGTCAATTTTTCCTACAGTAAATGAGAACATTTACTTGTTCCAATTTTTAATTTCTAAGTGAAGAGAACTTTTGTCTATACTTCTTTTGGTTAATTTTTAATTTTATTTTTTGTTCTCAGAGAATTTGGACTAGTTATTTCTATGATTTAGAATTCATTGAGATTTTTCTCTGGACTAATACATTATTCAATTTTTTTAATGTTTCACTGAATCTGAAAAGAACATACATTTTCTGTTTATTGGGTGTTATCATTTATATCCAGTACACTTATACCCAACAGGAGAACAATTATACATCTACACAGAGATCTATAACCAAGTGTTTTCATTATATTATTTAAATACCTAGAGCTTCACCTAACTTTTGCCCACTGGTTTGTTTTTTAGAGAGGTGTGTTAAACTTTTCATCTCTGTTTACAGATTTTTGTCACTTTCTCCTTGTTTGCAAAAGGTTTTGCTGTATATATATTTCAAAGGCATATTTTCAGATACACAAAATTCATGATTATTGGATATCCTCACCAAATTGTATCTTCAATTAATATATGATAGTCCTCTTTGTTGGATCTAATGTATCTATTTTTAGTTTAATTTTGTCATATTAATATTGAAATGTTTTATTTTTCAATCCTTTTATATTCAATCCTTCTGTGTTATATGGTTTTGGTATATTTATTTTAAATAACATCTGGCTGGTTATTATTATTATTATCAGACAACTAGAAAGCAAATATTTTAAAAGCAAATTTAATCCATTCAAATGTAATGTAGTTACTGTTACTTTGAGAAATAGCCCTTTCATTGCATTTATACTTTAATGAGCCATATATTCTGATTTTCTTTGTTTTTTTCCATTTTGCCTTTTGTTAAAATAACATTTTCTTGCTCCAATTTTTTATTTATGCTAATAGTTTCAAAGTTATAAACCCTATTCCTAATGGTTACCATCATTTAAGCCACATTTTTAAACTTAAAAGTTTTCTATCAATATGTAGAATTTATTACAATTAATATCCTTCCACACACCAAGACAAAAAATTCTTAGCAAGATTTTATTTTCCTCATCTTATGTTCAGAAACCACGACCTCCTTATTCACTACTTCACCACCAACATACTATGATCTTATCACATGTTGGTATATGTGTCAATAACTGCTGATTTCTAAGTATCATTGCTCCTATGCCTTATTGTCCTTTCCTCTCTATATTGTTTTGCTTTGTTGTTTGTATGTATGAGTCGGTTTCCAAAGTAGGTCTGAAAGTTATCTGAAGAGTCTGTCTTTTGCTGTCCTGCTTGAATGTTAGCTGACTCTATACCTTTAAAACCCTGAAGACATTGTTCCATTGTCCTCTATTATCAGTGTGGTAAGTAACAAGTCTGATGCCAATCTACTTCTCATCCCTTTAATTATGGGTTTCTTCTCATCTCCTCCCTGTCACCCCAGAAGATTCTAGAATTTTTATAACTATACTCTTGCAATTTAAAAAATATATTTCACCATGTTTTAACTCATTAATTCTGCTTAGTACTTTCTAAATGAAATATTTCCATTTTGAAAATGAATGCTTTCAAAATGAAAAGATTTTCTCCAGCTCAGAAATTAAAAAAAATTTCCTGTTTCTCCTTCTATACCCACTATTAATTATGTATTGAGCTTCTTGGATTATTCTCTATTATTCTTACTTTTCTCTCATGTTTTCCATCTCTATCTCTTTTTATTTTTTTGCTTCTTGTCCTAGGAGGTATATGCAGATTTCTCATCCAGATCGTTAATTCAGGTGTTCCCAGACAATTATTTAGCTTTTCCTTTGTAGCTTCAAAAATTATACTTTTAATTTCTAAGAACCCTTTCTTATTCTCTGACTGCTTATTTTTCATAGCAGCCTGATTTCATATATTATGGATGCAATACCTTCTTAAATTAGTCTAAACACATTAATTTGTATATTTAACATTCTCTTCTGTCCTTGCACTATTAATACTCCCTCTGAGATCAGTTGTGTTTTTTCCTTTGTAGTTATTCACTCAATTTTGTAAAAATACATCTTATAGATCCTTGATTTTCCATATGCAATTATGAATGAGGGACCACACTGATTCACATAAGTAGGTAACATTGGTTTCCTTTGTGTTGTATAGGTTTTTGGCCTCAATAATCCTCTCCTTTATACAATAGAGCTCACTGTGGGCTGAATACATGAGCATAGCCATGGAGGAAGCTGAACTCTCATTCTGGTACAAGGACATCCAGACATGCCTACCACATGGTATTTTTCAAAGGGAGGTCTACAGAGCATCCAATGAAAATCAGCTTTAGTGGTGAAAAGACTGCATATTTCTGAGCTCTACTCCAGAGTTCCTCCATCAGATCATTGGGCTTATTTAAGCCCATGGGATCTACATTATTTACCAATACAGCAGCTTTACCTGTTGCACAATAAAGTCTAAGAAGCACAATATTAACAGCTAAGAAACAGGTGACCACGGGTGCTTATATGATTTTAAATAAATACACATCCAGATACTGCATCTAAGAGCAGTGATCCAGATGAATGTGAATACCTGTATATACACAGGTTTACAAACTCTTTTAGACTACAGAAAGAAAATCTTAAAATTAAAAAAAATCATTGTAGAGAACTTATGCGTAGATAAGTAATTTAATCCTTACAACTCCCATGAAGCATTTTTAACCTTCCTTTTATAAATGAGAAAACTGAGTCTGAGCATTATACTTATTTAGGGTTATAGAACCAGTAAGTGATGGATGTGGGGATCACATCTAGGACTTCTGACTTTACGACACTCTGATGGGTTGAATAATATCCCCCAAAGATATCCAGGTCCTAATCCCTGGAACCTCTGAATGTTACCTTATATGACAAAATGAACTTTCAGATGTAGTTAAGGATCTTGAAATTGGGAGAGTATTCTGGATTATCTAGGGGGGCCCCAAATGTAATCACAAATGTCCTTACAAGAGGGAGGCAGAGAGAATGAACTACAGAGAAGGCAGCAGTGTGAGGATTGAAATCAGAGGCTACTGCTGGTTTTGAAAATGGGGGAAGAAACCACAGCCAAGAAATGCAAGAAATGCAGCTTTATACAGTGGAAAAGCAAGGAAACAGATTCTCCCCTATAGCCTATGGAGGGAGCATGGCCCTATCTACACCTTGATTTTGGCCAAGTGAAACTGATTTTACATTTCTGCCCTCCAGAAGTGTCAGAGAATAAACTTGTGTTGTTTTAAGTCACCACGTTTGTGGTAATCTGTTACAGCAGCCATAGGAAACTAAGGTAGCCACAGGTTAGGATGGTTCACAAATATTCCAGTTCTCTTCCCAAATCCATGATAAGATTGTATTTCTGTCTCACACTGAAGTTAGGAGTGACTGACCATGTGATTTGCTCTGACCCATAAAGTGTGAGCAGCAAAGACATGTCAGTTCTGAGGAGTCAATGCACAATTCATCACCTTCCCTTTTCACCTCTGTGGTCAAGAGGAAGTTTCCATCAGCCTTGGTCCCTCAGTGACTATAATGAGCAGAGCCTCCTGGCAACTTATACTAAACATATAGCAGAAGGAGAAGTCAACCTTGGTTGTATCAAGCCTCTGAGATTTGGTGATTGTTTTTCACTGAAGCATAACCTAGCCTATCCTGACAAATACAGATTATAAAATTTGTGTTCATTCCACAGAACCAAGATGCCTACATGTTCATCTGACTACTCTCCCCAGTTTCCTATCATATTCCTAATATGTTAAGGTCATTTTTACCTGACTCCTCCACAATTCTGAACAGTCTGTGGTGTACCCTATGGAATCACTGACTGAATGGTTGCAGCAGATATCCTAACAAAAAACTGAAACTGAACCCCAACTTCCTTCTTATACCTCCAGGTCCCACTGTTCTCTTTTCACTAGAGGGTGGTCTTTGTTTGCTACCATCATAGAAATCCCTCTCTTTCCTAGTGCAATTGGCATGAGTGATGTCAGTGTCTTCATGCTGACATCAGAGGAGAGGGAGGCCCAAAGCATGCAGACTTCAGTATCAGAGTCACATTCTCTATCCGATTATAGACTGCTACATGTGGGCTACCCATGGGCCTTCATCACACAGCACCTGTTATCACTGTTACCTGCTTGCTTCCCTTACCCAGTGTGGCTTTTTCTCTCGGAACATCCCAAAGAGGTTTCCTGGCAACCCCACCTCCTCCCTAACCCTCACCCCCTAGCTCTGAGCATGGTAGTTTAGGATTTAGAGTGATTTGGTTTTCTTTAGATGGATTAAAAAGATAATATTCTGAAGCTGAGACTGCTCAGCTAACCTGTACAGAGAGTGCAACTCAGACCTCCAGTGACAGGCACCATCTCCAAAATGTACACAGGGCTGTATCACACTTAAATGCAGGGCTGTACTGTGCACGTGATGGGAAGATCTGTCTCTCCTGAAGCTATGATCTGAGATGGACTTTGGAAGGCAAGGACAATGTCAAAAACAAGAAGCAATGTATTGAGCAAATCCCTGCCTCAAATTAAAGCCCTGCCTTTACTGGTGCAGAGATCTGCTAAAAGCTGTTATTTGAAATATCTGCAGATAGTTTGGATCTGTGAATAATTGCTATCTGCACATCTCAAATTCTTTACAGTTTTCTGTTAGACATATCTGCACGAGGCTATAAATAGTGAAGCAATGTCGTTCACTGTATAATACAGTCTCTCCGCTTTTACAACTCATCATGAACTTCTATGTAATTTATTTTTTATTGAAGAATTCCAATTAATGGCTTCCTGGTGATTTTAAAGCCTCAAATTATCAGTCTCTGAAAACAAAGCAGAGAACATAATTATCATAAACCGAGAATTTTTCATTTTGAAGCTTATCTGTTTGTGCTAAGTATCTTGTCTGTAAGTAATTAGTGCCTTTATTTTTTTTTCAGTAAAAATAATGACCATTCTATGCTACACATCCAAATTTTGTTAACTGCTAGATGTACTGTATGTATTATATTTGAAAATGGACCACCTTGGACTAGTTTTAAAGTATTTCATCAAATGATAATAGCAACAACAAAATACATCTGTTTGTCAGAATAAATTATGTGCCATGTATTTAAAAAACCTATTATATCCTTTTGCTTTCTTTCTAAGAATAAAAGCCTCAGAAAAATATGTACTTGCCATTTATTACCAGGGCTGTATAACAAGAAAAGACTCGTTTTATCTTCCATTTATAATTCCTAACTGCTAATCAAATTGATCAGCCAATAGCTTGGCTATAGAGGGTCTTTCATACGACCATTTCAAAATGTTTTATGAGAGATAAAACAAAATTCAATGAAATTAAACCAATTTGAATGACAATGTGAGCCAAACATTCCTTTAAGTATTCTGAGAACTCAAGTTCCCCCCCTCCGCCGATTATAAAAAAAAAAAAAAAAAGGTTCTATCGATGAAGCAGGAATTGCCACATCTTAAGAGAGACTCGGTTGCTCAGGGAAAATACTGTCCAAGAGTAGTTTCCCCTTTAGGCTAGGAAACTGACCTGACCTGATGTTAGGATCAGCTTTCTTCCACTTAAAACAACATTTTCTCAAGTTAAAAAACTTGAAAATTACAGACATATATGATGTAGAGTGTCCATTTAGCCACCTTTACATACAAAAAGTATTCATTTTCCTGCTTTTAATATTTTAGCATGCCGATTCGGTAAAAAAAGAAACAGAGAGATTTTTTTTTTTAAAGGATGAAATAGATACAGTTGCGTCTTATTTTATGTATTAATTATGAGTATTTCCCCATACCATAAAATATTTTTTCAAAATATGAGTTTAAATAGCCGCATATTTCATAACAGTGCTGTATATATCATAATTTAACTATTTCCTTATGTTAGACATTTATGTCATTTCTAAACTTCTTTATCTGATAAATAATGGTGCAATATGTCTGTCTGTGTTTTTTTTAATATCTCTTATTATGTCCTTACAATAAAATCTTAAAAGACAACTATCAAGTCATAGGTTTGAAAATTTCAAAGCTCTTTACTCATGTTAAAAATCGGCTGTGCGGAAAGACTGTAACAGTTTATATCCCCACATCACTAAGTGAGCAAGTCCTTTTGCCCATATTCATGACCATGGTGAGTGATATAACAACTTGCTTAAGATTATGCTGACTTAATACAAAATGTGGGGTTTTGTTATTTTTGTTTGCATATTTTTAATGGGTTGTAAGGTTACATATATTTAATATACTTATTCTCTCTCTCTCTCTCTATATATATATATATATACACACACATATATGCTTACTTATATTTACTTTTATCATATTTTAAAAGATTTCTTCGCATCCATTTGCAGTAACTTTTTATACAGTAAGTATGCCTTTTGTCTTGCATAATTATTGCAAGAATTTTACCTCAATGTCATTTGTCTTCCAATTTTGTTTTATGTTTTTGACATGTATATATTTTTAAATTCTGTGACTGTTTTTATACATACAAAATCCTTTTCCATTAAAGATATGATAAATATCTACTTACATATTCTTTAATGACTTTATATTTTTAAATTAATATCTTTATTAATAATTTATTTTAGTATAAGAGAAGAGGTAATATTTTAATTTTATACTTCCAAATTGTAGAGTGATTCTCCTAACACCATTTATTGATCAACTATTTCCTTCTCTGGAAATTTGTGATATGCTATGTATCACATCCTACATTCTCATGGATCTGAGTCTGTTTCATGGCTATCTACTTTACTCCATGTATCTATCAGCTACACTATTTTGATTATTTGTGATATGCTATGTATCACATCCTACATTCTCATGGATCTGAGTCTGTTTCATGGCTATCTACTTTACTCCATGTATCTATCAGCTACACTATTTTGATTATTTATATTTAGTAGTAGGTTTCACTGTCAAGCAGAGAATTCTTATATCTGTACTCTCTCCTTATAAAATAATTGTGCATTTTTGACAATTTTTTTCAAATGAATTTTACAACCATGTTGTTAATTAAATAATCTCCTTCTTGCAACTGCACTAAATTAATAAAAATAACTTGGGACGATAGACATCTTTACAGTAATCAACCTTCCCATCCATGACAAGTTACATCTTTAAGTGCTTAATGCCCCTCAGTAAAGTTTTATGCTTTAATTCATACAGTTTACCCTTTATGCTACCCTCTACTGAATTCCCAGTGTCTAGCAAATCCCTGGCCCACAGAAATCACACTATCATTATCTGTCTACTAAAGTAACTAATTTGTAGATTCAAGCCCATGCTCTACCATTTACTAGCTCTGCAACCTGAAATGAGTGCCTGAACATCTCAAATTCTGTTTCCTCAACTGTAAAATGGTGAAATAACTGTATCAACCTAATAAAATTATCATGAGAATTAATGGGATTACCTCATCGACTTAAAACAGCAACTTACGTATCTTAAGCTCCAATAAATATTCATGAATGCTATGGTTATCTGGGAAGGGTGTTAAAGGAAGAATCAATAAATTGCAGCCAGAGATGGAAGCATAGGGAAAATGAGGAACTGATCATGAGTCTAAAGTTTTAAGGTTGACAGAAATAGAAATTTTAAAAATAACAACTATTGGGCTTCCCTGGTGGCGCAGTGGTTGAGAGTCCGCCTGCCGATACAGGGGACACGGGTTCGTGCCCCAGTCTAGGAAGATCCCACATGCCGCAGAGTGGCTGGGCCCGTGAGCCATGGCCGCTGAGCCTGCGTGTCCGGAGCCTGTGCTCCGCAACGGGAGAGGCCACAACAGTGAGAGGCCCACATACCAAAAAAAAAAAAAAAAAAAAAAAAAAAAAACACAACTACTGATTGTGACAGAGAAGTATTTGCTTTTGGAAAACTGTAAGAACAAAAACTTGGCTTAGAAGCAAGCCCTACACACCTAGGGGAGGGTTGCAATGTTGGGAAAGAGCTTGATGTGACCAGACCCCAGGATGATCCCCAGGCCACAGAAATCTTTTCCTATCGGCATTAGCAGTGACAACCCCAAATCGAATGGAAGAAACACAACAGAGAAGTATTTCTGGAAGAGTAGAATACATTAAACTCATCCTCAGTTCAAATATAGCCCATATTTACCCCATAAATAAAGTGGGAAATTAAGGAAGTAATCCAAATAACTCATATTTTCTTCCAAGAACAGCACACCACTTGGCCTGCAATGATTTGAAGATATGTACTTAGATATTTGAGCCCAACTGCCCTAGTTGGATAATAGTTTCCATTCTCCACTTCAATGTTCACATAGACCCAGCCATAGTGCCTTTAAAAAGCCAAGGACTAACTTTAGCCACTGGTCCTGCTTTCAATAAAGTCTTATTTTAATAGAAACACTGTGTCTCTCTTCCAAGTCCCCACCTTTTTTAGGCTGCTTGCCAGCTGAAGGCAGAAAGAGAATTCTAGCACATTGTCCCCAAATTCCAGGCAGAGCACAAAAATAAACTGTCCCAGAATGTATTCCTTTTAAGAAAAATTGCTTATTCAAGGCTTGCTTTTCTTGTTTGCCTTCCTTCTTCCCTTTCCAAACACTTTTTCTTCTAACATCATGCTGTAAAGTTGCCATCTGTCTCAAACACACACATACACAAAAGGGAAATCCACTTACAATGAATACTGGAAAGAAGAAAAATAAGTTGGTTACAAGTGGGTGTTCTGCAGCATATGACTTTTCCAACCCAGTGGCCAAATTCTGAATTATCTCCTAGTCAACTGTCTCCCAGCTTGGCTCTCGAGACAAAAGTAAAGCAAAATGAATAATCTATTGTTTTTTAATTTACCTGTGCACAGTATCACCAAGGGAACACTTAATTTTTATAATCCTGTGATATAGAGATGGTCAGAAATTAAATTGTATAAACAAGAAAACTGAAGCCCAGAAAGGTAAAGATCTGATAAAGATCACAGGTGAGTTGAGAATTTCAAAGTGTGTGTTTGAGGATCCCCTGAATCAGCAACACCTGGGACACTTGTTCAAGGGCATCCCTTTACAGCATAAATTGGATATCATCCCCCTCCTAACAGTCACTCAATCACTGCCCGTTCATTTAGAAAGGAATCCACACTCGGATTTCACAGTCCACACCACAGACCCCAGGACGTGGCCCTGTCCTCCCTCAGACCTCATGGCTGCTCCTCTCTCCTCGTCCATGCTCTCTTCTTAGTCATCATTCGCCTGAAACGTGTCCCTGTCTCAGGTTTTGGCACAACTGTTCCCCCTACTTGGAAGCTTCCCTCAACTCTCCAAACGGCAGGTTCTTTCTCCCTGTTGGAGCCCTTGAAAAGCCATCTCTTTCCATACTAGTAAGTGCAGCCCCACACACCCGTGTACCCATTTATTATATCTTTTTATCTCATTTAGCAATCTCTGAATTTAACATTCGTTCATGGTGTGTTCATGAGTTACTTCTCCTGCCTCCTCTCTCTCACACGCACACACGTGCACACACACACACACACACACACACACACACATTTGACGCAAAGCTTCACGAGGCAGTAATTTGTGTGTCTTACTCAGACAACAGAGAACAGTGCAAGGCATTTATTGTTCAATAAAAATGCAGCCTACTTGACACCCTGTCAGACCTACAGAGTCCCCACCTAGGAGCAGGGACCTGGAGATCTGCATTTTTAAATAGTTTCCTAGATGATTTCAAAGCATATTAATGTTTCAAAGTCCAGACAACAAATCCTTTAGCCAGAGCTGGACAGAAACCCTTGGCTCCTAGTGGTACGCTCTCCACCACACTGAGCTGCAGTTTTTAAATGGCTGGTCTATTTCAAACAGCAGCTTTAGCAGAATAGTTGTTTGGAAAGTCATACTGGGCTTTCACTTAGATGAAGTGATACCTTAAACTGCTTTTCCAAAATTCAATATATCCGTCTCTGGTTTAGGCTTTGGGCTTTGATGGGAAGCCTCAGAATTATTTGTGCAGATCGAGGGAGAGAATATTCTACAAGCATCTATATTCCACGAGTCACTAACTACTTGTGGGAACTTTGGCAATTTTATTAATTTCTCTGGGTCTCATTTTCCCCATCTGTAAAGTGAGCGTGTTGCATTAGATTATCTCTGCAGTCCCTCTGGGCTCAGATATTTTGTGATACCAAGTCATTCCAATTAATGTGAAAGAGCCCTTGCAGTTGTATTTAGTATTGTTAAAGGGCTCTGAACAGCCCGGCAGTCATATCATGTGGTCCAGGCACCCCTGCCTAATGCTTAGCATCTTATCTTGCATCAGAAAGACAAGAAAATATCCCATTCACATTGAAAACAAAAATGCATTTGTGCTAAGTCTAGCTGATTCCACTTAGAAGGCTGGTAAGGGATGTTTTGGTTGGGCACCTGGTAGGATGCACAATTGTTCTGTTTGTTAGAAAATCTTAACATCTGTCAATGACCCAAATAGAATGTTTCTCTGACCTACATCTTACACACACACACACACACACACACACACACACACATACACACACATTTTGGGAAAACCTACTAAAAGGAATCACCAGTTGTTCTTTTGAGAGACTCTAAAACCAGAGAGTCACGCTTCATGTTTTAACTTAAAAGTAGGGTGGAATAATAAAATCATCCTGATGTTTCTAAAGGTAAGAGGAGGAGGGCTGTCTTTATTTGCCAGAACTGGCACTAGGCAGTCTCTGATATGCGCTGCCCGCAGTTCTTTAAAATCGGAGCCAGTTGGTATACAAGGGATGGAGGGGTCTTTGGGGCAAGCAGAGGAGGTGACAGGGTGCGAATGGCAGGTGGGAGGGGAAACTGCTGAATGAGTAAAGGTATGACTGGGTTATCACATCCAGAAAGCAGGCAGGATAGATCATTTTGATTATGTATGCCAAGGGGAAGAGTGTGGGGAAAATAGAGGAGTAAAATTAACACTGAGACAGAATTTTTCTTAACTAAACTTTTAGAAATTTGGTTCTCAATCTTGGTTGAGATTGCTTTTTGGTGTTCAAAACCGACAACACATTCTACCCTACCTGAGATCCATCCACTTTAGAAGGAAAATGTTATCACCTGACGAATTACAAAGCTACTCCGCTTTCAGTGTCACTTTATATTTAAATGAGTTTAGATGATTTATATGTATGAATGCAAACATAAGATGCATGAGGTGTGAATATAAGCACACTACCTGATTTCTTAAGCCTCACGCACAAATCAGTCTCTTTAAGTCTCACTTCTTATGTAAATGATAACCACTGGAACCATGTTTCTATGTTAAAAAAAAACAAAAAATGAACTATCAAGTGCCTTATATAGGTGCTTCTGTTATCTTTTGATGCCTGAGGGTCCCTGCTGGGAGAAAGAGAGGAGGACTTGCCTTAAATTTGATGAGGCCACACCAAATAATGCAGACCAGCAGGCCTTATTTGTTCAATACACAAACAATGGGGTGGGAAGCAGATCTGGATCTCACCTTCCCCAACCTGCAAATGTGTTCTCCTTCATAAAACATTACACAGTTATTGACAGTTAGCCACAACATAGAGGGTTTCATTAAGACTGTGTACTTTTCAATTTCAACTCACATTGTAGATGTGAACAAGAGTCTGTAAATGCTATTTAAAAGGCTGACAGCATTATACAACAGTGCAAAATGTTATCCAAGGAGAAATGACTACTAAAGATTAGAAAGGGAATTATTGTATCCAGTGGCTAGCAGACTTTTTGTAACCTGTATCAGCTAAGACAAGGAAATCCATTGCTCATTACCAGAAAGTAGGAGATTTTTCCTTATCAGTCCCATACGGCAAACTACTAATACTTAAAATGTAAAAGTTAAAACTGCACAAACATCTTATAATTTCTTTTCAGACTATTCTTAGCCAAAGCCTTTAAAGGAACTGCCCCACGAAGTTGCCCTCACTAATTCACGGGGTCCTTTTAAAAACTACATCTTCAGGTTGAAAGGGGACTGTCCAAAGGGCCAGAGGGCTCTAAGTTCTGATAGTTGTTCTTTGTGATTTAGTAATGCCAACGGGGGGGAGGGTGGTGGTGAGAGAAATGGGTAATAAACAGATCCAGAATTTTCTAGGAAGACAGTCTAAACAAGGCTCTAGGAAAAGTCATTGAAAATGTCAGCCCAGTTAACAGAGACAGGTTCAGGGAGCAGCAAAGGCATGGCATATACTTTTTCATCTATTCAATCTGACCCTGGGCCCAGTGCCATAATCTTTTTTAAGGTTACTGTGGTGGGAAGGTTGCCTCCTGAATGTTTGCAGAGGTCTCCTAACATCCTCTGCTGAGGAACTTTAAACCTCAGGTACTATTTCAGAGGAGATGGACAGCACAAAACACAGACAGCAAATTAGCCACAGCAGACCCTGGATCTAAATGAGGTCCACTAGCTTTTCTGAAACCATTTAAAGGCTGAGGTGTTGTTGGGGGCACTAGAGGGGCTGAAGAGAGAGAGAGAGAGAGAGAGAGAGAGAGAGAGAGAGAGAGAGAGAGAGAGAGAGAGAGCGAGTGTGTGTGTGTGTGTGTGTGTATTTTTCCCCAAATTGGACCTCTGCCGAAATATTTTAATAGGTACAGAGAGAAGGAAAAAAAATTTTTTTAACTATTTAGCTAAGCAATTTAAAAATTCTTTGCAAAAAAATAATAATAAAAAGAAACACTAACAAAATTGCAGCTATAGCAGGTCTGTGAGGGTAACTTAGTAAAATACTCAGCGGATGGTGGCAAACCTCTAATGGAAAGTTTTGTAAGTGGCTGAGGCCAAAGTAGGCATTAATTACAATGAAAAATCAGTTTAGAGTAGGCCACAACTAAATTGGAAGCTGGTCCTCTAGGTAAAACAAAGAAAGTGAACAGCAGCCTCAGATTTGATTACATGGCAATACAAGAAAAATGTGCTGTATGTTGTCTATTATTAAAGCTGCTTTGGGGCCCTGTGTTGGGTGCCTCAGGGATTTTAATAAAAAATTAGTAATAGGTCGGCTGCCCTGGCTCACTGTGGCTTTTTGGAGTATTTGCAGGTTCAGTGCTGGTCCTGCAGTGCAAATTAAGTCATTTCAGACAAGCAGCCTCAGAAAGTGTTATGTGATAGCAAAGTTCAAATACTGCACTTTGGCTCTAAAAGAACACAGCACCCCACTGGAGTGTGATTCAGAGTTTCAAAGAAATAATAAAATTACATCATAAGGAGAAGGTGGGGAAATGAAAAGCTAAGAGAAACAAAAAAAGAAAAGAAAGGAAAAAAGAGAAAAAGAAAAAAAGAAGCAACTGGTTGTTTTTGTATGTCTTCGATTACTCTTGCCAAATACTAGTCCTGGTACATAAACTATATGAGTGCATAAAATATTACCAACGAGTGAGTTAATGGCAGTGAAGGCAACTATTAACCTGGGATTTTTCTTTTTTTTTTTCATCTTACAAATGTTAACTCTATAACTCTTTTTATAGAGGTAGTGATATTAATAATATTGTCTTTATTACTAATATCACCACTGGGTCCATGGCACAACCATATATATCCTAGCCATGAAACATTAACAAAAGTTCACCCTGATTAAGAAATCAAGCCTATAAATCTACATTCTTTCAAAGATGAAAATGTCTGGGGCAAATTATTTTCTACAAGACAGTTACGTGAAGAGTATATTTCCCAGCTTTTTCTAGGTGCACCATAGACCTGATGGCTGGTATTTGCTATCAGAGACAAACAGTCCCTGGTCTGAGAGTCCTGACTCAATCAACTGTGGGTACTTGGGTAGGGGGTGCGTTCCCAACCTGGACCCTTGCCCAAATATCTGGATAGGCTCAACAGCGAGACAGAAGACAATGCTGCTCTAAGATGTATGTAAGAAGTACGTGCCTGTGTGTGCCTGAGTGAGGGTTTGGCAGTGGAGGCAGGGCCTCTGAGTCAGAAAGAAAATGAGCTTTTATCCAAGTAATTTAAAAATTCTTTGCCACTGTCATTTTTTAAAAATTTTAATAAATAAGGAAAATCCCAATCCACGACCCTGTGGAATTTCCCTTGTCCAGCGTCAAACAATATCTACCCAGTTTTAGGACCTGCCTAATCTGTTGGTAGAGGGTGCGGTGGCATAACTCAACTGATTTCAAGAGGTTGCAGGAAATCCCAGTTGGCCGCAATCACCTTCTTCCCCTATCTGCTGACCAATACCTGAAATTACCTGAGTTAGATAGCTACTCCTTTAGTTTAGCTCACACTTTCCTGCAAAATCTTCTTAAGATTTAAGAAGTAAAAGAAGTATATGAACAGAAAGCACAGGGAAAGAAGGAGGGCCTAGATAGATAGGGAATTGGTCTAAAAAGACTGAAAATAAAGTTCATCACAGCCGTAACTTCCCTAAGGGTCATCTCTGAGAGCCTCAGATGGTTTCTATGGAATCATGGGATCGCCATTCCTCTTTTGAGAATAGAAGCAGGAGAATGGAGAAGGTGCCCTTCAAATGGGAAAGCACCAGGAATTCAGTCCACGGGGATTACACAGACTTAAAAGCAATCATGCCCCTCCATTCAGTCCTACAACAAGTATCTGTTGAGCAACTACAAGGCATCAGACTTTGCTCAAGCTGTTATGAAATCAGAAGGGAAAAAGACAGTCCCCTTAAGTCAGCATCCCCGGATCTCAATGGCCAAAGTTTCATAAAACTTTGCTCTTCCCAAGCTGTTGAAAAAGTGGAACCAAAAAGCAAAAAGAAGACAAAAGAGAGTAAAAGTATAGGCAACACAGAAAAGATGATAAAAGGGTCACAGCTTAGTTAAAGTGTACAGAGACCCGATAATACTAACATTCATTCAAAGTTATCAACTGGAAGATAATAGATGGCTTCAGTTCTTCCAGCACTCTGGTTGGGAGTGATATTTCCTTTCTGATTATACTTTTTAAAAAACCTAGTAGCAATGATTAATGTTTTGTACTCCAGCAACAACACCTGTTTCAACACAAGCTGTGCAGTACCATCTTGTACTGATAATGCATTACATCGTCTTAAATATTTTCAAAGTAAGATACTCAGTTTTTCAGAAGTTACATAATGATCTTGATAAGGATATTTCAAATGTATCTCTTGTTCAATAGCTAGCAGGCTACTAAGTTATGAAATATATATATTCATGTATATACACAGCAATCTCAGAATAAAAACCTCAGAATGGAAAAATCACATATTGAGATTTGAAGCAATGATAGACTACTTCTGTTTATACATATATATTTTTAAAGATTATTTTTAAAGCTCATCCTTTCAGAGTAGAGATTTTTTTCCCATAATTTGTTATAAACAGAGGACCTTAAAAAAGTAAAACGTTCCAATCTGGATATGTTTTCCCAGTGCTTATGACTCCTTTCTAGACCTGTGCCATCTGCACAAAACCTTAATGCAGGGGCTTGACTAAGTTTACAGGTATCCAGTATTTAAATAATGAGTATATATATTCCCATATTATGCAGTAAATTTTATGTTGAAGTCAAAAATACTTATTGAAATTTAAATTGAATTCACTAAATCATCCCTGGCTTCAGATGAGTTTGGAGAGAAATATATTTCCTACCCAAGTGAAAAATTATAGAAATTTCTAGTGTAACTCTCTCCTCCACAGAGTTCTAATTGTGAAGCTGTAAAATTCAAGTGTTTAATATGTCATATGGGGAAGGATAGATATACAGAATTTAAATCCTTGAACCTTCAACCAGCCCCAAAAGGTAGAGACTGTGTCTATCTTAGGTCTTATTCAGAACCAAATTCCCATTACTCATGACAGTCCCTAGCACTGTCAATAAATAAATATTTGCTGACTGGCTGGCTAATAGCAATGTCAGAAATGTTTTGGTAACACCCACTAAACTTGAAAGGATGCCCATTCTTAGCATTTAGGAACCTCAGGGTGTATATAAGGGCAATCTTTTTAAAAAAAAATTTTTGTTTTAGTTTTTGGCTCCACCATGCAGCACATGGGATCGAACCCACCCTCCCCTGCATTGGAAGCCTGCAGTCCTAACCACTGGACCACCACAGAAGTCCCAAGGGCAATCTTTTTAAGTCAAGTTTCTCTCTGAGACAACAGTCCTTGGAGTCAACAAGGGAGTGTGTGTGCGTGTTTCTCACTCAGTTTGCATTTAGGAATAAAGCCCAGTCCCTCTCTTGAAGACATCCATTATCCATCAAGTGAGACAGACAGAACCCCATGACAATAGAATGTGACAATGCTGTAGTATGAGTAGAAATAAAGTCTAATGGAAGCACCGTAATGGTGATGTTCCCCTCGTGCTTCCTAAGGATGTAGTATTGGAGCTGGGCTAAGAACTGAGGTCCAGCCCCAACTGAAATTGCCAATCAGGAGACACTGGGAACTTTTGCAAGCAGTTTCAGTAAAGAGTTAAGGAGATTCCACAGAGCAGGAGACTGACAGCGAGAAGAGTACACTTGTGAGCTACGAATAAACTTATTTTCAAAAAGTATCCTTGAAAAGGAAAAATTCAGAGAGATTGGATGTTCACATGAGGAAGATGTGTGGCCATCCAGATTGAAGATGCAAGAAGGAACGAGAATAGCTGGACAAATGGTCCATGATGCAGGCTGCAGTCTCCAGGAATTAGTCGTGAAAGGAGTTGCTATATCTTCTTCCAAACAAATGGGGAAGGAGTAAGAAAAGACAAAGATATAAATAAACTTGAAACTAAATGGAAAAGAAAGTTGGAAGCACTGTTACCTAATAAAAACAATAAGAGCTACAACTGAGGATCTACTGTTTTCTGAGCTCTTTGAACACAGCATGTCATTGAATTTTCTTGACAAATCATATGAAATAAGTAAGGTTTTCAAAATAAGGAAATGAAAACTTAGGACTAAGTCAACTGGCCAAGGTCACACAGATGGTAAATGGTGGAGCCAGAATTCTAACTTAGTAAGTCCAGAGTCCCTCATTTTTCCACCATACCAAGACTGTCATCCATGACCTTGCAGGCTGCCCACTAATAGAAAGGGGGCTAAGGACAGAATTGGTTGTTTAAGAAGTGATAAAATAGTCATCCCTCAGTATCCTCCAGGGCTTGGTTCCAGGACCCCCTGAGGACACCAAAATCCTTGGATGATCGAGTCCCTTACGTAAAATGGTAGAGTATCTACTCATAATCTACGCCCATCCTCCCATAGACTTTAAATCATCTCCTGATTACTTATAATACCTAATACAATGTAAGTGCTGTGTAAACAGTTGCCAGCATGCAGAAGACTCAGGTTTTGATCTCTGGAACTTTCTGGAATTTATTTCCGAATATTTTCTGTCCAGAGTCGATTGTATCCTCAGGTGTGGTACTGCAGACACAGAGGAGCAACCATATCAGAAAGGAATGGAAAGAAGTTAACTCGCTATTAAAAAGTTATTTTCAGCAACTTTAAAAGTTCATCTGAGGTTGGAAATCATAAATTTTTATCAACCAATGAAATCATGAGATTTCCCTCAGCATTGGCAAGAAAAGGGAGGAGGTATTTGAGTTGATCTGGACTTGGCGGGGGTGTGGGCAAAGTCGATAACAAACTGAAGGTGTGAGATAGAGTGTAGTTGAAATGATTGACTGCTGTGCCCAGGTCAGATGGGAGAAAGTGATTATAAAAGGGAGATTAAGGATAGGTATAAAGATGAAAAGATCTTGATAGAGTTGAATTAACATGAAGGCATGGGAGGGATGGCCTACACACAGTACTCAGAAAGGAAAAACTCAGAGTAACAGGTTAAAAGGGTTGAACAGTAACATCATAATCCAAGCCATTCAGATGAGCTGCTAAAGGACTGAAGGTGAGAGAAGACAGTAGGAAAAATGAACACCAGAGAAACATATATCAGCAGCATTTTAGTGCATTATCAAAATGGAGTTTGGGAAGACCCAGGATAATGCAAAAGACTGGAACCTATTGGAACAAAATCTTAAACAAAACTGAAGAAAATCCTTGAATTCTATAAGTACCAATGGGAGAGATGGAGAGATGGATGGGTGGATGGTGGGTGGATGGATGGTGGAGAACGGGCGTGTACTTCAGAGAAGGAAACCTGCTGAACAACAAAAAATGTGCATTGTCTTAAAACACCAAAATAAATAAACCAATTTTGCCACAATTTGTTTCACACAGAGGTATACCACCTTCATCTTAGAGGATAATAGGTTGAGGACAATCAAAATTAAAAAGTAGCCTGCTTGAATGCATTTGATTATAGAAAAAGTTTCTTTCTCTCTTCTGGAGGGAGAGTATAAATAAATAATTTCACTCATTTGGGGAAAAAAAAAAAGTAGCCTGCTTAGAAAAAAATAAAAACAGAGTAATAGTGGTTTTCTTTACATAGTGGTATTATGGAATTTTTGTGTGATTTTTCTTTCTTTCTTTGTACTTTCCTATACCTCCCAAATGTTCCACAGTAAACATATATTACTAGCATATGAAACGTTAATGTTTTAAGGAAAAATGTATTATATCACTCTACAGGCATAAAAGACAATACATATTATAAGCATTCTGCAGGCCTTGTTGGAAGTCTTGGGAATTCTGTAATATTTTATATTTTAAATATATAGATTGGTACAACATTGTAACTATACTTCGATTGAAAAAAATGATAAAAAAGTTAAAAATTAAAAAATAAAATTACACATATGAATGCACATGTGTACATATAACATACATATATGTATACATATATATTATTCTGTATAAACACATATATGTATACATATCTTTTTCTGTATATGCACATGTGTGTATGCGTATATATATGTGGTGTGTGTGTGTATTTAGGTTTAAACATGGGTAAAGAGGACACAAACATACATATTACCCTCTAAGAAAAGAGTAAATACTAAGTGATTTTATCCACTACTGTAACAAAAACAAAAAGCTTTACCCTAGAATATTGAGCTAAATATTAGTATTTCTCAAATTCTGTGGGTGGTCAGCTTTCATTAAAGAATAAATACATCCATATTGCTTGATGGTGTTAATAAGTAGCCCGATCTATATAATATAGCTAAATGTAACTATTCTATTTGCCTCTTTTCTGATCCACACACTACGCATTGGAATTCTATTTTCTTCTGTCTTTTGTGGGAGTTTTTTGGGCTGTGCCACTGACTTTCTGCACATTGCTCTCTGGAAAGGCAAGCACAGGGATACGAGGGCATAAAGGATTCAGACACAAAATGAGGCCTCTCCTTATGGAAACAATTATGTGACAGATTCCACTTGGCTATAAGAAAGCTACAGAAGGGGAAAAGAAGTCCCCCTTTGTTTGTGGGAGGGTCCCTGAAAACACAGCCTAGGACGATTGTTCAGCCCAGCTCAAGATGCTCAGGCCCACACTGGGGGCCCCGATTAGTTCTACATTCAAATCTTCAAAGAAAGATGATAGTACTATTTCTTCAACAAAGATTCTTCTGCATGTGCTAGTATCAATAAACACTTTAATCAAAGCATGTTTCTTAAGTAAATAACTGACATCACATACATGATTTTAAACCTAAGTAAATGACTTTGGACAGTAACATATTCAGAAGCTGAAAACATGAACAGGGAACCAAACACAAAGTCAAACTTCAGGAAAGTTAGGGTCAGCATTAAGCACGTGTCACAACGTGCCATCAATCCCCATTCCCTAATATGTTAACCCACAGAGAGTAAAGATTTTTAGATCTTCCCTCAAACTGTTCTCACAAGGTTTTCTAGGACTGTTTCTTCCAAAGCCACACAAAAGGGGGAAAAAATGAAAGAACAACTTCACAGGAGAGTCACCCTTAGTCGCATTTGTTAGTCTTGCTTGTCCACCCAACCACACAGCCCATTTGTTCAGAGATAACTCAGAAAAAACAAACCAACATTTACATTTTGCAAAATCATTCATTTGAAACCCTAATTATTTTTCCCTATATCATCATTCAGTTAAACCAAAGCATCTGTTTTTATGACTCCCCCAACTACTACTGATGAACAAAAAAGGAGCTTGAATTTCATGAGTCTCTGAGATTTTCACCTTTCTTAAACGTATACTAAAGGCCTCCTTAGTCAATATTTTCACAAACAGACAGCTGTAATTAATCCAGGTTTTACTTAAGCTAACAAACGGCTCTCCTTCACAAGAGCAGTGTAAGCTGATTCACGAACTTGCTAATGTCCTCCAGGTTGCTGACGGAGCCCACAGTTACACAGCAACTGGGGAATAATAAGAAACGTATTTGGTCTCTGTCCCCCCATTCCTGGCACAAAGCTCCTAAACCCCTTTCCCGAGTGATAGTGTCACTGGCAAAGCCCATTAACAATTCCCAGGAAATAAAAATAGAATCCGGATAATAAAATAAAGTCTAACCTTTTTTTCCTTTGTGCTCTGTCTAGTTTCACTTGCTCACAGGGGGCTGCATGCAGAGGCCTTGTACCCGGCACTTGAGACCAGAGCTCCTGGTGCAAAAACGGCTGTGCTGATACCTCACCCCCGTGGGCTGCGCGCAGAAATGCTGTGCTTTATACCCCAATTCAAGATGGCGGCAGTGGGCCGTGTGCAGAGCTGCTGCACCCGGCACTGTGATAGTGAGCACACCTGTGCCGGCCCTGGAAGGAATACCCCCTCCCCCACTCCCGAGATCCCTGTAAAGCAGTACCACCTGCCTAGGGCTTCTGGGAGGAAGAGAGTGTGCGCCCACCTCTCTATTCATTCTCTGATCAAAGAATAAAGCTCTCTTTTGCTTCTGAACTGAGTTCGGTCTTGTTCTATTGGCTCCGACGATGTAAGGCAGAAGGACCCTTGTTGGGGATGACTCGGGAGGGTCGGGAACAATAGGGGAGTCTCTGGTTACTCCTAAGGTGCTCTTTTGAGCATATCTGAGTTTATGCTGATGAGGTGACTTAGGGTGAGGCGCTTGGATGGCCTCAGGATGGGGCTGGTCCACAGAGACCCAGTGATTAGAGGGTTGCAACATCCAGCCCCACCTCCCGACCTCTGGGAAGGAGAAAGGGAGCTGGAGTTGAAAACTCTATAAAAACTAGGGAGTAATTTAGTGACCTGCATTCTCATTCTAGATCTGTTTTATCATGGCAAGATCTGCTCTTTCTTCTGAACATTTCTGGTGGTTTTTTTGTTTGTTTTCCTTTCATCATTACTCTAGGTCTCCATTTTCTTAAACTTTACAATTCATTTATTCAATATTCATGACACAAATATTTATTGAGCATTTAATATTCCAGACAATATTGTAGGTACTCAGAGATACATCAGTGCAAAAAACCAAAACAAACCACAGGTCTCTACCCTCTTAAAGCTCATGAGACAAAAATTAACAGCAAAAAGAATAACTAAATAAATAAAACATAAATTACATGGTATGTTCAAGTTTGATTGAAAAAAATGCGTCAGGGGCATGAGGGATCCAGGTGGGTAGTGGGCAGTCGCAGGCTTAAACAGGGTGCTTAGGGTAGACTTCACCGAGAAAGTAAGTTCTGAAAACTGACGTGGAGGTCAGGGAGTTGAGTGAGCTCAGGTGGGTACACTCTTGCTATGTGATCATGGAGAAATCAGAGGGCACTGTGGTTGGAGCAGAATGATCAAGGGAAGGAAAAGGAGGAGATAAAGTCAGAGCCTTACGGGCATTTTTCACAAACTTTCGAGGTGTTTAGGAGAACCACTCTGGCTGCCAAGTTAGGAGTGTAGGAAAGGGCGCAGGAGACCTGTTAGGGTGCTACTGAAATAGTAGAGGCAAGAGGTGATAGTGGCTCAGACCAAGGTATCAGTGGAGGTGACCAAGTTGTTAACGCATTTTGTACGTAGAGCCAACAGTGTTTTCTGACAGACTGGATGTAGAAAGAGACAGAAAAGAGACAAGAATGATTACCAGGTTTCTGACTTAAGCCTTGGAAGGTTGTACTTCTATCTACTGATATTAGGAAAACTGTGAGTAGAGCGATTTTGGGGGCGTTGGGGGGGAATGTGAGATCAAGAGTTCCATTCTGGATATGCTGAATAAGAGATGTCTACTAGATATGCAAGAGGTCTTGTCAGCAGTTGGATATAAGAGTTTAAGGTTCCAGAGAAAGAGTCCAGGTTAGAAATAAAATAAGGAATATTGTGGTTTGAACTTTTTTTTTTTTTGCTTTACCACTGTTAACGGTTTGGAAAGTTTAGGTCTATAATTAGTATGTCACTACCCCATTCCCTTTATGCCAAGATCTGGAGAGAAAGAGAGAGGGGGGAGCAGGGGGAAAGAAGCAGAAGGGTGGAAAGAAGGAAAAGAGAGAGGGAGGGAGGGGGGAGGCAAGAAGAGACAGAAACTGATTGATTGGTTATTGGGAGATTTACAATCTATTGATAAGAATGTGTTACTTCCCTAAAAATCTGCTTCAGATAGAGGGCACACTTTTGAACAGTTAAATGAAATCCTAAAAACCCTTAATCCTATTTTCCCACAGATACACATCTTTCATTGTTTCTAAGTCATTCCTAGTAGAGCCTCCATTAGAAATGGCTCATAACTTTTTTATTTTTTATTTTTTTGCGGTACGTGGGCCTCTCGCTGTTGTGGCCTCTCCGGTTGCGGAGCACAGGCTCCCGGACGGACGCGCAGGCTCCCGGACGCGCAGGCTCAGCGGCCATGGCTCACGGGCCCAGCCGCTCCGTGGCATGTGGGATCCTCCCGGACCGGGGCACGAACCCATGTCCCCCGCATCGGCAGGCGGACTCTCAACCACTGCACCACCAGGGAAGCCCGCTCATGCCATTTTAACTTGAAGTTCATCAACCTCCAACCTTTCGAATAATTAAATATTTAAATACTCAGGAAAGCCCACATTTGTGAAGCAAGAATCGTTTTGCAATGCAAATTGCCGCCCTTAATTTCTCTGCTGGTAAAATAAGACTTAACAGGGATCCAGTTTGCTTCTAGCGTGTGTAAAATAGAATACCTTCCCCCGCGGGCTGGGTTCTGGGATGCCCCCTCTGTTTCGGAAGAGCCCTCGCTCACAGAAAAGTCACAAGAGGGAAAGGGAAGAGGAAGGAAGGGAATCTTAATGGTCTCAGGTACATTTTCCAAGCTGATTCCTGGCCCTTTTCCTTCATATCAACTGCTCTGTGTGAAACAAGCGTGGAGAACAAGCCTGGAGCCTTTAGAGATGATTTGCAGCTCCAGTGACTGTCGGTGTCCGGCAAGCCTGGCTCACAGGTGACTCTCCATTGCTGATGAGTCTCTCACCACCTGCCTAGCGAGAAGCGAGAAAGGCAGGCCCCTGCTCCCCCAGTGACCCCAGCCTGCGGAGAATCAGTGTGTTTACATCTGCCAGAAAACGGTTAATCCACGGGGCTGAATTTGCCTCCAGCCTTTCTCCCTACTAAGACTCTCTTCGTGTACTAACAGAAAAAGTGAACTTTTCCCCCTGAATTGAGTTTTGAGGGCTTAAATACATGAGCAAGTGTGGACAAAGAAGAAGAGAGCGAGAGGGAAACTTCAGTACCGTGATTCAACAGAGCCTTGTCTCTGCTGTCTTCCTCTGCGTTAAACTGGTCATGACCTTCCAGGTGTCTTTAAGGGTGAAGCGTGTGCTGGACCATTTTGAGCTGAGCTGGCCAGTCCACGTGACCCTCCTGACATCAAGAGGCAGGCTTTTAAAAGAACAGAGGCACCTTGTCAGGGCTCAGGGGTCACTAATAGCCTGCCTTGGGCCCTCCAATAGGTCATGTTCTGCTTCCTTGTCCAACACAAAGGGAAAGGCAAGGGAGGCTGGGGAGGGGAGGGGGATAATTATCATTCTGGTGTTTTGTTCCTCAGGCCCCGAGTTATGCTCCATGTCACTGTGTTAATGTGCCTGCAACCAGGGAGACACATAATGCTCCTCTCAGCCCTGTTTATTAGCAAGATCCATTTGCAAAAGGCCCTTCTTTTGTGCCACAATATGAATGTGCTTTGATGGCAAATAATTACGGCAGTCCTTTTGACATGAAGATCCACAGGCTGCCCTAGTTAAGCCAGTAATTAGCCTGTCCTCCTTTTTTTATATTATTATTGAGAAACTACAAATTATCCTCATATGTGCACTGGCCATTGCTTTTTCTCCTTTCTATTCTCCCACTCTCTCCTACTCACTCTCTCCTGCTCTCTCGCTCGCTCTTTTCTCTCTCCCTCTCCCTGTCTCCCTCAGCACTTTGGATAAGCGGAATGCAGCTGCACAAAAGCAAGATAAAGCTCGACCATCAGGATGATGAACAATCTGGATGAAGAGCCTTCGAGATGAACACAAAAGCTGGAGATGTGCAGTTGATGTAGGCCTGGACAGCTGAAGAATGCTGTGGTCTAAGGATGAATAGCCCTCATTTGTGAATATACAGATTTTCCACGATGAATAAAAACTGAGTGGAGGTCACAATAAATAAACTTTTTCCCCCCTTCTCCTTCAATAATAATTCAGGTTCCCGGCACCAAACAGCTGTAAATTGAAGGTTGTGCTTAGTTTTCTCAACTCTCAGAGGGGATAATTAAGCTAAGATCACATTGTTTGATATATTAGTGTAATGATGAGCTACTATATTCCGCTTGTTTCGAGCTATTTTAGTTTTTCTTTCCCATTATCTTTTCTTAAATTACATTTCAAATATATTTTAAATGTAGGAACAGCAGTTCTGAAACACAGTTTGCCCTGTGTTTGGATCTATCTGAAATGTATTCATATAACATTTAATTAAAGCGCCAACATCCCCCTTTAGAAAATGTGTGGAGGTAGAAATATCTATATTATCTGACTAGTTCTGACACAATCCTGCCAAAAGGCTGACTCTTTTTCCTTATTGGTGCAAGATAATTAGACCATCATTAACCTCCCGAAGCATCACCGTCAGTATTTCTTGTGTTATAAAATCAGGATTTGGGAAGATTTTCATAATTTTGCTTAAGATCACTGAGGAGGCAAAGATCAGTTCTGAAACATGCTCAGCTTAAAAGATTTCTGGAAACCAGAATCTGCAAGGCTACAGAACACCCTCTCCTATTTGTGTAGCCTTGACAATAAAAAGGCCCAAATACTGTTTTGTGTGTTATTAATGGAGGTTAGAGTGTCATTTTCTTCCAATAATTTTTGAGCTGAAAATGTATTGGAAAATCTGAATATCTATATCAAATAAAAAAGAGAAACATTACATTTCTAGAAACCATTATTTCCCTATTTTTTGGTAATTATAAAATATTCTCCATTTCAAAAGCAGTTTTGTGGATTTTTTTATTCATTTGATGGGTTGGTTATAGCTGATTATTTTTCCCAAGAATTTTTCTACTCTCCCCAATTAGTCCCAATCCAGAGTGGGTTCTGCCATGTCCACATTCAGGAAGGTCTCTAGATTTGAACCAGGTGTGGAAAACAATTTATGGGAAGGCACACCTAGAAGCATGGAGAAGTATGGAGAAGCTACCCTTGACTCCACTATGATCTAAATTCCCCAAAAGAAGAGGCATTTCTTAAAGGTCCTAACGCTGGAGACCTGTAACTCAAGGACAGCCCACCCACTGCATGATGGAAAACCACCCTTCCTCGTGGCTTCTCCAGTCTACTCGGAGAAACCCTAGGGAAAGCAAGCAGTTAAATGTGTGTGCAACAGGAGAAAGCAAGGGCAAGAAAATATAAGCCTGGAGCAGTCCCAGAAAGAAGAGTCTGAACCCATTCACAAAGCGTACCCTAGAGGGAACCCTCAGATTCTTGGAGCCTGCTTTTACTTTTTGGTAGCAATAAACCAGCCAGAGGCAAAAGAAATCAGGCAGTGAGCCTCAAACAAAGGCAACCACTGCCACCTCTGTTTGCTGCCATCTTGGGGCTGCTTTGAAAAGGACCGTTGCCTCTATTTGGAAATGTTACTACACAGGTTTAGGCCAAGGAAGCTCCGTTTAGGAGCTCACCTGGGCCAAATGTGAAATAGCTTAATAAACTTTTAAGTACTGGGAGCAGACCAGATCTGGAAGGATGTGCAGGCTTGTCTAAAAGCTCAAGCTAATTAGCATTTTTCTCACCTTTCTCCTTAAGATTTATTCATTCCACCCACAATTTATTGAATGTCTGCTATATACTTGGTAGTTTTCCAGGCTGTCGAATCTAGCAGAGAAACAAAACAGGTCATGTTTCTACTTTCATGGAACTTACATTTCAGTCGGAGGAGATAGACAGTAAACAAATAAGTGAATAAAATATAGCATACGAGGTAGTGATAAATGCTGCAAAGTAATACAAGGTGGATGATGTGGAGGAAGTAGATGTATTTTACTTAGGCTGGTCAGGGAAGGCCTACCCAATAAGGTGACATTTGTTTAGAGACCTGAAGGAAGTGAAGGAGAGAGCCCTGCAAAAGCCATGCAACTTTATGGGGAAAGAGTTCACCAGGTAAAATGAGCCCTGAGGCAAGAGTATGTTTGGCATATGCCCTCATCTGCAAGAAGGGCACAGGGATGAGAAGGCGTAAGCATGGAGTTGAAGAGGGAGATGAGCTGAGACAATAGATGAAGGGCTAGGTCACGTAGGGCACCTCAGCAGGAAGCTAAAAGAAAATCTTAGTGGTAATTTACTCACTCTGGACATTTAGGTAACTTGCTTTGAATAAAGTTTACATATATGAAGTACTGAAAGGAATATTCCAAGGGGATGGGAGGTTGACTGATTCACTGTGGTTTCATGTTATGAAATGGTGTGTTTTGACCAACAAAAATATGGTACAATTAAAAATGCCTATTGCAGGTACAAACAACACTCTCCTTCCAAAAAAACAGAAAAGGCAAAACGTTTGAAAAGACACTTCGAAGAAGATATATGGATAGAAATGAAACACATGAAAAGTTGCTCAACATCATTAGCTATTAGGGAAATGCACATTAAAACTATGAGATAACTGCTACAACCTACTATAATTGCTCAATTTTTTAACAAAATTGACAATTCAAAATGCTAACAAAGATGTGGAGCCACTGGAACTTTCATATATTGCTGGTAAGAATGCAAAGTGGTAAGACCAGTCTGGAATATAACTGATAGTTTCTTAGAAATTAAACATACACTTACATTATGACCCAGCGATCCCTCACCCAGGAGAATTCCACACCCATGTCTTCATATATGAACGCACATAAACCTATGCACACATATTTAGAGCACTTTCATTTATATTTATTAAAAGCTGGAAACTACCCAAATGTCTGTTAAATGGTGAATGGATAAATAAATCACTAGGCACATGACAAAATTCCCAACAACAAAAATGAATGATTACTACTACAGGGAATAATATAGAGGAAATTCAAAAGTATTTTGCCAGGTGAAAGGGGTCAGACTCAAAATGACACACACTGTGTGATTCATTCTCAAAAGGGCAAAATTATAGGGTCAATAATAATATCAGAGACTTCCAGAGACACGGATGGGAAGAGAGAAACTGGCTACAAAGAGAAAATTTGGAACAGTATGGAAATAGTCTCTATCTAAATTGTAGTGAAGGTTATACATTGCATCAGTTTGTCAAAAATCATTGAATTATATACCTAAAAAAAGTGAATTTTATTATATGTAAATTATATCTCAAAAGATGTTTACTGCAATATTGATACATTCTCAGATGAGAATGGGAATCTAAAGATGATAGATTTTTAAAATTAATTTTAGTGCTATCTTCCCCACTGAAGGAATAATTAATTTGTTAAGTAAGCTATCTTCACTGATAGTCTAATCTCAGTGTTGTGTGGGAAAGCAGTATTTTCATGGGGCTGTGGACAGAGAAAAGACCAGAGATACAGGCCCTCATCAGTAGGACCATACATTTCAAAACTGTCTCTACTCAATACATCTCTCCCATTTTGCAAAAGTAGACACCTCGCTATTTCATCACACCTCGGCCAAACTAGCTCTCCACTCCCTCATCTGCACCCAGAGCAGTCTCTCGGACAATATAGTGATCTTGCAAAACACACACAGTCTCTGCTTGGGTTTCCCTCTACATTTACCCAACATATCGAAGACCCAGAATCAATCCAGATACTTATTAAGTACCTATTATTTGTGATACACTTGAACAAATACACAAATAGGATGCATACTCTTAAAAGCCCAGAATGTAATTAGGTAGAGAAACAAAATTTAAATTTAATTAGGTAGGTAAATGAAAAGATAAACTAGAAGTGTAGGACAGTATACAGAAAGTGTCACTTAATTGGTGCAGGCAACTGCTGTCATTTAAAACAGAAGCCTTACCCCTAAAAAAGTAATACTTATTTGAATAGCATTCATTAAAATCCTATTGTCCGCCAAGCCCTTTACATGCATCATCCCATTAAATCTTCATAAGAACTCTGAGACTTCAGTTTGTTATCCGTTTACAAATGAGGAACTGGAAACTCAGAGGAGATGAGTAAATTGTTCACGGCTCCCCAGCCATGGATAAGCCAGGATGTGAACTCAGGTGTATCCATAGGATTACAAAGCCTGTGAGTTTTCCACTATCCTCAGCTGAGTTGGTTGAGAAATAGTCATGGAAGTGGTAAAATTTCAGCTAGACTTTACAGAGTATAGAGTTCTACAGAGGTAACAATGAGATCAGATGTGATGGAAAACCCAAGAATTGTAAAGAGGAAAATGAAAGCAACAGAAATACAATGTCCTCTTTGCAAATACTGTTAGATTGCATCCAGTACGTGTGAGCTCTCAAAAATTTTATCGTAAGTTTAGTGAGTACACAGCTCCCTCCTTTTTATTTATATCTAGCCTCTAAATCAGGTCAAAACATTTCAAAAATAGAGACCTCTCCTGCTGGAATGAATCTCCATGTTAGGAATTTTCTTCGGGGAGGTGGTGGTGGAGAATTCATTCAAGTTGGCTTAGGTGAGTTATTCTCTACTATGAACCTCTTGGTTAGCTCTAAGAAGACAGAAATGTAATAAGACCCACCACAAACCACAAATAAAAATACTCACACTCTTTTATCTCTGAGTTATAGTTTTAAGATTAGACATTGAAAATCAGAATTATCTAATGCAACCTAAGGCCCTTCCTTGAAAGGTCACCCTTCTTGGCTTTGCACAAACAGAAGGGCCTCCTTTTTCACACCCTCCTCCCACCCCCATCTCAGTCTTCTGATGTTCAGATAGCCCTGGGGTAGGCAGTGAAAATTTTTGAAACAGGCACATATATTGAATCCCAGTGAAAAATAATTAGAAAAATGGACACTTTAGAGCAATCTTTTTTTAAAATAAATGGTCAGATAATAAATATTTTCAGCTTCGTGGGCCATAAGGCCTCTGTTGCAACCACGCAACTCCGTGTAGTAACACAAAAGCAGCCACAGACTATACTTAAATGAATGGTGTGGCTATGTTCCAGAAAAACTTTATTTACGAAATCAGGAGGCCCCTGTTCTAAGCTGAGTAGGCATTCTTGGAGCTGAATTGCTACGTAGGTCAACAGACAGGACCTCAGGGATTCTAAAATTTGCAACCCGTTGAAGATTGTTGCCCACTCCTTCAGCTCACAGACCAAAGACGCTGCCTACCCATCCTCATCCACAATGTCCTCCATTCCCAGTTTGGCTTTTTATTTGTCCAGCACTTAAACTGCCCATGGATTGCCATTAGCAATTGTGGCAAAGGCAGTGGATTTATCTCTTTCTCTTCACTCAATATCCTCATTTATAAGATGGTGTTTTCTGGAGAACACAGGGCAAGATCAATACTAGAACGGGGAGATGCACGATGTAAAGTTACTCTGTTCTCTTTAATCCCGCACATCGTGTATGATCATCTCTCTCTTTCTCTCTCCCCCTTCCTCTCTCTCTCCTTCTCCACACTTGGATTTTCACTTTGTTCTGATCCAAAACAAAATTTATTTTGCTGACACCACCTTAAATACATGGTTCAGTTGATGACGGTCAGGTTCAGGCAGAATTACTTTCTGTTCATTATGAGCAGGCAGGAAAGCCAGACTTAAATCTACAAAGAAGGCTCTCTTCTCCATTCACACCCCAAGGCTCACCAAAGACATCGTCAATCAGCAACCGATTTTAAAATTCTCTTAAAAATGTTTTACTAGTTCACTTTACTTGGCATTTTTATCGCTATTTATATCTGTAAAGTAGTGATATAATTAGTAAAGCTATTAATGTTTCTTATGTTTAGTATTACAAATGCTATAAATCTAGCTTATAGCAAAATAAATAACGATGATAACACTGTCAAGCATCAGTACAATTGCTGGACAGCTTTGTGTAAACCAAACAAGTATTAGCTCTGTTAAACAACTTAATGTAGATCACTTAGCCACCCTCCTTTTGAGCTATTCATGGAGCCCAGAAGGAACCATTGAGTAAAAACCCCATAACTGCCCTGTGTTTCACAGCACAGGACAGCACAGGAGGCCCAAGCCTTCTGACTGGTCCTCGATATATTGCTTCAACAGAAAAAGAGGAGCCTTTTAAGAGGACAGAATAAACATGATAAAATCCTACATCTGCTCTATTGCTAAACTAAAGGGATCAAAGTCCCTGGACTCTCAGTTATATATATTACCTGAACCCTTGTTGGGCTGTTAAAATTTTCCACTCTGCAAGAGAAAGGATTCCTTCTGACCAACAGAGAACCCTACTTTTCAGTAAGGTTCCCCTAAACAAAAGCCCACAGATCTGAGGTCAAAACCCTTTTCTCAGGATGATGAGAGCTCCATTTGTTTCGCTATCTGGTTTATACCCCACCACCTACCTACATACAAAAGCAGGGAATGAAATCTTATCTATAAGCTCTTCTTAGCATTCCTGCTTTCACTAACCAGAAAGGATTAAAATGAACAGCCCTGCGCACTGGGCCTGAGTAATGGGCCTTCAAAAAGCAAAGTATTAGACAAATATATCAGCTATGAGATATAATACCAAGGGCTAGTTCCACAGTATCAGCATTTTTAACTTTCATTCTAAAGTGACTGGATGATAAGAGGGTACAATTCGTATTTGGAATTCAGGGCTAGAGGATCTTTTTAATAAAACTGTTTTTACTATGTAGCTATATATCATTTCTTACCAAAATGCAAAACAAAGCCCAGGTCTTTTTTTTCCTCTGTCCCTCTCAAACATCCATAATCATAGATTTCCATTGCATTTTTTCATTCCTTGAATATATTTTTCAAGCCAAACTTTTGTTGCTGCTGTTGTTGATGGTGCCAAAAGGTTTCAGGGAATCTTTCTTTGCTCAGAACGCAGCTTGCAGACCCAGACAGAGAAGGAAAGGAAGTTGTTTGGGTGAATAATGAGGGCTAAGCAGGAGCCTCCCATGGCGGCACGCATGAGGCCAGATGAATAGGACAGCACTTTGTGTGTTCAAAAGGCAGTCTCTCCTTTCTGTTATCCTTGGCCTGTTGCGCCGGCTGCTAACGAGTGGACAGGCATTACCATTCATTAGCATTTTTATGGCACTTCATATTTGCAGTGCACATTACAAACTGTATTTGTTAACCTCACAACATGCCTTGCGAGAACATCACCACTGATTCACTCTTACAGAGCAGTCCATGCTCAAGGGGCTAGGAGTAAATGAGCAAAATTAAGAACACGAAAATTGCAGAGTTTTGGATGCAGTTCTAACAAGGACATCAAAGATGCTTAGGAAATGCCCAGCCTCCTTGCTGGCAACTCTACTCTTCATAGCTTCACTTACTTGTCTTTTATATCTGTCACCTGCGAGTTAATTCAAACCCTTCTTGAACCTCATCACTGTCGGACTTATTACTTGATAACAAGACTCATCTTTGTTTTGTTTACTTTGTGAAATCATTTTTTTCTCTTACTTTCTGAGAACTGGTCCTTTTACAGTTTGACATGCAGGCAGTCTTCCTGACAAGGGTGGTGAAGAACACATGTTTACTTTCCAAGATCTTATGCATGTTTTGTTTTGTTTTTTGCGGTACGCGGGCCTCTCACTGCTGTGGCCTCCCCCGTTGCGGAGCACAGGCTCCAGACGCGCAGGCTCAGCTCACGGGCCCAGCTGCTCCACGGCATGTGGGATCTTCCCGGACCGGGGCATGAACCCGCGTCCCCTGCATCGGCAGGCAGACTCTCAACCACTGCGCCACCAGGGAAGCCCTCTTATGCATGTTATAGATCATATTCTCTCTGGTTTGGTTTTCTGGAACCGAGTCTCTATCTAAAACCCTACATCCTCATGTTTCTTCTACTGCACATACTATATTGATAATGTGGATGTCAGATTTGGACACAACACTTTTTGATTGTTTTCTGTATTTTTTTTAAATTTTATTTTGGAGTAGAGTTGATTTACAATGTGTTAGTTTCAGGTGTAGAGCAAAGTGATTCAGTTATACACATACATATATCTATTCTTTTCAGATTCTTTTCCCATTTAGGTTATTACAGAGTACTGAGTAGAGTTCCCTGTGCTATACAATAGGTCTTTGTTGATTATCTGTTTTATATATAGTAGTTGTGTATACGTTAATCTCAAACTCCTAATTTATCCCTCCCCACAACCTTTCCCCTTTGGTAACCGTAAGTTTGTTTTCTTAAGTCTGTGAGTCTGTTTCTGTTTTGTAAATAAGTTCATTTATATCATTTTTTTAGATTCCACACATAAGTGATATCATATGATATTTGTCTTTCTCTGTCTGACTGACTTCACTTAATATGATAATCTCTAGGTCCATCCATGTTGCTGCAAATGGCATTATTTCACTCTTTTTTATGGCTGAGTAATATTCCATTGTATATAGGTACCACATCTTCTCTATCCATTCATCTGTCAATGGCCACTTAGGTTGCTTCCATGTCTTGGCTATTCTAAACAGTGCTGCAATGAATATTGAGGTGCATGTATCTTTTTGAATTATGGTTTTCTCCAGATATATGCCCAGGAGTGAGATTGCTGGATCATATGGTAGTTCTATTTTTAGTTTTTATAAGTGCATCATTATTCCTCCTGTTGCCAGTGATCGAGAGGCAAGGTCCAGCAAGTGAAAGGATGATGGTAGATTCCAGGACAAAATTAATGGCTGAGCCACAGAGAGAGCTCTGGGTGAATTTCTGTCAACTGGACAATCTCACTGACCTAAAAGGAGAAGCCTCATTTCTAAAACTGTCAGAGAGTAACTTCCTACTTGTCTCAGACTTCTTCCTCAAAGGAGCTATGGAGATGAAGGACATACCCTAGGGAGAGGACCATACAGAGACCAGCCCAGGAACATCCTTGCAAATGTATGACATCCTCACAGAGCTACCAGACCTTTCAGCAGAGGAACTCATAAACACAGTATTCAAAACTGCCAACCTCAACTAAATGGCTGGCCCAGATTCAGGAAGATTCCCTTGGTCACAACATGGTTTACTGAATGCCTACTACTTGCATTTTTTTTCATTTTGAAATAATTTCAGACTTCAAAATGTTATAAAATTGGCACAAAGAGTTCAGACACCCCTCACCCAGATTCCTCAACTATTAACATTTTACATAACCATTATACAATTACCTAAATCATGAAATACCTTGATATTTTTGGAGCGTACAGGTCAGTGCAAGAGGGAAGAGATATGGGGATATATGTATAACTGATTCACTTTGTTGTAAAGCAGAAACTGACACACTATTGTAAAGCAATTATACTCTAGTAAAGGTGTTAAAAAAAATATCCCCCAGTTTGGGTTTGTCTGATGCTTCCTCAAGATTAATCTCAGGCAAGAGTATCACAAATGCTGTTCTGCCCTTCTCAGTACATCATATCACGAGGCACATGGTTTAGATTTGTCCCACTATTAATTATTAGATAATAAACACCAGTATTTATTATGTTGGAAACTTTGAGCACGTGATAAAGGTGGTATTTGTCAGGCTTCTCCAGTGTAAAATTACTATTTTTCTCTTCGTATCTTATATGTATCTTGGGGAGACACTTAGAGATGGTAAATATTCTGTTTTTCATCATACAGTCACATAATTTTAGCATCCTTTACAGATTTTTTTTTCATGCCAGCATTTTGCTAAGCATTTTTCGTGTATTATTTAATTCTTATTGAGGAATCTGAAGTTCAGAGTGATTAAGCAACTAAACCTAGGACATACAGCCACTAAGTGATAGAGTCAGGGTTTGGATCATAGTCTGACTCCACCACTCTTACAAATGAGAGGAAAAGCATAACAGCATCTGAAGTCTCCACTACTTATGGCCCCTGAGCTAACCTATTCTGCTACCATGAGTGTATCATTACTTAAAAGCATAAAAGGACACACACCCAATGGTACAACTTTGACATTCTAGGCCAAGACAGAAAGTGGGGAGAATGTTGTAGGGGGAACACAGGATATTATATTCAATTCAGC
This sequence comes from Neophocaena asiaeorientalis asiaeorientalis, assembly GCF_003031525.2. Lineage (NCBI taxonomy): Eukaryota > Metazoa > Chordata > Mammalia > Artiodactyla > Phocoenidae > Neophocaena > Neophocaena asiaeorientalis. The sequence goes on along the minus strand of NW_020173955.1, from coordinate 4,707,417 downwards.
TCAGCTGGAATTGACAGAATATTTATTATTAGTTTCTGCCTTTCTTTAAGAATTTTTTCTTTTAATTGGAGAACAACACTTTAGTCAGGATTGTGCAAAGCAAGTCAATAGAAATGGCCCAACCTTTAGGAGTTTAACACTTAAATTAATCAAGGCCAATGGCTTATGACACCAAGCATGGCTATCCTAGCAGACAAACCCTAAGAAGGAGTTAGGGATCACCAATATTTAAGACAAGTATGTCCTGAGGCCCAGTGGATAAACAAAGTCTTGAGAGAGATCTTGGACACTGAGTGGTTAATAAATGTAAGGCCACAGGAAAACTTTTCTCATTAAATAATGCCAGTTTATGCTATTTTATTGAGTTCATAAGTTCTGTGAGGGCAGAGACCATGTCTTTCTTATCCATCAATGTATCCCCCAGACCTTGCACAGTGCCTAACTCACAGAGTCCAATCATATTTACTGAATTGAATGTTCTGGTCAAAGTATCACGTTTCAAAGTGTGTTCTAGGTAGAATATATGGTGACAATGAGGGTTCTGGGGAAGGTGGAGAAGGCCTGAGGAGGGACTCAACCTGACAAATATATTTCTAAAAATGGAAGCATTGGGCTCAGTACTGATAAACTTTTCGTCTTGCTTCGATTGTATACATTCTCACCAAGCCGGTCTTCAAGAGAAAAAAGCTAGCCAGGGTGACAGATTTTGTTTTGGGTGAAGTTATATTGTTTATGAGCCACCAGCACCACCACAGAAACCAACACCCTGCTTCCCTGAAACGTTTCTATCATCACACCCCAGCCATCCTGTATTAGTCAGATTCTTCCAGTTATAGCTTATAGAACCTGACTCAAGCTAGCAGAGATAAAAGAAATGACCATCCCACATAACTGGCTTCAGACACAGCTAGATATGGAAGTTCAAATGATGTCACCAAAGGGTGTCTGTTTCTCTTGCCATTTCTTACCTCTGCTTATCTCCGTTCAGCTTAAACTGGCTCTCTTCACACGGTGCCAGGAGAGCTGCTAGCGGGCCCTCACTCTCACATTTCCAGCCTGGCAATCCCAGAGAAAAAGAGCAAGCCTTCCCTACAGCTCTGTCAAGAAAGTCTCAGGAGGATTATGATTGGCCAGATTGAGTCAGGTGTCCAGCCTTGAACCAATCAATACAGCCATGGCGGTGAGCCTGGCGAGACTCCAGTCACATGCCCAGTCCTTGGGTGGGGCAGCCAAGTTGAACCAATCATGTGGAATGTATTTTTCCCACAGTAAAAAGAATGTTGTTGCCAGAAGTGAATGGGGAGAAGTAATCACCAACGGTCAAAATACCAGATGCCCATTACAGTCTACACTTAACAGTAGCTGAGAATTGAGGTGCCCCTGCTCGCATCAGCCTTTCTTGACCTGTCCTGCCACCACAAATATTTTCTTCTCTGACCTCCACTGGTGTTAACTCTCTAATCCTAGTCGTGCACTGTCCTATACAGCTCCATAACTGGTTGTGACATGGATAATAAGATGATAAGCTCCCAGAGGACAGAAGTCTTGTGTTATTTGTCCTAGGCACTGCTCCTTCCATCCCGGCACAGCACACAGAACAGACACTCTGCAATGACTGTTAAGGTTTCAAGCCCAAAACTTCTGCTATCATGTCCGCTCATCTCAGGACCCCTTGTTGATGACCTGAAACTTAGTTCAATTTGGGCTTCTTTACGCAGTGGGCACCTGAACCTAAATCATCATGGCAGGCAAGAGTCTCTTTCTGTTTTGAATCATGACAAAAAAAGAGACCCGTGCAGGTACTTCAGACCAAGATTATGCCAGGCCCCCGAAAGTCCTTCCAAAAGTTTGCAAAGACTTTCCAAGCTAGAAAGCTTAGAAGAAATTATAAACGAGATTTTTAGGTCCTGCCGCCAATACAAGAGGAGCTGCCACGTGAAAAGTGAAAAAAAAGAGACAAAAATCCCTCAGTAATGCCAGCCCCACTTCTGCCTCTCCGTCCCGCAGTTGGCTTCTGCGGGCCTGCTGACCCTGTGCTGGAAAACTGGTCACATGGAGCTCACGTTATCAGACATAACCTGCCTGGGTGCATGCTTCTGACTTCTGTCTGTGTTTCTATTACACAGATGCCACAAATTCTGTCTTTGCAAGATTGAATTGAAGATGGAGCTGCCTGAAAATCCAAAGAGGGGAGCTTCTCCTCCCCCTCTGCTCCAGCTGGAGACCCAGGGTCCGTCTCTAGCACATCCCTAACTGCGTCTGGGCCCCTGGAGCAGATCTGGAGGAGATTTATGTTTATCCAAGTTCTCGCGCTCGCTGGACTTCTGAATCAAAGGTGGAGTTATAAAGCAAAGAAATACACTGCAAGACTCTAGCGTGCACTTGTGAAGCTGAAGCATTTTGCTCCTTTTTAATAAGGTTAAAAATAGTTACAAGTGGATCACGGGAATAAGGGCTTGAAAGAGCTCTGTGGTGCATCTGCGACTCCGGCCTGGCCGACATTTTACAGCCCCGCCTACTAACAATCCCAGGCCGCAGTTGCTCCCGTTCATCGCCCTCACCAGGCACAGGCACGCTAACAACTCAGCCTGTGGGCCACTGGACGTTTTCAGCCCTGGCGTCTGGATCCCAGAACAATCGATGGGGGCCAGTCAGCCGCTCTTGACGATTACGAGAGGTCATTTTCACTACCTGTTGACTTGTTTCCCGGTAAGGACGGCCAGCTGGTGCAAAAAAGCATTAGCAAAAAAGGAGGGCAAAACCTTACCTACAGTTCAATGTTGAGATGGTTGAAAATAAACCCACTGAAGGGGCAAGTGCATTTTGGGCTGGATGGAGGAAGGAAAGCAAATTAAACTCATAAAGCCTAAGATCGAGGAGAAACTGAGTTACAGAGAAGACTCCATTCCTCAAACCCTGCCCAGGTCAGAGTCACACTCCATCTGCCTACTGAGCAAACCTGTGCCCCAGTAAGTAGAAAGAAGCAGCAAAGCCCCGTGCCTCCTGCCTCAGTCTGAACGGTAATGTGATTATAAAACCTCAGATCAAAGGATCGAAAGGATCCTGGCCCAATGCCAGGGAGAGTCATGGCTCCTGACAGAACTAAATCAGGTCCAATCTGGATCTGAGAATAATAAAGCAATTAGCCATGAAGTGACAGAAGCTGAATTTCACAGTAAAAGCAGTGCTAACCAACCGTTTAGCATCATGAGAACAAGACCCTCTTTCTTCAGCCACCTGCGGTCACCACCCCACCCCCTGTGCTATAACTCCCACCCCGCCTTCCAACTCGCTGAATACGAAAGATTAAGCCCAGGCCTGCACTAACAGGCAGACAGGGGTGGGGCAGTGGACAGACCCCTCATTCAGAGGCCTCCAGAGGACACATTGACTTGGCTCAGAAAAAAAAGAGCTTACTAACTACTCAGAACTTTTCAAAACAAGGCTCTGGCTACTTAGTTAATTGGCAGAGATGAAAGGCAAGGATATGATGAGAAATGGTGGTTTTATCATAAATGAAGGAGGAAAAATCAAAACAGCAATCTTGGTCTCCATCACTAAAGAATCTCAGAAGATAAAAAAATCTGCCTGCGGTTTTGAAAATCTTAGTTAAGCACACAGGTCTGTTGATATAACCTTGAAAGTCTGACCATCCTTGCTTGTTTCACCCCCAAATACGTAGACATGCACATGTGCACGCATGTGCATGCACACACACACACGCACACACGCACACACACACACAGACTATTGCTAAAAGTTCTACTTTTAGAAGTGGACTCTGTCTTCCCTACCTGCTGTGGCCAGGTAGTCGAACACGTGGTCTGTAAGGCTACCCACTGATCAGAGCCACCTTCGCCACAGCCACAATAAGCAAGTACAATGTTAAAACTACATAACTTGGTTTTCAGTCCTTTGGTCAATTAGGTTACACACAGAGCTTTGTTTTTAATCTGTTCTTTTCCAGGAGATTCCTAGAAGAGGAGACAAGAAAATTTATAAGAAAGGAAGGAAGGAAGGGAGGGAGGAAAGAAGGAAGGGACGAACGAGCAATTGCTTAGAGTTCTAAGGAGATATCTATCACTCTTGCATGTGTGTACATATATAAAAATGAGATTACTTAGTTCTAGCTAGCTGCTTTAATATTATCAATACCTTTAAACATTCAACATGTTCCTATCACCCTGACAAGTTCCTGTGAATTCACTGGTATCTTGAAGAAAAAAGAAATCATTTCCACTCTCCTCCTTAGAGAGAACTACTTATATAAATCCTTTTGAAAAGGTCAGAGAAACAAAATAAATTGGGTAACCCATCCGATAACTTTTGGGAAGACAAGAGAAGCATGCAGAAAGGGAGGTAAGCTTTAATTCAGTAGGTTCCCTCAACAGGGAACATTCCTGACACTGTAATCCCATCTTTGGTCAACCTACATGCAACCCAATTCTCTCCACAGCATGGAAGAGCCAGAAATTTCTGTCAAATTGGGATAATGACTCTTCTTTGGGAAGATATTTAATTTTATCAAGGATAGCATTTTTTAGGGACTGTGGGCAGGCTATTATCCAAGATAGGTCCATCAGTCAGGTTAAGCGAAAAAGGACCCCAAATGAAGAAACGACCTTTCCTTTCCAATGAATATCTTTGAACATGGATGGAATCAAGATGGCATACCTCAAATCTTCCCCTCTGTGAAGAGGAAAAGAACATGTACATGTGGGCACACATGCATGCACACACAGGCAGCCTGTTCTTTTTGTGGCTGTTTAAATCACGAGAGCAGGGATTTATAAGGAAACACTGACAGGCCCGGAACGAGAGCAGCACGAGCGGGCCCCACCACAGCAACCATTTAAGCTCCTTTTTTCTTAGGAATGACTGGCCTAGCCAATGAGAACAGAGTAAACACGGCTGGCGTCTTAATGACCTTTGAGCATTAGCAGATGGCCTTTTTATGATCACAGATTAGCAGTACATGGTCGTTTGTTAATGACCGATAACAGGTGCCAGTGGTCCCTGACACTTCTTTCTGTGCTCTTTCTTTACCTTCACTCAGGAAGCAAGGGTTAGCCTCTCAGCGAACCTGCTTTCTCTGTGCCATCCTTTGTTTCTCCTTTGGCTGAAACACAGCCCATTCCCAGCAACCCAAAGGGGAAGCAAGGATGCAACCGCTTCAATGTCTCAATCTCCCTCTCCCTTTTGTCTCCCTCTGAAAACATCCTCCTCTGGACATGAGTACCTAAGCCTCGCAATTTTGAACTATATAAGCCTGGCAGCAAAGGGAAGACTACTCTAAACCAGACTTATTTACAGGAGGATGCCTGGTACTATGGATATAAATGACAAAAAAACCCACAACCAAGGCTTTGTCCAAACTTAATGAAATGAATCAGCCAGAGTGGGTGAAGCCATCTCAAGCCTTCCTTTCTGCCATTTACAGCGTCCAGTTAACTTCACCTGGAAGAACATAGCTTTCCCCTGCACTGTAACCCACCCACTCCCCTCACCTTCGAGACCACTTCTTCTCTCTGCCAGCCCTCTCACCTCCCAGATTTTGCATCCCCAAGAAGAAAATCAGCTGTGTGGAGCCAGTGCCCAGTTATGTAAACGATTTTTCCACCCAGATTTGCGTAAATACACCTTTGGCTTAGTTTATTCCTGGAGTAATTCAGGAGGGCACCAGGAGGCAGAGTAACTACCAAATTGGTTTCTCTGTGTTCATCTCTGTGGGTGGGGAAAGAGAACTCCTACAATTAACCTGAGATGCTCACTGGCTCCAGGACCTTGGGGTTGCAATCCCCAGGGAGCTGAAGAAGAAGCCCACCTTAAAGCTGGAGCAGAAGCAGAACTCAGGGCACTCACAGAACATGTGAATCGAACACCCCTGACCTGGAGGCTGGAGCCCTCTTCTCCCAAACATGGAAGGAGGGCCAGTGGAGGCTGAGCTCTGCACACGTCCACCTGTACTGTGTGCATGGAGAGGGCTGCTTTTTTAGAATAAAAAGTATTGTTTTTCAAAATATAAGTTGAATGTACATCATTGGAAAACACCTTGTTTTCCAAAGGAGACACATGTTTTTGTCTTTACCAAAATGCTAGAAAATATGTGTCAGTCGCTGCCGCCTTACAAAATACAGCTTAGGAAACTGTAGGCATCTTATTTTTAAAATAAATTAGAGACCCCCCCAAATGGACAGATTTGTTACAGCACGAATGGAAACATGGACTTTTCAAGGATTTTTTTTTTTTGATGGGTTGAGGGACTTCCTCTGTGTTTTGACAGGATTGCTCATAAAAAAAAAAAATCCTATTTTCAGCTTGAAAAGCTGTATGTTCTCTAGTGACTATTACATCTGTGGGGATAGTCCTTGCTGTTTTGGGGCTGATCACTTGAAGTGGGGGAAGAGGATTAAATGATTCTAGAGAGATTAAATCTCAAGGTCAAATTTAAAAGTAGCCATTTCTCTGGCTTATACAGGAAAAGTATGAATCAACCATGGTCCCGTAGCCTCTCGCCCATCCTTCCCCTTCTAAAATGAGGGCACTTGTACAGTCTCACTGAATTCCCTGGGGTGACGGCTCTCTCAATTCTTGGTCAAGTTTCAAGATCAAGCCTTTACTCCAGGCTTCATCTTTGCCCCAGCCCCTCATGCTGTGGCTCAGAGGTGTAAAACCAATTAAGAAAATGAATCTCAAGGTGCTGGATTTCTAGATCTGTTGGGCAAGGTTCCCCCACCCCCATTTCCAATGTGAGAGAGTAAGAAAGAAAGAGAAGAAAAGGAACTCACACTTAGCCCGCAGGGAACACTGTTACAAAGAAGAACAAATAAAATGTTAGTGGAGACAGTAAACTCAGCACCCTCCACCCTTGGATACAGCCAACACAACAGTGGTTTTATCCTTTCTGTTGACCACGTATAAAATAAGGAAGGAAATGCATGATGTTGAAGTGAGACTCAAAGGGCACCCCCAATTCCGGGACCTCTTATTTGGAGAAAATATACAGCTATATCTCCCCCCACACCCACCAATTCTTTAGCAATCAAACAGGAACAGATCCTTTTCCATCTAGATGCTGCTGTCGGAAAGCCCTAATTTAAACTACTATTATATAAATATCCTTTCCTGGCCCTAGTCAAATCCAGATCTCATCTTTGTATTGCACAGTCAAAAAGATAAAATGAAAAATCCATTACTAATTAGACTGTTAAATTAAACTGCTTTAACTTTATTTTATGAGAGGCATAAAGTACATAAAGAGAAGACGCAAAGTGCTACCCATGACCTTCAGCGGCGACTTGTGGCCCACCTCGACGCTTTTTGAACCGCTTGCCTGAAAACACCTGGATTTGCTAACACCTTCTATTCCCTCTCTACCACTTCTAAACCTGAAGGATTTATTTTTAACAGTCCCTCACCCACATAACGACTTTAAAATTCCTTAGGTTCATACCTTAAAATATAGCTGGGAATTAAGAAATAATGTCAATTAATAGTTGAAGCTCAGAGGCACTAATGGAGTTAGCTAACCACTTCCTTCTGGAAAGCTAACCTAAGTACATAGAAGAGTCCAAGCACCCTAAGATTTCTGTGCTTCCGTGCAGGGGTCAGCAAACTAGGGGCTGCAGGCCAAATACAGCCCACTACCCGTTTGTGTGCAGCCACAAGCTAAGAAGAGTTTTTACATTTTTAAGTGGGTTCAAAAATCAAAAGAATTCAATTTTTTGACATATGAAAATATTATTAAATTCAAATTTCAGTGCCCATAAGAAAAGTTTTATGGAACACACACACTCATTCCGTACGTTTTACCTGTGGCTGCTTTCACACTACAAACCACAGTGTTGAATTGTTGCAACAGAGACTATATGGTCCCAAAAGCCTAAAATATTTACTCTCTGGCCTTTTACAGAAAAAATTTGCCAAGCCTGGCTTCATAGGTGGCTTTGCTATAGGCACAGACAAGAGGAAATTGGGTGCCACTTGTTCCAGTGAGAAACTGAATGTCAGTGAAAGAAAGTGTAGAACATTTAGTTCTGTTAAGTGAACAACCATGTTAATAGAACAGTGTAGCAGAGATCTCAGCAGCCCCCAAAGCAGGACATGGGAGTGAATCAGCTCCCACATCTGACATTATCTCAGTTTGTATTATTACATAAGTTATTAACTTTGATACCTTTAAATATTTGTACAGTAGAGCCAAGTGACTGTTAGGTTTCCCAGCTCATTTACTATATTATCAGATGTTCTGCTCTGTGTGCCATATCAACGAAGCCTCAATTGTAGCACCTCTGAGAAAGGTTGGCTACCCATTGGTTTCATGGATTTTATCTTCCAGGATATTTCTCTTCCTAAGATTTTTTTAAGGTCTGCGATATGCTCTAGAACAAGTCACATTCATGAAGAGCATTCCCTCTCTTTAGACGATGAAAGAAAATGTGTGCCTCTGTGACCACATTTAGTCTGTGCTTGCCAGGCACCCTTCTCAACACCAATGTAAGTCCAAATTTCTGTCTCCTAAATTGATTACCTGTATTACATGTTTATTTATTTTAAAATGTCTATTCCTTTTTTCTCATCTTCCTTTTTTCCTCCCTCTTTCCGTCCTTTCTTTCTCTCTCCCTCTAAGCACAGACTTTGGAACCTGATAGACCACAGTTCCAATCCCAATGTCACCAGAAGCTGTGCTTCCATGGGCAAGTCACAGAATCTCTCTGAGCCTACTTCCTCACCTATAAATTAGAGATAAGGGTAAGCATCCTGGGGCTTCCCTGGTGGCTCAGTGATTGAGAGTCCGCCTGCCGATGCAGGGGACACGGGTTCGTACCCCGGTCCGGAAAGATCCCACATGCCGCGGATCGGCAGGGCCCCATGAGCCATGGCCGCTGAGCCTGCGTGTCCGGAGCCTGTGCTCCGCAACGGGAGAGGCCACAGCAGTGTGAGGCCCACGTACAAAAAGAGTAAGCATCTTGAATATATTTGAACTTTTGGGAGGTATGTTAGGCATGCAGCATGTTCTCAATAAATAATAGCTGAATGAATGAATAAATTAAATAAATAAATAAATACAAGGACTTCCCTGGTGGCGCAGTGGTTAAGAATCTGCCTGACAATGCAGGGGACACGGGTTCGAGCCCTGGTCCAGGAAGATCCCACATGCTGCGGAGCAACTAAGCCTGTGCGTCACAACTATGGAGCCTGCGGCTCTAGAGCCTGCGAGGCACTACTGAGCCCGCGTGTTACAACTACTGAAGCCCACACACCTACAGCCCACGCTCTGCAACACGAGAAGCCACTGCAGTGAGAAGCCCGCGCACAGCAATGAAGAGTAGCCCCCGCTCGCCACAACTAGAGAAAGTCCACGCGCAGCAACAAAGACCCAATGCAGCCAATAAATAAATAAATATTTTTTAAAAATAAATAAATGATAGCTGAATGAATGGATGAATACAGGTATAGTTATAGGTAAAGCTATAGATTATTCCTGTGTTACTTGTACTTTACACTCTTTAGGATAGTGATAAACACACAGAAAGTGCTCAATAAACACTTGATTGAACTTACATTTACCTATTCATCCCTATCGTGAGCATTTCTCAAGCACCAATACACAATCAGCTGTATGTTACCAACACAGAACCTTAAAAAGAGGTTGAATACACATGCATGGGGATTTTTACTTCATCAAGGAGCAGTATACATCTACATGGCCAAGATCTAGGTCACAGTGTAACATATTACAAAGTGCTTATTGTCAAATCTGGCACACTGTTAGTATTCAATATATTCTGGCTGAATTGCTCCAAAATCTAAACCAGAAAGAACAAACTATAAACAATATAAAAAAATTCATGGGGGAGATACAAAATGGAGGATAAAATGAGTCAGGAAGAATGCTTTAGAGGGGGAGACATAGCTTCCTAGAGGAAGTCTGGAGGTGAATTGAGGGAAATAAAGCAGGGCAGCATTACAGACGGGGCTAGCATGGTGGATTGGAGCAGCCACCTTGAGGTGTCAAAGGTGTGACACGGTTGAAGGAAGCTGGCTTGGGCATTAGAAAGACATGGGCTAGATGTTGATTCCTCCTCTTACCAGCTGCATAAACTTGAGTAAGTTACTTAGCCTCACTAATTGTCATCAATAAAAGTCTAATAGAGGGACTTCCCTGGTGGTCCAGTGGTAAAGAATCTGCCTTCCAATGCAGGGGACACGGGTTCGATCCCTGGTCAGGGAACTAAGATCCCACATGCCACGAGGCAGCTAAGCCCGCACACCAACTACTGAGCTCGGGTACCTCAACGAGAGAGCCCGTGTGCCGCAAACTACAGAGCCCACAGACCCTGGAACACACGCACCACAACTAGAGAGAGAAAAAACGTGAATGCCACAACTAGAGAGAAGCCCGAGCGCCACAACGAAAGATGCCGCGTGCCTCAAGGAAGACCCTGCAACTAAGACCCGACGCAGCCAAAAAAAAAAAGACGAATAGAGCCTACTTTACACCATTATTGACACATACAAATGTCAAGAATTTCAGCAGCTGCTATAGTACCATTTAATGCTAGAGAGTATTGTTGGAGAGCCTTGAATTAAAGATGGAAGCTTTTGGTTTGGGGCCCTTGTAAATTCAGCATCCTTCGTGAGGAACACCTGGCATGAAAATGCTAGTGATCTTCAGGGTTTTGTCCTTGACCTTCCTCTCATCTCACGATTGACCAACTTTCCTTGGATGATTTCAGCAGGTCCAATCTATACTGAAGCTGTAGGAAAAGTAAGCCACCCAGACAACCACCTGGGAGTCATTAATGCCTCCTGTTCATTCCTTTCCAAATAGTCAATCAATTCTTCTGTCAATTCTACATCCTTAATAGCTTTGTATTTCCTCCCTCGTCTACATCTCACTGTCACCTAAGTCCTCATCACCTCTTCCATCATGTACGTAACTTCTCTGCCTGCCTCTGTCCTTCCCGGTTGCAGGTCACTCTCCCCACTTTCCTCAAAAACAAACCTAATCGTGCTACTTTCCCACCTAAAATCCTTTAATGGTCTTCTACTACCTTCTGAGGAAAGTCTAAATTTAGTGTGATGGACAAGAAATTCCACGCTCTTGTTCCTTTCGGGGTTCCACTGGCTTTTCACACATGTGCATGGGTACACACACACACACACACACACACACACACGGCTTACTGACCTGCTTACAGTTCCCCGGATACACCATGTTCTCTCTCTCTCTCTTCCTTTCCTTTTCTCTTGCTATTTCTCTGACTAAGACACTCTTTGTTATCCTCCTTAACCTGGTCAAATACTCATGAATCTTTCAGAACTCGGCGTGGATGTCACCTGCTTTAGGAAACTGTCTTTCACATCCTCCCACTTTCCACATCAAGTTAGGAGCCCCAACCAGGAACACCCATCCACTCTGTATAAACTGTGCTGAATCAGGTGTTTGTTTGTCTATCTTTTCCCTCATCTCCACTAATCAATTTATGTCCTGAGGACAGAGGCCATGTCTTCATCTTTGTATCTCCAGTAAAAGCACATAAATGGAGTATGCGGTGGGGGCCCATAATTGATGGGTGGATAGATGGATGGACGGTGGTTTGGATGTCTCAATGATGACAGTTCAGAGACAGGTATCTATTTGAGATCCCTCAGCTGAGTTGCTTTTGAGGTCTCTATAGTCCATTTAGAGGAAAACTATAGTAAAAAAGAAAGAAGACTGAGGTCAGGGTTTTGAGAGATGACATAAAAGAGTGGGAGCAAGAATTATTGACAAACGATATAAATAGAAATTAGGGAGGGGCTGGAACAGTCCTTACATGTGACTAGCCATAAGGGAAACAGGTTCAGGCCTCTGCATCGCAGAAGACATTTTAAGAGATGTGCATACTCTCTGATCTGCTCACCTACTGAAGGAGTGAAAACAGAATCAACCTAAATATCTACCCACAGGAATGGTTACGTAAATCATGATGTATCCACATCATGGAATATCATTCATCCATTTACATATTATAATTACAGTGAATACGTGTCAACATTTTTTTAAAAATGCTTATAATACTAAGTTCAAAAGAGAGAGCTAGGAAAACCAAGTCAGTGCCATATTATGGAAATCAGGAGGAGAGAGGCTGCCAGCGAGAGCGGGCCTCAGTGCAGTAGTGAGACAAGGAGGTCAAGGAGGATGGAGGCAGGTGATGAGACCACAGAGGACTTCAGGTATCCCCTACTCAAGACTGACCCCCGTCTGTTTCGCGATAGTAACCTGTGTATCCACGTCTGCCCTTCTCCGAAATCACCTGTCATATTCATGGCCAGGACAGTGCCTGCCACGCGTGCTCAGTACTCTTAAGGCGCCATAATGTCCTTCGTAACATCGAGTAGTTCATGGCCATCTTCACTTAGGCGCTCTCACTCCCTATCTTAGAGCTCTGAGATGGGGTTATCATTGCCCTCGTTTCACAACATCACAGAAGGGCTAAGTGATTTATTTCCTTTAGTCACAGAGCACACCCTGATCCAGAGTCCTGGCCTGTGTTTTGTTAACTAAGCTATTCTTTTTACCTATTTAGTAAGCACAGTTAATTATTTGTTGTTTATACAATTACTGTCCTGTGTATTTTCCCTATAGGTGTTAACTGTTCTGTTACTAGTTGTCTGGGCCCCTAGAGGGCAGAAGCTTTGGCTTTTGAAGAACTTTTTCAGTAGTGCCAAACTGAGTGTCACACCCTTACCAATTGTTTGAGGCTGGTGATGCCTCTGATAACAGAGAAGACTCCCTTTATTCATTGCTCTTTTTCACATTTCCTGCTGGGATGCACTAGCCCTTTGAAAGCCAGTTCTAAGAGACACTGGGAAGACTGGTGGCTGTGAGTCATGGAATGGAGAAGGGAACCCCACTGTCCTCCCTCCCAGAGACAAAGAGGACAGGAGGCATGCAGTGCTGACACACGGGACTCTCAGAAAGAGGACCCAGAAGTTCAGCTGAATTAAAAGGTGTTCTAATAAGACAGGGCATGGAATAGAAGGTGAAAAATGTCGTCTGGGAAGGAAATTTTCTTTGACAGGTAGTGTGGTACAATAACAAATATAGATTTGGGTTTTGTCTTAGGCAGTTCCTTGCACACAACTCCAAAAACCCTTGAAATCTCTGGAGTGATAAGTGTCTTTGATATGCTAATGAGATGGCTCGGGATAGCTTCCGATGGGGGCTGTCACCAGAAAGGTCAATTCCTTCAGCCTCACCTCAGGACCTCTGAGGAAGGGAGAGAGGCTAGAGACTGAGTCCATCCCAAAAGGCCAGTGATTTAATCAATCATGCCTATGTAAGGAAACCTACATAAAAACCCCTAAACGATAGGATTTAGAGAGCTTCTGTGTTGGTGAACACACTGAGGTGCTTGGAGAGTTGCACACCCAGAAAGGGAATGGAAGCTCCAGGCACCACCTCCCCGCAAACTGGCTGTTCCTGTATCCTTTATACTAAAGCAGTAAGAGCAAGTAAAGCACTTTCCTGAGTTCTGTGAGTCATTCTAGGGAATTATCCAACATAAAGGGGCAGGGAGGGGAGGGGGAGGTTCACAGGAACTTCAGAATGTAATGCCAGTTGGTCAGAAGTACTGGGACTTGGGATGGGTATTGGAAGGTTAGAAGCGAGGACATGCTATGGGACTGAGCCCTGAACCCGTGGGTCTGTGCTAACCACGGATGGGATCAGAACTGAATGGAACTGAACTGTTGGACAGGCGGTGATGCAGGAGAATTGGAGAACTGATTGTTGGTGTGGAAACCCACACATATTTGGTGTCAGAAATGTTGTGAATAAAACCAGCTCAGATAGCATATGGGGGTCTGAACAGTAGAACAGCCAGGAGCTTAGAAAGCCACAGTTCCTATCTTCCCATTTTCTGACAGAGAAGCCTATGCACAGTCACAGCCCTGCAGAGCCCAGCTGGCATCTGGATGTCACTATTTCTCATGAACAATTTTTGCCTCCACCCCTGCTACAGGGCAGGATTGATGAACCCAGAGAGCAAATGTGCCCTATGGCCCAGGGAGTAGCCTGCCCTTTTCCAAGGGTTGAGGAAGAAGACTCAGTTTCCCCACTGAGGCCACTCAGGGATACGGTACTCACGAAGTCAGTTTAATCCTAGGCACTCGTCTCAACCAACATCATCTAACATTGGTCCCAGAAACTAATTAATAATTGACAAATTAAATAATGAAAACTTGCCAAGAACGAAAAAGACTTGGGACTGTAGAAGTTCCTAAGTGGAGGGAGATTTGTGTTTCCAAAAAGTTAGAAGGGTGAAACACACTTACATGGAATTTGCCAAAGGGCACAGCCAAATTTGTGCTACTCTCCGAATATGGTTCTCCAGGATCTCACTTAGATTCATTTTCTCTCTGTGAAGCTGGGTCTCTGGTGCCTCCCTTTGTGTGGTTTCTCAGTTTGTATCTCTCATAAACAACCTACTGTCATACGACTGGCTTCATTCTATTCAAAGAGCCCTGGAGCCCAACATGCAGACGTTGCTTGTCATCTGAAGTAGTGCTGTATCTAAACAAGTAATACATTACTACGTCCAGGGCTTTCCAAATTCCCCTTTCAGACAAAATTTAAATTTCTCAGGATCAGCAAGGTAAAGAGTTGCCAAGGGACCAACTGGTATACCTCTCTGTATGCTGACAACATAATGTCCACGTACTGAACGCAGTCTTCAAATAAATTGAGGGGCCACTTTGGGTCTGACTTTTGTGGGTTATGATGTTTCCCATTAGCAGTACATGACTGTTTGAAGATCCAGTGAGAACTGACTTAGGTTTTCCCAAGCACAGCACATGAAATCTAAAAGCAATTAACGACATAGATGCTTGGCACTGGACAGATGCAACTTGTTTTTCTATATTGTATGCTTTTCTATTCATATGTACTTGAGTATATATATATATTCATATACATCATATATGTGTGTGTGTGTGTGTGTGTGTATATACACACACATATATAAAAGTAGGTGTGTGTTTATCTGAGTGAGGGAGAGAGAGCAAGGGACAGAGAGACACAGAGAGAGAGATTACTGAGATACTATGAGCCTTCTAATTGTTTTCTATCCTGCAATCCAAGAGCTTTCCCCTGACTCTTTGGCATACCATTCTGGGGCTGCTGTGTTCTTGGGTCTCCACATGACTTTTGGTTTGGGTGGCAGATGTCAACTGTTGGTGAGCAGTGACTACTGCCCTGCGGACAGCCTGTATTGTATTGTTAAGCCACATTTGGAAATCTCTTGCTCACAGCGTTACTTCCATTTGATGCTTTGCGGTCACTTGGTTGTGTGTCTCTCTCACATTTTGTGGCTTTGTTTACTGCATTTGGGGTGTTGGCATGGCTGAAATTCATCCCAGAGAGACTGTCCACTGAACTGTTAGATGCTGAATGGTTGATACTGGGCACAAGGGCTTTTGTGTAAGGGCTGTGTCATTATTGGTTCATTTTGCAATAAACGCCATCCAAATCTAGCCGGTACAATGCTGAGCAATGTGCCAACCTGTCCTAGAGCCCCAGTAGATGCCCACTGCCTCTCCTTCGTAGCTGCTGGCTTGTCCAGCCATTCTTCTGTGAGGCTCTGGGGCATTGACTAAAAACAGTGGCTTTTGTACTTGTCATAATTAGGAGAATATGGCATTTTTTTCCGCACAGAAAGAGTTCACATTAGGTTGTCTGTTCTTCAGTCATCTCAAATATTGGTATGAATTCCATTCACACAAGCTGTGTCCTTTTAAAACCAGGAAGGCAACCCAGCAAGCATCAAATAATCCCCCAAAGTAATTTTTAATGAATATGATGTGTTAAGGCACACACATGAAATTAAAATATCATAAGCCAGGCCTGTAGCTCTTTATACTTTATAGACTAACTCAATAGTGGTTTCAATTGTGTGATGTGATTTGTGATCCATTTAAATGACAGCACAGAAAGGAATGTTCTTTCCACTTGGTTTTAAGACAGTGGTTGAGCGTGTGTACTCACCAGTTGACGCAGTTAAGTTGCTGGGCTTCTGTGAACCTCAGTTTCCTTCTTTGATATTCTGACTGTTCCAGTGCCTACATGCCATAGGACTCTATGGGAATCAAATGGGATAACACTGGAGAATGCATTTAATAAGACACTATAAAAAGTAATGTATGTTTATCATCATAATCATCACCATCACCATCATCATCTTATTTCCAAGAAGGTATTCCTAATTCAAATATTAAAAATAGTTTTTTCTTAAATATCACTGCCATAATATAAACTGATACCCCTTTTGCTGTTAAGGCTTAAGAATCAAAGTTGACAAGTGATCCTAAAGTTTGAGAACTAGAATTTATTTCTCTGAAGGGCATGTTGGGCCTAGGGTTATTTTGGATAGAATAACATAAAAAAATCAAATGGCATCGCACTATCATCTCCCGTTACATACATTTTGTTTACATATTTAAACAGTACTACTTTCCCAGGATCTACATTTTTCTCCCCTTCCCTGCTAATGGTAAGAATTGGGAGTCTACACAAGTGCCTTCTAGTCACTGGATTGTCAGAATATTTCTTGCTAACACACATGCCACTGGATTATCTCTTCATACACATAAGCCAGTTCCTGAATTCAGTGGAGGGAGGGGAGTGAATTCCTTTAAGCCACCAGAGTTGTTTCTCTCCTCTGTCTCCTTTTATTTTCCATCCTTTCTTTTTTTCCCTTTGTTTTCCTTTCCTGTTTTCTTTTGATATTCATAATTCTATATACTTAATTTTAATGAATTATATGGGTTTTAAGCCATTATTTAGCATTACTTAGAAAGTAGCTTTGGATCATTAAGAGTTCTACTGCCTGAGTCCCAGGAGTGGCAAACGCTTTGCACCGTTTGACATACACCCCTCACTAAGTCTGAGTGTTCCCTTTTCCTGTGTGATTAAATGAAACCTATTTCTGGTAGCTGCAATATGGTGATGATTGTCTACCTTCCAAAATGTTGGGGGCAAGAGAACAATTTTATTAGGGTGTCTACTCCAACAACAGACAACAAGCTTTAAATTTTACTCATCTAGGAAGGCATTTTGACATTTGCCAAGTGTGTATTGAGCTCTTGTTATGTGCCAGGCACTCTGATAGCAGCAGGGCCAAGGGTACCATGAGACAAATGGTGCAAAATGAAAGAGGCACTCCCTTGCTCAATGCTGAGAGTGTATGTTTCCTTAGACCCAAGCTGGTGGGCACTGATAAGACATAAAGGCATAGTGTGACCCTCATGGAACCATCCAGAAAGCGGACAGACACTAAATGAATAAAATCCATACAAAGTAAGAAAAGAAGCGATAGGACTAGGCACAAAGTACTTGTGCTTGTTGAAATGATAGTACAGACTAATTTAAACGTGAATGAGACAGGGTGTAATGGAAGCCAGTTATGGGGCTGTGTGATCTTTTTAAGCGTCTGAAATAAAATGGAGAACATTCGGAGAATGAAGGTAGCATTACCTTTCCAATTATCCGGAGCTGACTGCATGAGGTGGAGTGTACGTCAGGGGTGGCTGCACTTGAGGTTAGTCCTCGGTGCTGGCAAACTAGAGTCACACAGAGTAAATATAACGGAGAGATGGCTGCTAACACTTTCAGATCAGTCCTCACCACACCTACAGAGGCCTGCGGCCCAGTCATTACTGCTGATTTCCAAGCCCCTCATTACATTACGAAGCATTTTTTCAACAAAGGTGAACGGCTATGTCGTGGTGTCTTCCATTCTTCCATCCCCTGGAAGTGTATCCCCCACCCCTGAATATTATCTCTCTGCATTTTGCAAGGAGAAAGTAGGAATATAAAACAACAATGTTAGATTTTCTTTATTAAAAATATGAGAGAGAAAAAAAGGAACATTGTGTTTATTGTTGTGGATATTTCCAAAGAGGTAACTAAAATTTTATGGCCGCCTTGTTAGTAACTCTATAAATCAGTTGACAGCATCTGTGTTTTAAAATCTTTTCTGCATGTAAGCAGTGAAATGAAGCACACATTGGAAATTCTGATGATTTCAACTTCAGACTTTCTTTTAAAGTAATAACTTTAATTCAGTTCTTTCTGGCATAAACTTTTTCATCCCATTATGTCAAAAATTGTATTATCCATCCATTTGTCTGTCAGAACATCTCCCTGTGGGGCGATAGGCTCCTGGCTTCTCTACTCTAAACCTCCCCATTACGTCCTGCTATCAAGAGTCACAATTTTCCACGAAAGTCTCTGGTGACTTTTGACAATGTTTTACAGAGAACTAGACCAGGAAGCTCAGAGTTAAAGGAAATCTTCCATTCTAGCAATGAATATGTAATAGGCATTACACTGTGCAGTATTCCAAAAAATGTAAGGTTCATTAAGTCTTTCTAAAGCAGGGACTTCCGTGTAGCTTTGAAGGAACCTGTCTTCACAATGGCATTAGCAAATGGCACTCTGGGGCAGAGAATATTAATACCGCACATTAAAAAACAAATTTGTTTAAATGCTGTATAGCTATATGTAGATACTGATGATCCAGAAATAAATAAAAAGTGAATAGTTGTCCAACTTTGTATGCAAATTGCCTTTTGCTTATATACATAAGAATGCTTTTTGCTCCTAAATTCCTTCATATTAACAAGCAGGAGTGTAACTAATATATAAACTAAAGTCATTCTCTTTAATGAGAATGCTAAATATTTTAAAGAAATGCACGGCTGTGAAATATTGTCAAGGGCATTTTTATACTTAAGTTTAAGAACGCTTATGACTTAACTGTTGAATTATTTAACATATTCAGCCTGGAAGCACTATTTATGTATGTTTTTAATGTTCTTACTTATGTTGGCTTTTCTTTGCTAAGGATTTAGGACCTTTGATTTCTGTTTATAAAATTTACATTTTTAATCTCCGATTTCTAGGTATTTCCCATTTGACACTGGCAACAATATCCACAAGGGAAAAAAGGAATAATTTCATGGAGCCTGAAACAGGGCTATACATGAAAGAAAATCAAGTCACACTGCTCAGGGAACTAAGTCAACTTTGGGAGCCAAAAATGAAAGTCCTGTTCAACAAACCACCTGTATAACTAAAATAACAGATACAGAAATATGCACCTGGTTTCCAAGCTTTTCCCAAGGAAGCATGCGATAGAAAAGGGGCTGAATAATCCGATGCAATAATGTAATTCCATACAACCAGCATTTGCTACTTTAAGTTGTCAGCTCCTATTTCTCACCTATGTATTGTTTTACAATTACTGCCTTGTCAAAGATTTATCAGAGCAACATCAAAACACATTTTCTCTCATTGTTTTCAATTAAACTTGATTCATATTTCTTAAATGTAGAAGGAATCCTCAAAGATTTCGGAAGGATTTCAAGTAGAACCCCCATCAATGCCATTCAGGAAATGGAAACTGACAATCAAAGGTAGTGTGAGGGCAAGTTTTATTTGAGCTATTCCCATTAAATTCTACTCGTGTGGTTAATAATATAAAAATCGTCAAGGTGACTTGGGATAGAAAGATACCTAGAATTTGCTTGAAGTGTGATTCCATAAGAACTATAATGGTGGTAATTTTTAAGACTAGTGTGTTTTTGTCTAGTGATGTTTTGCTTTACAAACTATATTTATGTGTGTGTGTGTGTGTGTGTGTGTGTGTATATATACACACACACATATATATGCATATACATAGGTATGTATGTATATATACATGTGTGTGTTATATATATGTGTGTTTACATATATATTCCAATATTACTAGTGTTAGTCAAAATTTCTCTTCTGAACTAAGTCAAAAAGACACAATAATGAGGCCTCTGAGGGATGGGGCCTCAGTCATGCAGTCAGGGGAGGAACTGAAGGTTTCCATGGCTTGTTTAAACTATTAGAGGTCTTTCCGACACTGATTTTCACTTTCATTTAGCCTGGTATTCCCTAACATGTGTTCCACGGGGGTTACTAAGTTTACTTTAAAAAAGGGTACCCCAATTAAATGAGCTTTGGAAATGCTGGATTAATCAAAATTCTCAGAGCCTTAAATATATAACTGTGCTTTCTGAATCCTCAATGGAGAAAGATAATAGCTACTATTTTCCAAACATTTTGACCAGGAATCTCTTTTTCATTATTTTTCCCCCAGAGCACTTCCAGGCTAGTGTTCCACAGTGCACACTTTGGGAAACAGTGACTTTTGTCAGTAAACACTTACTTTATCTAGCCTATGTGACAGGTTCTGTGCTGGGAGAATTGTTTCATTGTTTCAGAGAATAAGGTTCATTATCAGCCACAATGTGAGAAGAGACTGCCAAATTCATGTTTATGTCCATAATTGTCATGGTGTCTCCTCAAGAGCATCTAGTGCCCAATAAGCAGGCGTTGAATGAATGAATGAAACAAGCTAATGATTCATACCTAAGTGTACTTGTGCAGATTATTATATCATTTTTGTATTTATTTCATATTCTAAGGAGATATTAATATAATGTTCCCCTAACTTTCACTATCACCTAGTCTCCCTAAAATTCTGCTCAGGGAAAAACCTAAAGGAAGAGAACTAATTTCATTTCATGAAAGATTAAAGAGACCAAAATTCATTTGCTTGTGTATAATGACCATGCTACCGACTCACCATTACCATCTGTGGGGAGTAATAGTAATAGTAATAGTAATTGTACTATTAATAACTTTTTTCATTTTCATGTCTACTCTCCACTCATCTTCCCAAAACACATGCACATAAAACACACACACACACACACACACACACACACACACACAGAGTCAACTCCATCACAGAAAGGAATAAAAGGCTAAACCAAGGCTAGAAATTTTATAATTTACTGGATTACAGAGATTTACTCTGTGCAAAGCTAACCGGCCTTTTTTTTATTATTGAGGTACAACTGACATATAACATTATATTAGTTTCAGGTGTACAACATAATGATTTGCTATTTGTATATATTGTGAAATGATCACCACACTAAGTCTAGTTAGCATCTGTCACCACACGTAGTTACACATTTTTTTCTTGTGATGAGATCTTTTAAATTAGCAACTCCCAAATATGCAATACAGCATTATTAACAATAGTCACCAGGCTGTACATAAGTATCAGAAGGTATTTATGTTAAGCTAACTGGCCTTATAATAACTTTATGCATTGGATGCCTCATTTAGATACGTACCAGCTATTGTCACTACACTCTAAAATTGGCATCCTCAATCATTTTTGAAGTCTCAAGAAATACTCTTCTCTTACATAGCTATATGGCATGAGCTTATGAAATATATCATTTAAATTAACTGTGTTTGGGGGTACATTAAGAATTCTGAGACAGCTCAGGGTATCCAGATGTGGCACTGGCAAGAATTATAAATCAGGGTACTAGTAAATAAATGAGAAACTAAAGTCTTTATAACTCTTTATAACCGGCTACAAACTATGGGCATGAGGATATTTAAGTGAATAGAGATGCTTCTTTCTACATATTGCACTTGTCTTTCAACGGTAGGAGGAGACCCTCTGGATAGAGGTGTTTGAGTTGCCCTATTGGCTGACCTTACTTCCAAAATTCCATTTATTTAAAAAATTATCAAGAATCAGAATCCACTGACACCCACTGAGGTATGTAGGAAAAAACAGTGCTCTGATTTCATGTGAACACAAACAGTACTTTGGACATGCAAATCCAGCGGGTGATACATGTAGATCGGCCATAGAAAGTTCAGGTTCTCCAGAGCAGAGCATTTCCCCCACCATCCCAACCCTAATGAGCTAACTAGTAGTTTACCTGGAACAGACCTACAGTCACCAGTAAGGGAAGCATCAAAGTTTCAGAAGTATTGCCAGGACTAGAATGATCAAACAGGCATTTTTCTAGAGTCAGGTGTAAGGTTGAGTCTATTGGCTAAGGCATGAAAGGCCCCTGAGCACATGGGCCCATAAATAACCATTATAACAAGACATAGTTGCCAAAGGAGTTCTGATATTAGAAGAGGAACTTTCCCCTCCCATACACCAAGCGGAAAGCACCTTGAAAACAGAAATGGCCTGTCAGTTAAGTCTCACCACTTAGTAAAGCAGTGTCTGGCCATGGTGGTAACTCATTAAATGTGAGAGAACCAGATTAAATTTTTATTGTTGTTGTTTAATTTCTCACCCTGATGCTGGTTAAGGCAGAAGTAGAGAAGCTAGAATTACCTTCTACCCTTTGAGTTTCTTCCCCTAAAGAAAAATTTAAGTATTCAAAAACTAAAGAGAGAGAAAATCATGGTTACACTGCTGCAAATACACCCAGTGTTCAAGGTCTAAGCATGACAAAAACAAAGCTGAAGATGTTCAACTCTAGACTTGAGGACTCAACAGTTCTTTGGTCTGCTGTGGTAAAATGGAGGGAAGGAGAGTCACAGGGATCCAGCCTACCTCCTGGTATGTGCACTCACTTCGCCTATCACCAGTGGATAATTCCAATTAGAGGAAATGGTGTCACAGTACAGACATACAGAAGGGTGTGCCTACGTGGGAGGGCCAACAAGCTGTCTCCCATGAGGCCCCATAGGGCCACGTTCATTTTGTTGGTGCATTTACCCTGATGGACACAGGCAACTGCATCCATGGTTAATTAGGATTTGGTCTGCATTTCTGACACCCCTTGGGAACTGATTTGTCAGCACACCGAGAACAGCCCACATCTTACTAGTAGAATCAAGCAAGTCAAGCACAAGAGAATTATAAAACCTGAGTGTTTATTTATTCACTTATAATGAGAAATACTTCTCTCACTTAGACCAAAATCCTTGGGTCTGGCTGCCCAGGTAGTTTTCCTCCCAAGGCTAGAGCCTCATGGTGAGGTGAGCTCTCACCAGAAGTTTGTATAAGTCAGAACCAGAAGAATCAGTTGCGTGGCTGGCATGCAGATGGTGTTGCCTGACATACTTATCTTGCCCACAGCATCACATTAGCAAACTGAGGCTCCTTCTCCCCTGGATGGTGCTTGGATGAGCCATAGTTTACAGCTGGGATCCTCCTCTTTGTCTACTTTTATACCTGATTAGTCCCTCCTCTGGTAAACATACTAGTTGTGTAATTTTGCCACTTTAGTGACTTGGCTGGCAGCCAGGTATTTCTGAACTTGAAAGTCATTCCATCACTGTAAGGAGGTTTCTCTTATCTATGCTCTGACCCAGTGGATGTTGACTTCAGAGCTTAACCCTCAGGAAGAATTCTTTTGGTCCTTATTTATATGTTTCTGGATAGGCATCTGTAACTCCTAAGTAATGGCAATGGTATGTATCTCATAAAATTATGTTCCATAAATTAATTATTCCAAAAATTAAGTACTGAATTCTAAAGCATTGGAAATAAGTAACCGTGTATACAGTACCTGTCATAACCCTCCAACAACCAAAATATTGTTTACCTGAATCATTCAGGTATCTGACCCTGTTGGCAAAAGTCTGTTCCCTACTGTGGGAAAAATGAGACCTTTACACTAGGTGGAGATTAATCTGCCTGGCCAGCAACAGAGCAGAGCTTCCTTCTTCACTGCAAATGCAAATCAGAATGAAGAGACTTCTACATCCTTGGTGAACATTCATAGAACACAATTGAGAACCTTGGGCCTGCTGGGATCAGTACTCAAAAACATTGCTTCAGAAACCTACGAAAATTAGGGACGCTTCTCTTCTCTGGCCTCGGTAGTTCTCTGATTCTTTAGATCACAATGAGTTAGATATTACAGGACTCAAGAGAATGAGTCCAGTCAAGGGGTTTCAGGCTCCCCTGATCCCCTATGCTAAGCAGTCAAGTTATGACCCACTCTTGGTGAGGGAGTCTTCAGTGGATATAGCAACCTTGTACCCAGAGCTGCAGGGGTGGGGCTCAGCTGGAAGTCCCACGGGGTAGCAACAGAAGGAAGACCAACCTCAGAACTTTCCAGCAAAGGGATGTAAACAGAGAAATAATCTGATTCCTTTTAATACCTTCCCTGGGGCAGAGGCTAGGCCCTATGATAACATCCAATCACAGTTTCTCTACTCCTTATCTGGAATATGCATTTCTCCCCAACTGATTTATCAAGATCTATACAGCAAAAGCACTATCAGTCGGGATTTTATACAAAGAGACTTACATAAGGCGTTTGGAGCAGTCACTCATTCTTCTCTTTAATGCCTATATTTTGGAGAGGGGCGCACAGGCCTTCAAAACACCTTGGTTAAAAATGATAGGCAATCACCAATCTGCCAACCCCCTTGATTTTCTTGAGAAGTGTGAGGGGCCTCAGGTCCCATTTAAAGGATAGACCTGAGGTCTGGCATAGAAAATACTGTCATATGGACCTTGAGCCTGCCATTGTCCACAAAGGGAAGGGCCAGACCACATGCCGAAAGCTGGCACTTACACATACGCAAGACACTTAATTGCTTGGACAATTTGTTCTCCTTGGCTCTGGCCATCGAGTTGGGAATTAAGCAACCACAGCATCTGAGAGTCAGGGTACAGGGATCGTAATTATTAATAGAATGACCAGTTGAAAAATCCTGTAGCCAAAAGAGACATTAAGGAACCTCTAACCCAGTGGATTTGTAAGCCCTTTTTAATACTAACTTATTTTTCATCTTTAAACAAAATTTTACATAGAAACATTACGTAAAATTACATAATAATGGGACTGACTGGATGGAAGCAGATACCTAGGCCCTGAAGAAAAGCAGCTTGCAAACGGCTGGTTAGTAACATCCACCTCATTTCACACAAGTAAGAACTGGGATGCCTCCTCCAGAGTCTCATGCGGGGTGAGTGGCAAAGAGGAAACTAGAAAATGGTCTTCAAAACCTTAATCGAGCCCTATCTCCTTCTCTGAAGCAAAGCTGTCCTTCCAGAAAAGACCATATGGGATTGAGGAGAGCCAGGGCCTACTCCTTCCCTAGGCTCAGTAGCAGCCTAGTAGTAATAACCGGGTGCATAGTATTAATTGTAGCAGTAGCAATGGTAGTGGTAATAGCAGCAGTAGCAGCAGCAGCTGAAGCAACTCATATTCATGGGTGATGTATAAGGTTTCGCATTATATCATTTGCTAGTCAGAGCAATTATGCAAGGTAGACAGGGGAGAAAATCATTACCTTCAGTTTACAGATGAGGAAACAGGCCCAGAAAGGTTAAGTGACGTACCTCCTCGAGGTTATTTGTACTGAGTAGCAGAGCTGGGTCACCAGGTTCCGAATCTTGTGCTCTTGCTCTACTCTGTAACATTGTCCTTCTATTTCTAATACCAAACTTTTCCAGTTTCCTTCACTTCCTGAAAAACAGGAATAAAAATACACCTCATTGAAGAAAGTAAGCATTATGCTTGAATCGATTCGGAGCCTCTACAATGAGGACCTAGAGTGGGATAATGAATGGAAAAAGTCTGTTAAAGCATGAACTGCAAAAAATCATCTATATAGACTTTAAACATTTATTTTATCTTAAAACTTATAAAAGTAGTTTATGGCCTTTGAATCAGCTGTTTGGAGTTCAAGTCATCTTTCTTGCATAAACCACATCCATAGCATCCATCCGCTACAATTTCAAGTTTCAGTTCCTTTAAAGTGGGGTGAGAACTAAAACACTTGCAAAGTAATGTGAATGTAAAGTGCTCTTAATTTTTATGCTCTTCCCCCAATCCTTTGCAGATGTCTTACACACGCCTAATCCAACAGCACACTTTTTTTCAGTGTCTTGCTTTCATCAAGTGGTCCCAAAGCATGCATTTCAATAACAGAGGAGCAACCCCCTTCTTCTTGCAGTCATATTTCATCAATTACTAAATATTTAACGAAATCACACAATAACAATAACAAAAAAAATATGTATAGACCCATTGGAAAACAAATGAACCAGACTATGTATTAGCATATGGTTCCACTGATGGTGACAGAAAGGCAATTGCATATGAAAGAGTATCCTTCCTAGCCACACACATACAGCAGGCTGTGGGCATCGTCCAGACCATTTTCAGTTGACAGAGGGCACTGCTTAATCGCACAGGCTGTGAAGCAGAGGTCTGTCCAGAGAGCTAGCTCTGAATTCTGAAGTAATTGACCTTGGTTATGTTACTTTGCAGATGTGCTGGGAAGTTGTTTCATTGATCCAGCTTCTATTTCTCCAAGCTCTCAAAAAAAATGA
The DNA here is from genome assembly GCF_003031525.2 of Neophocaena asiaeorientalis asiaeorientalis. Taxonomy (NCBI): domain Eukaryota; kingdom Metazoa; phylum Chordata; class Mammalia; order Artiodactyla; family Phocoenidae; genus Neophocaena; species Neophocaena asiaeorientalis. The sequence goes on along the minus strand of NW_020173955.1, from coordinate 4,681,207 downwards.
AAACATTCCTTCATTAAAAAAAAAAAATTAGGGAACTCCCTGGCGGCCCAGTTGTTGAAACTCCATGCTTCCACTGCTGAGGGCGCAGGTTCAATCCCTGGTCGGGGAACTAACAACCCGCAAGCCGCGCGGCGCAGCCAAACAAACAAACAAACAGATTAAAAACTCTACCTCTTTTCACCCATTGCATCCATAATTAATACTTAATATGAGACCCTTCCCCTAACAGATCTTTCAACAAATGGCGCTGCCCAGAACACCGGGATGAGGAGAACAGATGCTGCCTCAGAAATGTAATGCGTGGTGGCTTTCCTAAGCATACGAGTCTGGTCAATTACGTGGTTCTGAAATTCTGGAATGCCTTATGGAGTATGTGAGTTGTAAATGTGAATGCACTTGGAAAAGAACTGTAAAATGGGCTAGGTTTTAAGTTGGGTACTCTTATTATCACTTCATCGTTTTCAGCAATGACCTTTCTCTCTCTGCACTGCACACCTCCCTCCTGAGAATCACTTCCAGCCCTGGGCCATCACTGTTCACAAGCTTAGATTTTCTAGGACTTCAGGGGCAGCGAGATCCACACTGATGCTGTGGTTAAGGTTCACAAGCCTTGTTGACCTTAGAATGCTCTGAAAGGGACCCCAAAATTGGAAGCTTTGGTAGGTCCCCAGCATCAGGAACTGTAAAGGAAGGAGAAAATGTGTTCCAGTAGCTGCGTTCTACACAAATCCTCTATTACCCTCGAAATGGTCCACTTGAAACATGGCAATATTTTTGTATGCTGGCCTCAAAGTCCCTGCTCAAAGAATGCTTGCAGCAAAGCTGTATTTCCACTTTGAGAGCTTTCTGAAGAATGCATTTAGGTAGGGAGCTAGCCTTTTCTTCCAGAAACAGCAAGGGCTATCCGTCAGTCTACCGGCAAACCACTCATCAAGTTCACTCGACAAAGGGTTAGGGCAGAAAGTCCCCACAATAATGTGGAAACAGAAATACTGCAAAGTAAAGGCTTATAAAATAATAAAACTTCTACTTACTCCAGATACCTCCCGGTGCCTTTGGCAAAATACCTTAAGCATCCCGCATACGGCGGGCATTGTCTGTATAAGATGGCACCTCATAAAGTGGTATTAAATATCACCAATGGGGCTTCATATTTCATCCAGCAGGGTTTAGGCCAGGCATGTTCTATATCACACATTATTAGAATGACATCTGCTTTGCAAGTTGTGTACCCAGGAGCCTACCCGGATCCCTCATTTCAGCATTCATTCTCGAGGCTTCTGTGCCTTCATAATGCCTAATATGTTTAACTCATTTTGAACAGAAGTCTAAAGCCTGCCACAGCCCTCTGGCCAAAACTGTAGCTGTCAGACAACGGAGCCAGCTATCAAACATTCCTCATTTATCATTAGTGGTGATGCAGTTGTACAGAAAGATGTGCACACTGTACTGAGAGGCTGTCAATTGTTCCCCCTATAAAACTCCTCTTCTCAGATAGGGACATTTCTCTGTGGAGGCCTTGCCACTACATTTCGTTCCTTTTCCCACAACACTGAATTTATAATGCAAAGAAAATGGGGAACATATATTCATCCAAATGGCCTCTCTGCTACGAGATGAATAAGGAGATCATCAATGGCAGCGTCAGTGCAGGGCTGTACGTGCCATTGAGGGAAATTAATAGAATCAGTCCAGAAAGAGTAAAAAGAAAAAAAAAAAAGAAAGAGGGAAAAATCACCCACGGGTTTTGTGCTGAGGTTGAATCTTGAATAACAAAGGCATGCAGCTGAAAGTTGGAATTCTCTTTGGAATTACCGTTTTGCCACCAAAGTGGGATGTGTGGGCTACAAACCTGCCTTATGAGGCAAATTTCTCCAACTTTCTGTTCCTCATTTGACTCCTGACAACGGCTCCTTTTCCTCACCTGTAAATGGTGCCTCTGAAATCAGCTTCCAGCCCCAGAGGCCACCCAAATTTTTCATTGATGTTTACAGAATGCTCATGAAGGGTCTTTATATTTTAAAAAACAGTCAGGTGGTGCTCCTGAGTAACGTTAATTATTATTGGGCTTCTGACTATAATAGGATTGTGAAAATCTTCCCTTACCATTTTATTCCTCCTCCACCCACATGGCTGTCTCTTCCCACTCAAATGTTTTCGTCCTCCTTCTTATAATTCTACTGGGTGAAAAATGGACTCAATTAAATGTGTCTGAGATGACTCCAGGTTTATGCCTGTGTCTTCAAAGAGACAGAGTTAGGGTGGTTATAGTAATGATAACGCATCCTTGTTGACTTCAAAGGCAGAGGCACGGCACATAGATTTATTCCCATGATATCTCTGTCAGAGCAGTTATTATCCCATCTTAGAGATGGGAAAACAGAGGGTCTTGCCCAAGGACATGGAGAGATATCAGTCCCAGAAAGAGAATGAAAGCATTGCTATAGGTTTCTGAGTCTTTCCCAAGTTCAGACCATTTTCCCTCCAGCAGCAACAACAAATCTCACCCTCAGAAATGAGCAAACTTCAGGGCAGGTAGACACAGCCAAAAAGAAGTAATCTATTTGACACACCCTGTAGGGACACCAAGCTCTTGAATGCCTATGGAATGAGATGGGAATGGAGGGGTAAAGATTTGCTCTCCACTTGCCTTTTCTTTTCCAGAGCCCAATCTTGTCTTTATCCAAGGGATAATCTGCCCCACTGGGATGGATGGGCTGCAGCCTTAACATGGGTTAGGACAGCTGAAAATCAGCTCTTGGCTGAAATAAAGTCCCAACAGTCTCGTTTCCTTCACGTCCCACCTCTCGAGGTTTTCCACCCCTCCTTCCCGAATGGGGAAGGGAATCAAGAGCCCCAATGGCCCATGCATTCTCTGTGGGTAACTGTGTATAACGCTACTAGATAGTCTTCAAGATACACCTCGGCTGGCTCCGTACAATCTTTTACCCAAAGTACGCCCTATATTTCCTAGTCTCTAGGCCAGGAGTTTCCAATCCATTTTTTCTCATTTCCACAATGGTGTTTTTCCAGTTCAGAACTGTTCTTCTCTCCCAGTTATTTCCAGGAGCTCATACATCAACAGCTGAACAACCTGTTCTCTGTCCCAGTGTTTTTCCTCTAAAACCATCCTTTACTGCCAAACACTTGCCCTGGAAACACATGATGATTGACTGTCCTCTTGGTTATAGTCTCAAAATATAGTCTTCGGTTTCCCTAATCTTCTTTAATTTTCTCTTCCTTTCCTCTAAATCACCCTTCACCTTTTTTCACCCACTGGCTCACAGTGATCCAGGGTTACGTAGTCAAAGCATGTTCTCCATCTGACCTTCACGGGGAATTTATGGTTTCTAGTGGAGCTGTTCTACTGAAGACTTGATCAACTTTAATATTTTTTCTTTTGGCACTGTTCATTCCAACTCAAGGCTGGCAACTTAGCATTGCAGCTGAACTGGCGATAAATGGGTCAATTCAATTAAATTCAGAAAGTGCTACAGTGCTGTGTAATTCATTAAGCACTGGAGATATATAAGATACCATCCCTCTCCTTAAGGGGTTTATAGTTTAGTTAGAGAGATAACAAAGAATGCCTGTGAACTTGATACATAATACTGCAGAGTAATAAAATGATAAGAGTCTAAGGAGATGATAAGAGCAATAAAAGGTCAGAAGAATGAACTATGTAGACAAAAATGTAAAGGAAGTGTTTTATGGAGAATATGAGTCTTGTCCTACACCTGGAAGGCACCAGGGGATTTAAATGATTAGAAAAGATGAAGGAGGACATTTCAACTAGGAGTGACGGCAGGATGAAAGTCCATGAATTAGGTCATTGCCTTTAAGTCATTTGAAGAAATAGAAGCAAAGAACCCTGGGGTCACACAAGCTTTTTTGTTCATTACCTTAGTCATGGCTTGGAAGAACTTTTTATCTTTTTCTTTTTTTTTTTTTCCTGCAGTCATCATCTTTCTCATTGGTTCAACCACAGAAAATTGCAGACCCAAGTAGTAAACGGATTTCCACTGGGCTGGTGGCTCTGGGGAAACAAGAACATACTTTTATGAAGGTAATCAGTTGGTCACAGCAATTGTGATTCTGTAGTTAACTCCACAGATATTCAGGGAGCAGTGGAGAACGAGAGGGAGTGATCTTGGACCCTCCTGACTGCAGAAACAAACTGGCTGCTTCTTCATATAGATCAATCACTCTCTAGCCTGTCAGGTTTTCTGAGTGAAGTTGTGCCCCTACAATACTGTCATGGTATCTAAAGAAGCAGCTCAATCCCAATACTGTGTGAAGGTCCAACCTCAACAAAACTGTGAACCATTTCATTTTCACTATCATTACCTCCCCCACTGCATCATCCCCACTTCCTAGAAGTCTGTACTGGGAAGCACAAGAAAGAAATACATGTGGAAGAATGTGTGAATTTTACTAGGGGATTATTTCTAAATTCAAAATTCAGAACAGTACTGCATCTCTAATAGTGATATTTCAGACACGGTAACAAGTTGACAGAACAGTTTTTTTGGGGGGTGGGGGGGCAGACTTTGAGGTGTCCTTAAATTATCCTATGTGAGCAGCATTTTCTCTGCCTATTTCTAAGTCCAACCTTTACCTCAGAATCCATCTTGACATAGACAGGTAAAGGCCTAGAAAAGTGTAAGTTTCATGAGGACAAGGATTTTATCAGATCATTACACGCCGAAATTCTAATGCTATCAGACGGTCTACATTCAGCAACTCAATGACCGACCTCCCTAAGCATTTCAGGCTGGCTCTTTGGGGAGTGCTTCAAACTAGCCCCAAGAAATACAAAGTACAGATTTCCCTGGCCTCAGAAATCCCTCCATCTGTCGCAGAAGCTTTCTCCATGCCTTCCTGGCAGTCATTTCAATTTCCATGACAGAAATAAAGAAAAAAAAGAAGTTGTGGTCTGTGCCACAGCTTGAAGGTTCGTTTAATGTAGATTTTGACGTGTGAACTGTACAATAACCCCAAGTTGGAGGTGCATTTTTTATACTGAAGGTGAGAGACCAATTAGTAGCTCTAACTCCTTAAGCAGATGGCTATCATATGATAACGGAGGCGCCTGTCATGTCCTTTGCCATTACAGAGTCATCTTTTTCCTAATATCTTTCTCTACAAAGGAAAGATATTATGCAGACAGATTGCATGGCCTAGACACCTCTATGAAGTTGAGTTTTTAGCAGGACATGTGGAGCCTGGGAATCTTGTTCTTGAATTACGGGTCATATTCAACTCCTAAAAACTGTCTCCAAGATAAAACACAAGGGAAGAATTTGAGGGCAGGCAGAGAAATAAAGCTGATAAGATTCTTAGGTTCTGGGCTCCATCTCAAGCTGGAAATTGTAGACATGCTATAGTTGGCCCTCAAATACCTGCAAAGGATCTTTCCTTTCCATGGCTTGGAGACTCACACTATAAAGGAGGAAACATGGATTTGGAGTCAAAGGATCTGGTTTGAATATCAGCTCTGTCCTTTACAAGCTGGGTGACTCGAATCCACTTGCTTGAGCTCCCCAGCCTCAGTTTCCTGTTCTACAAAACAGGACTTATAATAACATCTTTAGAGAGGGATGAAGATTAAGTGAAGTTTCAAGTGAAAAATCATGACATCTGGCACTTTCACCTTCCCTCAAAATACCAGGCAGGGAGGACAGCACCACAGGGGTCAAAGTATAAGGTCATCTGGATACCCTCCTCTTGCAGTCAATGCAGCTGTTAGAGCACAAACTCAGGAACCTGATAAATATGGTCTCACCACTGGTTGGGTTGTGAGCCTGGGCAAGATATATAAGTATTCTGAACCTCAGTGCCTTGATGTGCAAAGGTGGGCAATATCTACCTTGTACATAGGACTGATACGATGATTAAAGGAGAAAATTCACTTCAAGAGCTTAGCAGAGTGTCTGGCCCATGATACACAGATCTATTCCTCCTTTCCTTCTTCTTTCCCTTCCTTCCCTTTCCTCTTGTTCTTTTCCCTCTTCATCCTCACTTACTCTTTGATGTTCTCCAAGCTGCTGGCATTTTCAATGTCCAGAATGGACTGTACCAAGGCTTCTGTCCCTGGAGAGCCTCAAGCTTTCCTCTGTGCTCAGAGAGTGCAGTGCTCCATTCTTGAGAAAAAGAAGTAAAGGCAGAAGGAATCCTGAGGACCGGGATAGTTTTCCAGGCTGCCTGTCCTGAATTCAAGTCCTTTCCCTCTTGCTGGCCCTAGTTTCCTCATTTATAACATGGGAGGACAAGCAAGAATCCTCTGGAGCTCCTAGTTGAGATCTCACCTGTCTACTCATGTAGCCCTCTTCTGAAGTTTCCCTTCCTCTCTTGCCATCAAACTCCTATCCAGGGGTCAAACTCTAGCTGAAACACCTGTACTACGTCCCAAAAGTTTACCAGATGAATGCACAAATGCACATTGAGATTGGACCCCTCAAAGAGGATTTACTAGGAGTGTGCTCTGGTCTCCATGACTTCGAAAAATCTGTGCTGATCCCTCAGTCTTCTGTATTTTGATGGTCTCACAGTGCATGGCACACAATTTAATATTTACTCTCTCCAACAGCTTCTTCAAGGCAAAAACTGTTTTATTTATTATTAAACCTTACTGCCTAGCCCAGTACCTGGCAATTTATGTGCTTCACAAATGGCTCCCCAAAACTTTCATGATTAAATGACTTAAGTATTTATCTTATAGGAAAATCTTGGCTAATGACTAGGTAGTAAATCAGTTGAGGCCAAAGATTCTTAACTTTTTTTGTATTCTGTACAGCATCTAGCACTGGGTACAAAAATGTAGTAGGTACTCAAAAACACATGGTGGTCCTTATATTATAAACTTTGTCTCTATATTTATGAGGAAATTCTTCTGGACAACTCAAGGACCAAGGAATGGTCTTCAACAAAAGCCCAGAGCTAGAACTGCTCTTAAGGCTCACGCAACTAGGACCAACATCAGTTTGAATGGCTCCTAGAGGGGCTGTGGAAAGAAAGAAAGTGGCTCTCCATAAGGTTATAAAAAAAGACCTAAGACCTATATGCATATAAACAAGCAATCCAGAAACCCCTTTCCTCACCACCACCAAGAAAGTCTCCTCCATCCTTAACACACATGCTTATTCCACCCTTTGATGGTCTGTCTCCTATAAGGACTTCTCTGACATTCAGCATCCTTTTCCTTGTATAAAACGGTGAGATTTGGGGGCTGTGGGGGGAGAGGGTGGCAATGTACTTGTTGCCTTGAGCCCTGTACCTGATCAAAGGATAGTTCAATATCTCTAGGGATGACTCTGATTAAAGTGGTCATCATATAGTTGTCTCCTTCCCCTTCCCCTCCCCCACTTTCTCCTCTACTTCCTCCTCTTCCTCTTGCTGCACCTCCGCATCCTCTTTCTCCTTCTTTACCTCTTCCATTGGTGCTCTTCCTCCACAAATAACTTGCACCAAAACAGATGCTACATACAGGTTTCCTGCTCCTGGGTTTGAGCAATTAGCCCACTCAAAATATCCTGGCCCTTGCTGAAGTGGGAGGAGGGGTGGGCGGGGGCGTTGGGAGAGTAACATCTACCCTGCTTATTCTTGACCTGCAAGCACAGCCTGCTTTCTTCTCTTTGAAGGAGACCACAAAGACTCAGTAACTCTCTGGTGAAGACTGAGATGCTGTGACACTGAAACTCCTGCTGACTGATTAAATATTGAGGAAGAGAGTCCATGGATTGACTTGCCCTCCGTAAAATAAGGTTTGAAATAAAACCCCTGGAGGGTCACACCCCCTAGTCTGCCGAGGGCCATGTTCTTTAGGGCAGGACAATTATAATTAATTGAGTGATCCACAGAAAGCATACATGCAAGGAAAATCCCTGCAAGTACCATCCCTTTGCACATCTACTGAAAATCAGCTGGGCCTTCAAAGGGTTAAGCCAGGATCAGCAGACCAAGGAGGCCAATTCTGCCTGTGGCTACCACCAGTCAAGTCTGTTGCTGAGGGCTGTAGACACAGCCTGTACTTTCAACTCAGCACAGTTATTTTTAAGAAATAATTACTCCAAGTTTACAGTGGCGTCAAACTGATAATTCAGAAGTATGATTGCTTCCCCAGTTAACTAATCAATCCCTTATCTTTAAGGGTAGAGACAGAGAGAGAATACAGGAGCAGATCAATAATCAAGTGAGTTCCATTTCTTTTTTTTTCTTTCTTATAGATTATAGCTGTTTTCTTGAATAAATTTTCAAATCATACAAAATAATAAATGATGCCTGAGTTTTTTATTCTCCTTCCCAGGATTACTGTAAGAATCGATGGAAGCTATATTCCTTTGATACGTATGCACACAGGTACATTTTCTGAATACCTACCAAGTGCCAGGTACTGAACTGAAAGCTTACAACACATTCTTCTATTTTATCAGGGATTATCTCATCTTCATAGCAGGCTGCAGTAAAAGAGTCGACCTTGTAAGGCTGCTCCTAAGTTTCTTTCTTTTCTGCTATGAATAGGCCATTTCTCATAATCTCCACCCCAGGCTGACAAATTTTCAAACAACTGATTTGCCACATTTCTTCTTCTTCTTCTTAAGCCCGAAGTTCTGCCGAGAAAATTACATGAACTGTAGCACTTGTCATTTTTGGCCCTGCTTCATCCTAGCATCAAGCTAGGCACTCCTGGTGAGTCAGAGAGGTGCCAGCAGTGCTACCTGTTAGAACGTTGAGCTCATAACACAGCAAGGAAGCTGACGCTCCAGGTGAAAATCCCTCAGTGGCACCCATGCCTTTTTCATTCTATCCATCCACCCATGCAACCATCCATTCGACAACAGCAACTGAATGCCTACTACATGCCATCCCTGCCTTCAATGAGCTTCCCGTCTAGGGCAGGAGAAAGACATAATCAAAACAAATACAAGTCACGATGAGGGGAGGTTCCAAAGGGAGCTCAGACAAGAACACTGTTGATTCTTACTGAAAAGACTGGGAAAGGCTTCCTAGAGACTGAACAGAGTCTTAACACTTCAAAACAGCACTTAGAGATTATGCTCCCCGTGACAAAAGCATCACACGTTCAATATTCAATTGACAATATTTGAATATATAGAAAGGAGACAATATTTGAAAGTATAGAAAAGCACAAAATAGAAAAATCACCCTGAATCTGACCTTCATTTCTTCTTAGTCTACTGCAGTGTATAAAACAAAAAAGTGTAAGTCTCTTCCTCCCTGCCCTCAGTCCCAGCTCACAAAGTGTTATCAGTGCGGTGCATAGGCTTTAACACTTGTAATTTGCTCTCCTGTAAATGTGCCACTCCACCTTCTCTCCCAACACAAGCACAGAGGTTAAGAAAACTAGCTCTGAAATCTAACTGGCTGGCTTCAAGTCAGAACTCAACCACCAGCTAGCTTTGTGACCTCAGGCTAGTTACTTAACTTCTCTCTGTGTTATTTTTCTAATATGTAAAGTGGTGTTTATAAAAGTATGTATTCTAAGTCTGTTTTCAGAAATAAATAAGAAAGTGAATATAAACCGTTCCTGGCATACAGTAAATACTCAATAAATGTAGCACTAGTACCTCTACATATACACACAGAATACTTCGTTTTAAAAAGTAAAATCAAGTTATATATCTTACACTATGTATGTTTTCCAATTAACAATGCATATACTTTTCACATACTAGTCAATTTGATTCCATTTCGATGACTATATTACAGGATTATCCCAGAATTTATTTCACCAGTCCAGATCATTACCGAGAAAGCCCTGTGCCTATACTTTTATGCAAACCTCCTAATATTTATGTAGGACAGATTCTTAGAAGTGTGATTTCTAGGTCACAGGGTGTGTGCATTTAAATTTTTGATTAGATAGTACCAAAATAGCTTTCAAAAAGTTTGCACAATTTTAGTCCACTGATTATATATGAGTGCCCATGTCTCCTACATCACCAATAGTAGCATTTGTTACTATTTTTATTTGTGTTTGTTTAAATGATTAGCCTATGGAAAGGGTTTTAAACGATATCCAGCACATCAGAACACCAAAATTTAAATAAAATGTTCTTACTGATAGAGCAGTGTTTCATGCTTACTGATCATAACTTGCTATTCCTTGAATTTCTTGTTTTTATCTTTTGCCTACATTCCCATTGTATTTATTTCTTTTGATTACTAATTTATGGAAGTCCCTGTATGTTTGATGTATTAGTCCTATAAGAAATAAGCAAATATGTTCTCCCCATCCTGTCTTATAACCTAGTTTAATGTTAAGTAGAATTTAGATGGATGAAGGTTTGGTGGAATTTCAAGAAGAGGGAAAAGCTTCTGCAAAGCCATGGCTTTTAAAGGGGGCTCAGATTCTGAGACCATGGAGCTTTTGCTGGTGGAACATACATGGATATGTACTAGAAAACAATTCACATATAATCGGCCTTAAATGCCATCCTGGAAAATGTGAACTTTATTCTAAAGGCAACAGTTAAGTCATCCAGGACTAAAGAAGAAAAGAGAGGTAGAACCACACTTAGACTCCTCGCCATGGATGAGAGTTCTTAAACTGTTTGAGATCAAGGCACACCACCATGTTGCCCAGCTTCACTTCTATATGGTTCAGCCAGCATTCAATTCTATAGCAATAGTGGTCCCCTATAATTACACAATGCAGGTGTTGGTCAGGGATCCTTAGGAGGTTCTGAAGAAACTTCCCAGTGGAGTTCACACACACTCAGAACTTTGCATTTAATTTTATAGTTTTTGGAGATACAATGGCATCTACTCAGTGACTTGATTTACATAAGAGAAACCCCTATTCTAGGGCTTTAATGTGACATTGGAATTTACTGCTTATAGAACTTGAAACTACGGTATTGTTTGGGTTAAGCCAAACTATGGAAAATTTAAAACTTTAGGCCAAATTCACTTTTAGGCCATGGAAATGTGCTCTGGAAGGCAAGGCTGTTCCTAGACAGCATTCTAAAGCAGCATCATACGATAGAAAAATAATGCAAATTCCAAATGTGAGCCAAATATGTAAGTTTAAGTTTTCTAACAGCTACATCACAAAAGTAAAAAGAAATAAGTAAAATTAATTTTAGCACTATATTTTATCTAACCTAATATACTCAAAATATAATTATTTCAATATGTAATCAACATAAAATGTTATTAGATATTTTATGTTTATTCACACCGAGTCTTAGAAATCTAGTATTTACTTTATGCTTACACTGTGTCTCTCAATAGCCACATGTGGCTAGCAGCCACCATACTGGACAGCACAGCTCTAAAATATCTCTTCGTATTTCCTTTTCTTTAAACCTGTTTTCCTGCCAGAACATCCATTTAAACAATCAAACTCTCCTCTTAGACTTTCTAACTATAGTCTAAGCATAAAGTTTTCTCTCCATGGGTCATCATATTTAAGCTTGGCATACCACTGCAGAACAGGAAATGTTAACAACTCAGTAGGGAAAAAAAATCAAGTATCAGAGAAGAAGAGAGAAACGTCTCTTTCAAAGCAGGTAGTGCTTCATAAATCACAGCATTTTGGGGGACATATGGGCCTAGAGCTGGTTCTTCATGTGGTTGTTCTTTGTCACACTACCAGGGATTTCCACAGTTGGGTATTGCATAGATAGGCATTTTCTCCACTTCCGTTAGAAGTCTGAGACAACAGTGAAAGTTCCCAACATCCAGGACATCCTAAAATAACAGAACACCAGGCTAGCTCTGTCCATCTATGTCATCTTATAGCTGGGAAAAAAAGAGCCTCAGAAATTTTGTCTATGGACAAATATTATATTCCCAGAATAAAGTTTATTTGGGAGATAGTGAGCAATATAACATTACTTACCCATGTACCTAAAAAAACAATTTAAATATAAATAGGACTCTATAAGTTTTATTAAATTGAGGGATAGATATTAACAGTTAAATATGAAGAAAAAGGAAAAATAAAACCTCTTCAACTTTGTAGAAATAACAACGTCACTCGCTACATCTAAAAACATTATTAAGCAGTGCAAAGGATCATCCTATGGTCACATGCCACTGAATGACATTGGATTCGCAGGGACTCAGAGACCAAGAGACTCAGGGAACCTGGCGCAAGTTCAAAACCCTAGGAACTCTCCATTCTTCCCTTCCAAATGAGAGAAAGACATACTTGGTAGTGTCACGATTTCAGCTATAAGCAGCAGCCTTCTAATTAAAAATAAACCGAGTCCATTATTTGCATTTACAGTTTTTCCACAGCTTATCAGCAATGTGAAGATAGGGAGAGATGCTGGAAGCATATGTTTAAACATCCCAAATGCTTTTGAGAGCACCATTAGGAGTAAACATCCTGTGAATGTGTTTCTTTACCTTCAATGCCCATCTCCGAAGGGCTTCCTAAGCTGTGCGAGGGCGGTACTGGCAGCATAAACATATTTATCTTCTGAAGGAATGGTCCAGAGAAAACATGGCTACAATCAAATTAGTAACTAGAAAGAACCATGCTTTTGACGCCAGACATTCCCTCCTGCGGTATACTTTCATTTTTCCCCCTACGGTTATCGGAAAACTGTGGAGAAAGGGAAGGGCAGGCAGCACAGGCAAAGGGGAGGTGGGGTAAAAGGAAAAAGAAAATGTCAGAGAGCTTTCTGGGTGGATGCCATGGTTGAATTTCAACATGAAAATGTTCAATAAATATTTGCTGAATGAATCTTCCAAAGTCCAAAGGCCATCTTCCAGACAAACGCGTGTGATATTGGGGGATGTATATGGTAGTTTCTCAGTCTCAGCACTACTGACATTTTGGGCCAAATAACTCTGCTATGGTGACTGTTCTGTGCATTGTAGGAGTTAGCAGCATCCTCTACCCATTAGATGCCAGTAGCATCCCTGCATTCCCTCCCCACCATTCTAACAACCAAAAATGTCTCCAGACATTGCCATACGTCCCCTGGTTGAGATTCACTAGTGAATGACAAGCCTTCATCTATTCATGTATTCAACAAGTCTGCCTCATGTATTTAGCCGATCTTCTGTTTGGAACACTGATCGATGTACTTGTCCCTACCCTCAAGTAGGTCCCAGTTTAGTGTCAGAGAGAAAGTTTAAGGTGAGAAGACATGAGAGATTGTGGCTTGACTCCTTAAAAATGGGTGTGCACTCCTTTTTAAGGACATTTAGAAAACGTACCTTTAATTGCCACAAAGGTTATACACTTAGAAAAGTTCTCAGAGAAAAGCCCATTAAACTTAGTGAGGGTTTCTGCTCTGCTAGTAGGTTACATATTAAAGATGAATTTGAAGGCTCTCAGAGAAGCAGCAAGGCTGGCCCCTATACATCTTTGCTGACTTCATAAAAAACAAGGGTGCCGCTTTGTGACCTGGGCGGGTCTACAAGAAGATTGTGTAACATGCAGTATGCTTTTGATCCAAACAAACTCCCAGATTATTAAAAGCATGTTTTTTTCCCTCTCGAGGCCAAGGTAAGTCACCAGAGCTTTTTCCCTGTTATTAACCAAGCACTAGATGTACAAGGCTTAGATATTAAAAGGCATTAGCCAAGGCTAATGGTCATCCAGTTTAGAGCAAATGCAAAAATTGAGGGAGAAGCTGCATTACTTACAAAACAAGTAAATGGCCTGAAATATTAGGAGCTGCGTATACAAACCCATTCAATTTTCTGTGGCCAAGTGACAAGGAGGTAGAGCCAGTTTCCTAAGCACCTGAGGGCAGCCTCTCCCCAGTGTAATTCTAAATAGAAAAAAAAATTGTAACTACTGACTTACCTTGACCCAGAACTGCCAACAAATCTCTGCATTCTTTCAATAATCCGGGTGTTTATTTCCACCAAGAAGCGTGGTGGTGTAGCGCAATGAAACAGGCCCTCTCCTGAGCTCTACAGCCGCCCCCGCCCCTCAGAAGCAAGGTAGCTCACGCCGCGCACTCATAAAAAGGTTACCAGCCTTGGTGGAAACCAATCAGAATGTTAACAGCAAATCCAAGTTCAAGAAGTATGTAAACCTCATGAAGCCATGAAAATGCCCCAAAGCTGGAATCAGACTGTCTCCATAGGTTTTGAATGACAATTCTAACACAGATCACACTGGCAAAAAGAGTATGAGGAAGGACAGAGATGACTGTTTTAGGCCGAAAGGAGCCCCAGTCTGACCCCCTTGTGGATGGCCTTTTACTTCTGCCACCTGTAGAAGTTTTTCAGACCAAAGCCCACTTACTGCACTTTTCACATCGGATTTTTACACTTTTCCTACTAAGGCAGCCCCTAAACACCCAGAAGAGGAGGAAGATGGTACTGGACAAACGATGTTGGAAAACTGGAAAACACTGCTGCCTCTAGACGTTAAGAGACCCTGGGAAGTGCTTTAGAGGATTCTCTGACTGGAGCTACACCAAGACAAACGTGCCGGCAGGGGTTTCCCTTGGAGCCTTCTATTGTTTTATCAGGAAGCACCCACCTGACAGGACTGGGAGGAATGTCATCTCTTGAATGGTTCCATCAGCTTACTGAGGACTCTTTTTGACTTACTTTCCACCTAGGGCCTAGACATTGAGAATGACCCTAGACAAATTTCTAACGTCAGCCTCTTACTATTTATTTTCTTTGATGATGCAGCCAAGGGTCAGCATTCTTTGACTGTCTTCCGTAATGTGAACTACTTAAATGTGTTATTGCCGCCTCACATTTTTGAATTTTGAGTGGGGAGCTGTAAGAAGAATAAACTAAAAGGACAACTAATGGTGAAATTTGATCTGCGGCAGTGGGTAGGGAAGATCTGACGAGCTGAACCATATTATACTTGAAGCTGCCATTGCTTGACCACCTACCTGTGTGTGCAAGATGGCTAACTGTCTACCAAAAATCCCTGGTCCGCTTCCACAGAGCACAATTTTCCCTAGGAAGTTGGTGTCCCATCGGATAGCATATTTCCCAGCCCATCTTGCATCAGGAGGGGTCTGAAAAGGTTGTTATCAATGGAATGTGAGCAGTTCAGTTTTGGGTCTCTGAAACACTCTCTTCCCCTGTCTGCTGGCTGTTTATGGAGGACTCCAAAGCCATAAGGAATGACAAATCCATAAGATGGCAGAAACCTAATCCCATATGGAGGAAACTTTCTGACAACCAGGAATACCCACATAGGACTGTTACTTAGTGAGAAATAAACTTCTAGTGTGTTCAGCCACTGAAATTTGGCGAGCTATTTGTTATAGCACCTTACTCTTGTGTTAGCTTAATTCACACGTTGTGCCAATAGGAATGAAAGGAAGTGGGACAAGAAACCAAAATTTATGAGTATCTACTAATATTTACTGAGAATCTGGGTCTATAGTACTTAGTTACTCTGTCCCTGCACTTTCATGCAAGCACTCTAGTATCATATCAAATTCAATTCCATTTATCAAATTTCCTGAGGATGTCTAGAAGACTAGACCTGACAACCGTTGAAGACACTCCCGTTTCCTTTGAGTTCTGAACAACCTGATTCAATCATTATCTATTGAGCACCGATTATATGCCAGACACTATGCTAGACCCAGCAATACAAACATAGTCCCCTTCCTCAAGGAGCCCATTTGGCTTCCATTTCCAGTCTCATTCTACCACTCTTTCTACGAGAAAAGCCATGTTTTGACTCACACAGAAAGTAGAAGAGCATATGCAAAATCTTCTGATGGTTGGGCAAATTTAGCGTCATGGATACTTACAGATATACAGTTTGTGTCCTATTTGTATTTATGTATGCATCTCAGTTCTATTTCTTAGTGGTTGCTACTCTCCTAGTCATTTCTGTCCTTTTCTGGCCAAGTAATTTATTGCAAATCTCATTTTTAAATGTAGAATAAAGCTTTCATGCAGTACTAATCCATAGTCTAGTCAGGAGCCCCAGTGTTAGTTTATATTTACTTCTGTAGGTTCCTCCCACTGCACTGTTGCCCTGTAAAGAAAGATGGCACCATCTAATTCTATCTTCCACCCAGATGGCCCTGCTCTTTGGTAGGCCAGTTCCCAGTTATGTATTAGACAGCTTAGCCACGTGGTCCTTCTTCATGGTTAAACCTTAGAGAGTTTCACTGATGTAGCTACATGGCCCAGAAGAGTTCCAGGCAATTAACAGGCACTCACTGTATTTATGCGGAGTGAAGGAATGAATGAATGAGATATGGGTATCTCATGTTGTTATCTTGACCGCTCAGAGGCTTGGTTTCCCCTTTAGGAGATTCATTGGCCAATTGCTATTCCCAGGGAGAACAGTTTGCTAGGGATACTGACACTGCATGACCTTGTAAGCCCAAGGATGACAAATAGGTCTATTCTTCCATGCCAACTTCGATCAATCAATAGGAGTTCCCTGAAAGGATTCTGAGGCTTGGTGGAAAATGACTAGTCTGTTGGTAACAGATACCATGGATATGGTAGGGAGGTGTGACGATGTAAGTGCCAGGTAATATTATTCCTGCCTCAGGTCCTTAGCGACAACCTGGTCCACAGGCCTGGATTGTTGGACCTGGATGTTCTCAGCTATGAGACCATTAGGTAAGCAAATGTGTTAATAAATGTAAGAGGTTTTTAAAAAGATGAAATAAAACCTTTATAAGTTCAGAGTTGTTGGAATGTAAGTATTTTCTTGCCTGAAGGAAGGACAATGGCCATAGTTGTTTCTCAATCTCACAAGCATCTGGCAGGCATGGCCGCCCAGCAGGCACCTATAACCAGTCCATACCCCAGAGCTCATGGTACCCATCCCATGCTGGGAGTGTGAGCTGCAGTTAATAAGTTGGGATTTTGGATCCTACAATGCATTCTGACATCTAAACAATGATTTTTTGATGACTTGGGTCCCCAGACTCGCAGACTAGCCAATGAAAGCTGATTCACAACAATGTTTCAATTAACCTAAATTCTGGGTCCTGGAAAAGGGCTAAGGAACATCTACTATAAGAGAAAGGAGAAACAGGTAGAGAAAGTGTGCCTTCTCCCCATTTTCTGGTCAA
Source organism: Neophocaena asiaeorientalis asiaeorientalis (assembly GCF_003031525.2). Taxonomy (NCBI): domain Eukaryota; kingdom Metazoa; phylum Chordata; class Mammalia; order Artiodactyla; family Phocoenidae; genus Neophocaena; species Neophocaena asiaeorientalis. The sequence goes on along the minus strand of NW_020173955.1, from coordinate 4,664,192 downwards.
AGGGACCTCATATGACATTTTGAAATGGGCTAAGTTATTTTAGCCCCAATTCCACCTTCTCTCCTAGAAAAATCTTCTGCCATCTATTGCTCGTCTCCCCTAAAATCAATTCCTGCAGGGTGTTCTGAGCCCCACATTGTCCATACCCACCTAGACTTAGTCTCGACCCTTTCCCCACTTCAGTTTGCACAATGCAAAATGTTCCACGTCCTATGACAAATCAAACGTTTTGCTAGATTTTAGAAGGAAAGTAAGTCTGATGCAGCTATTTCATACTAATGTGTCAATGATTTATAGTCTATCCTTCCCAGAGAAATTTGCGTTTCCAACGGGGTCTTATGGAGTCAAACTGAATCTCCAATTAGTAGGCTTTCCAGCAGCGTCAGAGAGCAAAAATGAACCTTTTCGCAGGAGCTGGGCAAGGGTATCTGGAGGCAGCAGGACCACCTCAAACTCAAATAACTACACCACAGTGTCTGTTCTTCTTCTGTTTCTCCTCTCTCCCAGGCAGGTTTCGGAAGCTGCCACTTTCTTTTCTTTATAATTTCTTCCCTGCTTCTCTTTCTGACTTCATATATTCTGTATAAAATCCCCCAAATTTTAATAGCCTCCTATCTCAGCAGAAGCAGAGGATGATTCTGCTGTCTTTCTAGGGCAGACATACAGGAGTCAAGAAATGCATGCATTCATACACTACCTCCACACAGCCCCCATAAATTAAAAAACAGGGGCTTCCCTGGTGGCAGAGTGGTTGAGAGTCTGCTTGCTGATGCAGGGGACGCGGGTTCGTGCCCCGGTCCGGGAGGATCCCACGTGCCGCGGAGCGGCTGGGCCCGTGAGCCATGGTCGCTGAGCCTGCGCGTCCGGAGCCTGTGCTCCGCAACGGGAGAGGCCACAGCAGTGAGAGGCCCGCGGACCGCAAAACCAAACCAAAACAAAACAAAACAAAACAAGATTCTAGAGATCAACGGTATAAGCCCATGCAGCAGAAGACGCATGTCAGAAAGCTGTCAAGACATTAAGGACAAGGGCCTGAATCCTTTCAACACACTAAAGTCTAAAGTTAGTCACTCTCTCTCTCTCATTTAGACTTTTTCAGCACCTCCTTCAGGATAAGAAGATAGGCCACTTTCTTACCTTGAAAACACACCAATATATGTTTTTTATCAAAAACATTTTTGATAATTCATTTGCCAATGTCCGAATTGGAGTTGGAGTTCTAGCATATAATAAAAGATTAAAAGTGCTCTTCCTAAGTCAGACTGAAAAGATGTCACCAGAGGGAAACTGTTCTAGCAAGAAAATAGGTGGGTGGGGTTTTCTTAGTCCGCTTTTCAGATGGAAGAGGCCACACAATAAAGGCATGACCTTCTGACCACTGGCTTTAAGAACTTTACATTTATACCTTCTTTTTCCAGGTGCAATAGGAGGGGCACTTTTGTCACATTCCCTCTGACCCTTCCATTCTTTTCCTCTTGTCTCCTTTTCCCTTCTTCCAGAGGCCAGTTGGAGCTTTCACCCACCCTCCATTGTCTCCCATCATGCTGTGCAAAACAGCACCTGGGGCAGCCGGCAGAGCTCGAGAGTGGTCCAAAAAAAAAAAGAGGAGGGAAGGTGGCGATTGGCTGGAGAGGAGGTAATGATTTGTAATTGCAATACTTTCATTACTGTCTTTTAGCTCTTTGCAGAGTAATGTCAAGAGCTTCGTCTTTGTAGTGTTATTGGCATTTTTCATCATATTCATGAAGTGTGGGTCAATTTTCTTCAAAAGGCACACTTCGCCAACTTGCTACAGAGACAGACAGTAATAAATTCTACTAGTGCACTGTGAAGGCTTCGTAGCTGCAAGCAACAATAAAAAGCAATGAGCTGGGTGTCACTAAGTAACTCCAGTTTACACTGCATTTTCTTCTTTTATTGAAAACTCGGAATATGAATTTATTAATGAATACACTGGCATCCTCTGGAAGGGGGGTGGCAGTACGGGAGGAGGAGAGGTATGTGGGGGGGAGGGGGAGGTGTGACACCATGTCATTCTATTTGGTATTCACACTGTGTGTGCCTATATTGTATTGTTCCATCATTTCATGGCCAGGCTTACCTTGTTAGGCTGTGGCCCTCCAGAAAAAACCCGAGCTCATATAGCAACACCTTGACGTGGATCTACAGCTGCTCTCGCTGTGCCTGTCTCACCTTTAGCCCCGGCTGTCTACTGCCGCCTTTCATTTTCCACATTCATACATCAATAAGCTTTGCATGCTGACACCTAATTTTGCAGGCTACTTTGGTTATGGAGGCCGTGTTTTGCATATCACTACCCACCCCCTTCTGACACCTAGTGCCTTTAAAGGGAAATGAGGAGAAGAGAGGAAGAGGCAGAGGAAAGAGAGAGGAAGAGAGCGCAAGAAAGAGAAAGCTGCTTTTCTTCTCTGCCTAATCAGAGAGTTCTTTATATTTGTCAAAAGCAGATATGCCAAATCAACTTTAATTGATTCCTCGGCGGCACTCACGGATGATTTTTGAAGGACTGGGCTTGTGTTCCCAGACACACTGTTGTGTTTCCAACAAAAAGGAGGTTTCTCCCACAAATCAAATTTTGATGCCAATTAGTTAGCATTTTCCATTCCAATTAAATTGGAGACTTGGAGACCTTTCTCATTTGGGAAGACTTTATATATATTTTATATTAAAAATGCCCTTCAGGGGCTAATAAGCAAAAAGGGGATGTCCATGGGTGGCGACAGACTCTCGGGTGTGGTGGAGAGATGTGTGTTGTGGGCATTTTTCAGCTCCTTTCCCTTGCTTATTTCACAAAGGTTTGTCAAGCCCACGGCAACCTGTTATATGACATCACAAAGGGTTTTACCTTGCAGTTAGGTGGCTAATGTCATTAGAGCCTTGACAACCCATAAAATGTTATAATCTAATAGTTTTATTTCCTGCCATACCCCACCCTCCATACCCCCCGAGACCTCACTGTACAAAAAAGAGAATTGGGGATTGGGGAGGGAGGGGAAACAAGATTGATGTTAAACGGAAGGGGCTGTGGTTGCATTTTGAGATTAAACAAATAAACAAAAGCACAAAATTTAAAAAACGCCAAATGCAGCAGAGATGCTCTTATCTGTACCTGTGGGCACTCAGTTGTAAGGACATGCCTGCTAATGATGTTTCATCAAGAATTTCTAAATCTACTAAATGAAGTATTTATCATGTGCACCAGAACACGTTAAGGGGTAGAAAGTGTCAGTTCACATCTAGTTGTAATTTTAATTTAATAGTAACTAAAATCAGTTTGAAATACCACTAGCAATGACAATGTTTCTTTTCTCCTTTCTTCTCCCTCACATTCCCAACCCTCCTTTATGTGTCTCCTTATTTTCCCCTTTTGTATGGCATCAGTCTTTTTTTTAAAAAGTGCCATTTGCTTCGTAAGGTCATTGTTTGGGAGGTAACCTTGGGGTAGATCTGGAGAACCTAAGTAGAGAGTTTGGACTCCAATCACCAACCTTTACCTTTGCTACTTCTCTTACTGTCAGTACAGGCAGGAGCTCAAATTCAAAGCCCTGTGCACACCTGGGTTCACACCCATAATCTCAGTGCCCACATTTTGCACCCTGAAGACTTTTAAGGATATGAGATGCAATACACAATGCCTAGATTAAAATATGAATGACATGGATACAACACTTAAAACTTTCAAACACATTCTTCTGTTTTCACTCATTTATCCTCAAATCAACTGTGTGATGCTGGCAGAGTGGGTGCTCTTGGATGTAAGGGGCTCAGCTGGGGCCATCCTGGAAATGAGGAGTGGGGGCCTCTGTGTCATGGTCCATCCTCATAGGGTTGATGTGAATGAGGGTCAAATGAGATAACATGCCTGCTATTTATTTTAAATTAGGATTTCAGTATCGTCTGGCTAACCCCAGTCCTCCTCTCACTTTCCAGATTCCTACCAAGACAACTTAATGTTTCTTTCCTTTTTTTTTTTTTTTTTTTTTTTTTTACACACA
>NW_020173955.1:4462407-4660144 GCF_003031525.2 Neophocaena asiaeorientalis asiaeorientalis | reverse complement strand
CAAAACTCTTATTTTTTTTTTTTTTTTTTTTTTTTTTTTTTTTTTTTTTGGTGCACCAAGCAGCACATGGATCTTAGTTCCTTGACCAACGCCCCGTGCAGTGGAAGCTTGGAGTCTTAACCACTGGGCCACTAGGGAAGTCCCTTAATGTTTCTTATAAGAGGGTTCAACATATGCTAGGCACCTTGTAAAGTGCTCTGCCTGGATTATCTCACTGAATCATCACAACAACTCAAATTGTGCCCCATTTTACAGATGAGAAAAGTGATATTCGAAGTGAGTGAGTACATTCCTGAAGGTCACACATGTAGCCCTTAGGGCAGAGCCGGGGTTTAGACCCAAGTGGTCAGCCTGCAGTAACCAGCCTTCAGCCTTATCTCTCTCTGGACTCCCCAGACACAGCATACAGTTCTTCAGGAGGGATTAGCATCCTGGTGAGTATAAACAGGATTCATTTCGGCTTTTTAAAAAAATTTGTCCTTGTGGATACCCCTCCAGCTCCCGGTAAGTGATTTTTGTACGGAAACAGTCCATTTCCACCATTGCTAGGGAACCAAATAACTTAAGGTCATAGACTCCTCTCTTGAGTATAATAATATTCCTTAACTACCCCAGGTGGGAATAACTAAATGGGGGAAGTAAAATAAAATAAAAACCATCGCACAAACCAAGGAATAAGGCATCATGCATCTGGAGACTGAAACTCAAGCTGCAGGTACAATGAGCCAGATACTGGTCCAAACAGTATGTGTACACATATGGGGAATACAGGACAATATTCAGCTAGGAGAAAGCTTCCTGCATAAGAGGGCTGGGTACGACATCCTCTGGACAGGCTCACCGCCGGCCATAAAAAGAGGAATTATGAGGACGAGTGAACACTGCTCACATTCACACAGTGCCACACTGCATTGTCAATTAGCATGCATGTTTCCATAATTGTTATACAAGGGGGAAATTTACAGTGTTAAATGGCCCTCAAATTCACACTTCCGTGTGAGTTTTTGTTTGGTGGTGTGTCTAGTATTAGCACGGATGACTGCCTCTGACATCTCTTTGCCTCTGAAGACAGAAACGACTAACATAAACAATGGGACAGGCACATCAGAGGAGAATGCTACCTATTTGTTCCTCAGGCTAAGATAGATGCACAGATAGACAGATGATAGATAGATAGATTAGATACATATATAGATAGATACATAGATAGAAAAGTACATAGGTACAGAGACTGACTTATTTTTATTTTTTGCAAGGGGAAGTTTTTGCTGTTCTTATATTTACCTGATGTTCATGTTGGCCTCTGCTTAAAGAGGTATGTTTTGGGTGCAAACTCACATTTTCAAGTTTGGTATTTCACATTGTGTGTGTCTACCTATGTCCAAGGAGAACAAAGGTGACTGTGACTAGAGGACTACAAGAGAGATTTATTTTAATCTCGAGAAGAATTTTTTTAAAACAAAAATGAAAACAAAAAACTCCAAGAGTTGTTGTGAGTTTCAAAATAGTTTAGTCCTCTATCAGTTTAGGTAATTTTGGATATGCTTTGGTTTGAAGACAGGGACTGGAGGAGACGGTATCTCAAAGCCATAGTCTTTGATTGGCATGCGTATAACCCTCAGCTGTCATACACACGTATATACTAATGGGCACCACACACAGACCCACACTTATGTTCATCTACCAAAGAGAGAAATACACAAATAACAATACAGGATTAATAAAAATCTTTAAGCTATCAGATAACCAAACGGTCCTCTATACTATAGAATATAAGAGAAAACCCTTGATGATTGGAAAATACTACCCTTTTATTTTACAAATCAGTAAAAATGGTTCAGGGAGGTTAAGTAACCTGTCCAAGGTCACACAGAAAGTTAAACTGATAATTAAGTGTCAGTATTTCATTATTTCCAAATTTATATTCACCCTCAAAGAAACAATATTTACTATTTCTAATGTTATTCAAAAGAATAGGTCATAAGTATAAAGAGGTACTTCTTTATTATTTATATCCCCACCTTGTTCCACAAATCACTTAAGATAGTCAGGCATTTGCAAAATAACTGCAAAATGAAGATGATGGTAAAATTTTGAGCAATATCATATGATTTAGACCAAATCCTTGTGTATTAAAGTCAGTTACAAGATTTTATCATCACACCTTAATTAAAAAAAAAATAAAATAAAATATAAAATAAATAAAGAATAAATATATCAAGATAGGTAATGTACTTGGACAGAATTGGAGTAAATATAATGGCTCTAGTCCTGGCCTCTAGACAAGAGGAAGCTGCTCTTTTTGCCTCAGTATTTTGTGTTTTAAGGAAATGCTGCAAAGTCACCCCAAGCATCCGAGAGTCTCAGACATCAATACAGAACATAGTCTCATACCAAGGAGGCTTGAGAGTGAGAGTGACTTCAAGGACCAGAAATGGGGCTAGGTGATAGAACGATGGACACGGAGTAAATAATGCAGTACACTTCCCTTTCATCAGAGGGAAGAAAAATACAAATCTGACGACATATGTTTTGCCAATGATGTGAAACAAAGGGGACTCTCATATCTACTGGTGAGAATAAATTGAATCTATGATGCTACGTATAAGGGGAGAGGCTGGGGGTTAAGATGTAAATTCAGAAGTTCAGTGTCCAGATGGTATTTAAATTCAGAAGATCATCTTAAAAGAATGAGGAGGCAGACAGAAACAAGAAATTCAAAGGACTAAAACATGGGGGCTTCCAATATGTAGAGAGGTTAAAGATTTGAGGAAGATCTATTAAAAGAGACTGAGAAAAGAAGAAACCAGAGAGAGTGATGTCTCGGGAGTCAAGTAGAGAAAGTGTTTCATGACACTTTATCAACTGTGTAAAAGCTACAGGCAATTCAAGGAAGGTGAGGATTGAAACTGACCTGGCTTGTGAGCTGATGTTGGCTTACAGGATCACCCTTCTCAGGAGCTGCTGCCTATTAATAAAGGATCTTGGGAACTAGATGTTAATTATAGTAATAATAATTATTGTGTTATTATCATATATAACATAAGGCTGCAGCAGCCTCTACGTGCCGAATGTCTTATATATACTAACCTAATTTTGTCCATTACAACAACTGTGCAGGTAGATATAATTACCCAAAATCACAGATGAGAAAAGTTAGGTGCTGAAAGGTTAAGTGACTTATCTGAAGTCACCCAGCTAGCAAGTCTGAAATCAGGATTCTATATCTAAAATATAATGCAGGCTTGCCAACAGACCCCAAAGGCTGAATGTCTAACATCTGGGGTGTCGTGGAGGCTATTGAGAGCAGCAGGCTTTACCCCATTGCCTCAGCTTCTACTTGGTCCCATTCACCCAGTTTAGATAGCCAACCATCCCTGGTTAGCCAGGGACAGAGGAGTTGCTGGGATGTAGGACTCTTGGTGCTAAAACTGGGAAGATCTTGGTCACCCTCCGTCCAGTGAAACCTCCCCAATGCCTTTCAAGGAGAAAGTAGCCGTAGTTACTTGCTGCAGGCTTTGCATTCTGTGTGAGCTTCCCTGGGGGGGTTCCAAGCCTCTGCAGAACTGTGACCTGGCTCTCCCATCTCCCTTCACCACTCCCGCTAAGTGGGACTCTGGAGCTAGGAACAAGGAGCAAGGTCACTTTCCCAGGCCTCTTTCATTGATGAACCTGTTCACTAGGCTCCCCTCGGCTTCCTGCTGCAGCCCTTTGGGAAACCCAAATGTGCACCCCCAGTGGTGCCAAGCCCCCAGCTCCCCTGGAAACTAACCGAGGCTTCCTGGGCATACTGGGGCCTGTTTGTCAAATTCCCTCTGATCTACCCAGCTAATGAGGTCAAAATAGCTATGTCCATAAGGGATACATTTTCTCAATGGGAACATATGCCTCTGAAAACACATTGAAAATATTTATCTTTTCTCGGAGTACAGGCAGAGCAATATAGAATACTAGCTTGTAAAAATGCTCTTTGAAAAGCAGAATAAAAAAATCATAAAACATAGGAAATGAAAAGGGAATCCTCCCAAACCATGCTGCCAGTTGCCATCCGGGAGATTTTCTCATTCCATTTGCAAAGCTTTGTTACAAGCTCAGTTGATAATATACTGAAGGAAACACACATGCCTCAGAGATCCTGGGCCTCTCTTGGGCTTGAGAGAGACCTCACTGCCCCTGCCGTGGGATGCTAGAAGGGAAGCCTTGCTTGGTCCTCACTGTGGCTCTCCTGAATCCCTCTGTCCAATCATATGTCCTCCAGGTCTTCGCCCCTTTCATCCTCTCCGAAGCCCAGAATACAGATCACAGGAGGGTTCATCAAAATGTGGCCTGAGATCCCGGAGACAGCTTGCATGGGGACTGTACTGAGTTGCTAACTTCTGGAAGTCTGAGCCTTGCAGGAGAACTGAAGTGCCCTGATTACACAGGGCTCTTCACAGAACTTAGGCCATTCAGACTCATGAACACCTCCAATTCCCTCTAGACCAGTGGTTCTCAACCAGGGATGGTTTTGCTCTGCCTCCCTCAACAGTTGGCAATGTCTGCAGACATGAGGACATGATGACCTTATGGGCTGTCATAACCGGCAGAGGCTGGAGGGGCACATCCAGCGGGTGGAGGCCAAGGTTGCTACTAGACATCCTGCAGTGCACAGGACTGCTGCCCACGCAACAAAGAAGTATTGGGCCCAAAATATCAACAGTACCAAGGTTGAGAAATCCTTGTCTAGATACTTCCTTTTGTACCATTACCTCAAATCCACCACAAATAGAATACATTTCATCATCATTTTTCCCAGACCTATCTCATCTCCTGATATCTTAATTTATGTCAATGGCACTACCATACTTAGTAACTCGACTAGAAATTACAGGCATCAATCACACACACACACACACACACACACACACACACACACACACACACACACACACACACACAGTCCCCATCTAAATAGTCACTAAGTCATGTGAATCTGCCCAAGGGAATACTTTTCACTTATTCTCACTTCAATCTCTACCAAATCATATCTCTATCATTTCATATCTGAATCCTTGCACCAGCCTCCAGATTCTCTGCTGGTCTCTCTCTATCCCAACCTGTATTAGTCGGTATAAGTTAACTGCTGTCGCAAACAATCCCAAACTCTCAGTAACTTAACACAGTAGATGTTTTATTTCTTACCCACATAAAGTCCAATAGGCACCAAAGAGAGAGGGGCTCTGAGCCACACATTCAGTGACCCAGGCCCCTTGCAACTTGTGGCAGCACCATTCCCCAGAATTTTGAAGTTTTCTGTCAGATCTTCAGCTTCTGGCTAAAAGATGAGAAAGTGACTGTATAGGATCACACACTATGGGCCAGGCCCTGACAGCGGTGCATATCTCTTCCGTTAATTCTTAACTGGCCAGGACTCTGTCACCCAGCCTCTCTTTGCCACAAGGCGAACTGGGAAATGTAGTCCAATTTTATGCTCAGAAGGAAAAGCAGGGCTTCCCTGGTGGTGCACTGGTTGAGAGTCCGCCTGCCGATGCAGGGGACATGGGTTCACGCCCTGGTCTGGGAGGATCCCACATGCCGCGGAGCGGCTGGGCCCGTGAGCCATGGCCGCTGAGCCTGCACATCCAGAGCCTTTGCTCCGCAACGGGAGAGGCCACAGCAGTGAGAGGCCCGTGTACCACAAAAAAAAAAGAAGGAAAAGCAAAATGGCCTTGGTGAATTCATGACAGTCTCTGCCATGTATCTTTTCTGTACACTCCTGTCTAATCTTTCTCAAATACCATTTAATAACAGTTTACCACATTTCCATTCAGTTCAGAAACTTTATGAATAAATTCTCAATTATTTACTTAATAAAGATTATCATTTATGTAATAAAGACCTCAACTGCATCACCAATTAAAAAACCTCCATCTGTTATTCCCATCACACCTGGCCCTGCTGCCCAATGAACCCATCACTGCAGGAACCTCTATCCCCGGCATACCATCTCCCACACCACCTATGTGCCTTTGCCTCTGGCTTTTCCCTATTCTGGAATCCTGTCCTTCACCTCTGTGAATATCCAGACCTACAAATCCCATCCTAAACTCTCCAGCCTGCACTGACCTCTCATTCTCTGCACCTCAATAATGAACAGCAATCTTGGACTCAGTGCTGACAACATCTCAGGAATGGTGCTAAGCATGGATACGCCACCATCTTTTCATCTGCATGATCTCGTTCACTCTTTCCAACAACCTATAGAGTAACTATTATTCATCTTACTTTTTCTTTTAAAGAAATGGAAATTGAGGCTCAGAGAAGTAAAGCAACTTGCCATCACACCTCTGGCAAGTGGTGGGACCCCATCCTCCCAACACACCCACACTGCCCCCGAAACGAACGCCTCCTCTGTCTTCTCCTGAACTTCCTCTTACTGACACCTCCTTATGGGTCCCGAAAGAGGAAGACAAATCTAATACAAATTAGGCAGTATCAGAAAGATGTCCTCTTACGCTAAGGTCTTATGAAGGGAAGAAACCACCACCCTCCCTCTGGCTGAGCCTGAGCAGAAGGGTGAGCCAGGCTCCAAACCTGCTTCTGCATGACATTCCAAACTGGGAGTCAGCAGGTCCAAGCAGGGACTCTGGCAGGCAGCAAAGACTGTTCTTGCTAGATTATTTGGGCCAGGGACCTGGCAGGCCAAGCCACCAGGGATGCAGCCATGGGTAGGAAGGTCAGAGAGAGGAAAGGGGAGCTGTGTGCTCTTGAAAGGCACATTCACATGTGAGAATGGGCTGCTGTGTGGGTGGGAATGTGTGCCCAGCCTGGCACCACAGAGGCAGAGGAGGGACCTGGCTTCCCTGGGAGAAGAGCTGGCTTCGCCCAGGACCTGTGCAAAAAGCCCTTTCCATGCCAACCGCCGGTCCAACCATATGAAAGGAGGCTTTTTTCCTTAGTGGAGTAAATTTGAACAAGTTACCTTCCTCCCTGTGCCTCTGTTCCTTACATTGTAAAGGGGAATTAACTCATGACTTACTTCATAAAGTGGCTATGAGAATTACGTGAGTTAATACATACAAGGTGCTTAGAACCAAAGTTATTACTATTGTTTCTATATCTTGCAGAAAGGTGAAGATATTCCATACCCAGCTGGAACACATATTTAGTTTTAGCTTTGCCATCACAGACCACAGACCCGGAGAGTTAGATGAGCTCCTTGTTTACTACGAAGCATCATGCCCTTTGGTGACTTGGGCATCCTATCGCCCATTCCTGCCTTACCTGCAGGGCAGTGCGAGTGAGATTCTCCATGAAGGGCAGTGAGGAGCACCTAGCTCACAGTACCTTCTACACCCACCCACCATGGCACCCGAAATCTAACCACTAGGGCAAGGTTCTTTGGGCTTCAGAAATCCTAATCTTAATCTTGTGGACATCACAGATTTCCTGAGAATTTGATCAAGTTATGGACCCACCCACACCCACTCACACAAACTCATATAGGCACATAGAAACATTCTCTTATATGTGGCATATAATTTCAGGACATTCAGAGACTTTCTAAAGTCTAGCCCAGTTTAGCAAATGCTGGCTTACGGGCATTAACTGCATAGCAATGGAACTAAACTTGGGAGTTTTCTTCAATAGCACTTTTATGTTGAGGGAAGAAATGGGCATTAAAGGTTGCAGATTACCTCATAAGGATGAGAACCTCGAGTGGAGACTTGCTTTCAGCTGAGCCCCATCCCTCACCCAGAAGGGACCACTGGTAAATCCCATACCTCTCCCCTCTGTGCTCACAAAACTTTGCCACCACACCTTCAGCAGGACCTTACTGGTTTATTACCCTCCCCTGCCAGCATCCCCAAGAGTCACCTGGGAATCACCTGTGACTCTGCTGATGTGTCCACCTGTGCCAAGAAGGCTCTTCTTCCTCTCCCACCCAGTAAAGGGACACAGACAGTGCTGCTAGGACATTGCTATGCCCCTTCCCCAGCCCACCGCCTCAATCCCAGGACACTCCATCCTTCAAGACCATCACCATGCCCTACTACTTTCTTGCAGCCTTTTAGATTCTTCATTCCTGGGGTGGCCAGGAGATCGGGGACAAAATCCTTGAATGAATTCCAGAATAAAAACCACTCAACTCTGTCCACTGTGCTTCCTCTTCACCTGCAGAACCCACAGGTGAAATCAAGCAGGCTCTCATGGCAACTTGTGTTTCCTGCCCTAAGTAAACTGTAAAGTGGGTTTGGAAACAGAATGAGCACCTTGGACTCTGAAGCTTGCCCTAGTCCTTCCCCTTGAAAAGGGACACAATGTAGATAGTCCACAGAAGGGGAAAACCTTGTGCTGGAGTCTAAAAGTCAATCTCCTCTGCAGCTCTGATCCCACAGAAGGAAGGTTCTCCACGCTGGGACCTCAGCCGTGTGCACAGAGGGTGAACTGAAAAAGCTGCTGCTTCTTGGGCATTACCCAGGGCAGCCTGCCGGCAAGGGGGGGAGAGGGAAAAGACCAGGCTGAAAATGGAAAGGAGTTTTTACCTTTTTATACAGAACCGTGCTACTGCTGGTGTCACTATTCAGGTATCTTAGCAGCAAGAATAGGTGACAAAGGAAACCAGGTAAAGAGTGTGGGTATCTGAGGCCTTTCTAAGCATAGTGGTGATTGTAAAGAGTTCGTTGAAATACCCAATATGGGAATCGTGTCAGATGGATTCTGAGAGTTTTTGGTGCATATGCTCATGTCCACCCAGATGTGTTTGGGAACACACATCTGGCATTGTACAAGCCTTTGTATATCTGTGTGTGCATCTGTGTTTGCACTCATGGGTTTCGAATTGATGTCAGGGTCTACTTATGTAGGTACATGTTCAATTAATATAGCGAGAGAAGAAAATAATTTTGTACAAAGCAGTAGGAGCGTTTTACAAAACAACAGTGCTATTCTTTAACAATCCTACCTTCTCTTTTCCGCGCCTTTAAATTCACCTGGAAAAAATACTGGTGTCCCCATTCAATGATGGAGAGGGTACTGCTTTTGAATGGAAATCAGGGCATTACCTCAACCTGACAGTATAAACCAAGAGTCAGAAAACTATGGCCCCTGTGTCAAATCCAGCTCGCCAGTTTCCCCTACAACAGCAGAGCTGAGTAGCAGCAACAGCGACCACGTGGATCATTCTATCCGGCCCGTTACGGTAAAGTTTGTACCCTCCTACTATCAGTCTTGCCTTTTCAGGATACTCCACCCCCAGGGTCACTAGTCATTTCACTAAGGCTGAAACTGAAAACAGAGCAGACTCCTGTGTGCTCAGCTTTAACCTAGAATTCAAGTTCAATAGCACAAGTTCTCTGGGAAGCCACTGGGATGTTCCTTCTTCTGTGGCTCGTATTTCGGGTGGAGGAACTCTGAGTTCCTCCCTCAACCAGTGGAAATGCTGAAGGCAGGGCACTGAGTCCCAGAGCAGGTGCAGAAACCAGCTGACCATGAAACTCTGGACCGGCTCCTTAACATCTCTGGGCCTTTGTATGTCAGCAACAATCACCCAGCTTGTAGGCACTGTATTTAGATCTTGGATAAGGGTAGTACTGTCTTTAAGGGTGTGCTTCCTCTGAATCAGTTAAACAATCCTCCTTCCTCCATCCTTATTGGGGACACAACTGAGGCCTCCTTAGAATCCTGGACACTCATGAAGTAACCCTGAAAGAAATGCCGAGTTCTATGAAGAAATGTAGTTTAAATACATAGATCACTATGACTATGATATGTTAGACCATTTTTGTCTATGATGTTGACAGACCTCTCCAATCATCAAATTCTTCTGAGGGAAGCAAATCCAGAGAGATGGATACAGGCATATTGGGCCCTTAGTGCTACTGATTACGCAGAGTCAGAAGACAGAATCTTTGGGAATGGTGAGCAAATATATATTGATATAGAGTACAGCCTCCTCTCATGGGAAACCCAGCCTTTTCTTCTGAGTGGACCAAGATTCAGAAATCAGAGTTTGCTAGTCACTTAGCTGAGAACCTGAACTATGTCACAGAATCCCTGTGTTTGGCTTCCTCGAAGCTAAAACATGGCATGTGATCAGCTTTCCTGCTGGCCATCAGGGGACTGCAGTCCATAGCCTGTGTAAGCCTTGACCTTCTCACCCTAGAGATGCTGAAAAACAGATCAAGGCCTGGCAATATCTTCCCCATCCGGCCCTGTTCCAAAGTTGCAATCAATATGCAACTCAATCTCCCTTAACTCTGACATTAAGAAATAATGAACCCAGTGTCATGCTGTGTGCCATGTTTCCTAGAGGATGGAGGGAAGAGATCTGAGGGCTTGAGCTGGAGGTGACCTCATCCTCTGGCCATGCTCTGCTTTTACAGCGGCGATTCCTCACACTCCTTTGCAGAGCTGCAGCCTGTGCATCTGACTCTGCACACGTTGTCTTTCCTAAAGAGCCATTTATTATGACACACAATGTACATAATGGTTGGAACCATCCACTGTACTTTGATTTGCTATAACTGTCACTTGTAATGCTTGCTTCTCATTTATACCCAAAATGGAATTCTCCAGCATGGCACCAATACCACCAAGTACCCTTCCAGAAGGGAAGGATTTGTTTTCAGCTGCTTCCCTGCTCTGATAGGAGGCTGCCTGGAAGCAGGGGCTCCAGACCCTGTCCTGGGGCTGTGTTGGAAAGCAGACAATGAGCGTGGTGGTCATCCTCAAGGGGCACTGTGTGCTCGTAATGAAGGGCGGAGCCCTTGCTAGGAGCCTGGCGATGACTGGGGAGGAGCAGACACCCGCCATCACTGATGTCCTCAAAACAACTGACAGGCTGAGATAAATCAGTTTGTGTACCTCCCCCCAACCCCGACCTTTCCACCACCCCTGTGGGAAGGAGGGAGACCTTGTTGTCTCTGAGAAGGTGAGCAAAAGAAGAGGCGAAGGGAGGTGGATGTTTCCCAGGCACACTGATCCCTCAGTGTAAAATCAAGAAAACAGAGGCCGGAGGGAAATGGGCTGAAGCAAGCACTTTGTCAGAAAAAAGGTTTCCTGCAGCATGAAACTGTATTTAGGGGAATATACCTTAAGAAGAGGCACGCTCTCTAATCCAACTGCATTAGCCCCTCCACAGGCTGATTTCCCAGAAGGTACCACACCTGCTAAGGCTCAGCTTACTGAGCCAGAATTTGATTTCTGCATCTATCTAGGTACGCTGATACTAGGAAGAGGGGCATTCTTGGTCACAGAATGATATGGGGCCCAGGAGCCATCAAAAGAGGGGACATGTGAGGGTCCCTGGCCAGAGCAGGGTTAGTTGTCCGGAACTGGCAAAGAGCAAAGGCAGCCCCATCCAGGCCGGAAGTTGGACAGTGGCACAGTAACACATGCGGGCTAAGCTGTGTTTGGTCAGGCCTGGTTTTGAGACAGGAGTCCTGGATCTGAGCCCTTATCCTGCCATTCTATGTGAGTCTGAGAAATCACCGGCTGTCTCTGCTCTTCCATTTCTCACTCTGTCCAATGATGGACAGATATTCTATCCTTCAAATTCCTTCTCTGGGGATGTTGATGAGAATATTCTTCAGACTGCCCTGTGAAGATGGTCTCATGCTTACAAAGACTGTTTCTTCCTGAGTTACAACAAAAGTTTCCCAGTTAGTATTTCCTCTCAAGCTTAAGAATAGGCCATGTAATTTCACAAATGTGGCCCCGAAGAAAGCACCACCCAAGGCCATTTGTGGGCAATTTCTCTCTCGCACATTTGGAGGATAATAGCTTTGGGTTCTAATCCAAAACATGTATACGTCCCTGTGTGCAAGAGGGGATGAAGAGGGAGAATATAGTGGAGTGGAGGGGAAAGGCACAAAAAAAGTAAGAAGAAGGGGCTGCGGAAAATGGAGATAGAGAAAAGAGCCAGCCGGAGATTAAGCAACTACAACACAAGTGGGACTAAACTCACGAAACCAGTGGAAGAACTCACTTGGAAAAGCACTGTGATTTCTCCTGGACAAGCCACCAGTGAGTCTGGTGTGATAATTTTTAAGAACCTGGAGACAAGTGCTGCCACCGAAGGTGATAACTGTTAAAACACAATCATACTTATAGCCTTCTGGTCATCTGCTAAATGTTCTCCTGATGATACTTCAATCCTGGTTTCTTTGCGATGCCCTGTCTCCCATAAGCCAGGTTGAGCCTTTCATGATTATGTCATCTCATTTGGACTTGGGCTATTTGGACACTCTTCCTCTCGTGCATGCTTTCCATGGGATGGCCATTGGAGGAGCTGTCAGGAATAAAGGCTGATGTTATCCAGGCTCACTGCCTGCTGATGACCTCCACGTGATGTCTGTAACACGTGTCCTTAACGTGCTGGCTTGAGGGCCTCACTGTAGATCCCATGCATGTTTCTATTTAATGAAGAGAGCCAAGTGATTCTGGAGATGAAAGGAATTCAGGAGATGAAAAATACACACTTAGCACTTAAAAAAAAAAAAAATTCCATTCCAAAGAGGGAGATGTCAAAGGAAGGACATAGGGCAATATGATAGGTGGGGTTCACTGTAGCAGGCTTCAGACCAGAAGTGAGAGTGGCAGTGGGTGCCTCTAGCAAAGGCAAACACCAGATCTAAGGGTCAGACTATCTTATCAAACTGGGGCTGCAACACATATATGGGAAGTGAGGAAACGTATTCAGTAGAACTGAAATCTGTAACACCTAGAGCTCCAGGCAGGAAAGCTTCTGGGTTCACAGTGGTCCACAAGCTGGAACAGAGGGAATTAAAGTGGAGGTGAGAGCAGCCCAGGGCCTGATGTCCTGAGATGTCTCTTCCATTAAGCCCTGGGTCACTGATTAAGCCCAGAGTGCTCAGTAGGCTGCTTTTAAGGTAGCTTTAAATAGAAACACGCATAACAAGATTATGTGTTTATCAGTTGACAAAAATGTTAGGACCAGAGGCTCACAGGAACCTAACCCTGAATTTCCCCTAGGAGCAATGGTTCAGTGTTCACTAATTCAGTATTCTGGTGACTTTAGAGAACATGGTTACTGCAAATAATGAGAGTCATGGGAGGCCGATGGCAGAAGCGAGGGGGTGGGTACTAGCATGGGGGACTTCTGTGTTTGACTAGGTAAAGAATAGAAGACAGAGTTGGAAAGTAGCGGACACGGCCATGGAGAGCTGAGAAGCCAGCAGGACACGTGGGACTAAATATGCCAGCTTGTTCAGGATGGTCCCTACCCCTGCATGCCAGAGGGGGAAACAGCTTCTCCCAGAACCCCGTGCAAATTGCTGCTACCTAAGAACAGTGCGGTGATCATTAATTAATAAGCACATTGAAAACCTAAGCAGACAGACCCACAGTTAAGGGGCTGCAGAGACCCAGAGAGGGTATCTTAAGGGGCTGCCTCTTTGCAGTCCAGTTTATGACTCTTCAGGGAAGGCTAAGCTACAGACTTATTATTTTCCTTCTGGGACTAAAAAGAGAACCGTAGTTTCCTGCCCTATTAAGCCTCTGCCTTTCATGATCATTAAAATACCTTTAAATACTTCATTTCTCCCCCTTAAAGGGTTCCAGGCATAAGGGAAGCTATTAGTGAATTAATAGGAAGTAACCTTGTTCCAAAATAACAAACACATGATGCCATTTGAATTTGGCTTCTCTCTTCTTCCCTTTTGGGTGTTCAGAAATAGGCACTTACAAACACATGAAGGCATGTGCCTCAGTGGTAAATATGTCTTTCGTGTCGATTTCAGCAGGCAACTCTCTGCAGACGTGCACATGTGTGCTCATTTCCTGCCCTCCAAAATTATTTTTTTTGGTTGTGGACATATGGTGAGCGATAGTTGGAATAGTTATTCAGGGCGCAGACTCTCCTCTGGGATCCGTGGGACAAATCTTGCTCCTTCTGTCAAGTTAGAATCAGCGAGGATGTATTGAGCACTGCAGCGGGCAAGGGGCTTTAATCGTGTGTGTGTGCTCACCACCAATCTCATAATAAAATCATTATCAGTCCTCTATGGCACGTTAATGGTCAAACGGATAATAACTGGTGAAGCAGCTCACAATTTGTAAGAGCTTAATATCATCCAGGTACTGTTCTATGTAACTTGCAGGTATTAAGTAATTTAATTCTTAAACAACCCTAAGAAGTAATTATTAATATTATTGCCATTTTATAGATAAGGAAACTAGGGCAGGGAGAGTTAGTCTAGGCAGGTAACTTGTCTAAATCTAGAATGCAAAAGATGGATAGGACTGTGATCCAGACAACTTATTGACATTTGAGTTTGAGGTTCATTCTCTGCGTATTCTCCTCTCTCTTGCAAACTGCCACCTCTCCTGAGAAGGGAGCCAAGCCCTGGGTGCCCCCTGGGCTCTGGAAGATTTGTGTAGCAGGTTGGAAACGGAAGATTCTGAAGTGCCCCCTCTTCTTGTCTTCCATGAAAGCCTAAATTCATAAATAAGGGGTTATTGCAAACTCCTGGGGCACAGAGAGAAGTGAGTAGTTCTGAGGGAGCTAGAGAGAGGAGAGATGGCTCCAAGACTGGGCCAAAGAGGATGCTAGCAAGTCCCGGGAAGGCAGAGACCCATGCCCCTCTCCCAGGAGTGCAGGACCTCAGAGAAGAACAGCTGTGTGGTCTCCCCAGGAAGGTTGGACCCTGGGCAGTGGGACCCCCACACCCCCGCCAGTCTAGGTCCTGTAGGCTCTGCAAAGCCTGAGAGTGACAGAGTCACCCACCTTCCAGGAGGACATGGGCTTGGAGAGAGAACAGATCTGAAATAAGCATGGTGGATTGAAAACCAGAGGCTCCTCCTCCTTTTTCCAGCTACAGGGAGACTTAGAACCCCCAGAAAGGAGGAGGAATAATCACTGAGATGGAATTTACCATTATTCTGGGCAGACAGCAGCTTAGAGTCAGATTTTATTTGATTTAAAGAGAATTATGAAATGGGCAGTTTTTGTAGACCAAGTTGGTGGTGTGAGAGTCTTCTACCCATTATGAAGTGTTTAGAGAAGATTCCACAGAGGAGGAGGGAGGACTTGGACTCTTAAAGGAAGAGTCAAGGCTAGGGAGGCACAAGGAAGGACAGAACCATCTGGCCAGATGCAAGAGAGGGGCCACTAGTGAGGACAGAACGAAAGCACAAGGTCAGAGCAGAGGCCAAGAGCAGCCCGGGCTGGAATGAGGGGATGAGGCCTGTGGGGAGATATGCCTAAGAGACCAGACAGGGGTGTGGGCTTGCCTTTAGGCTCTCTCCACTAAGGACTGCTTTGCCGGCACACTGTGTCAATACACTGGCAAGAGTCACTTTGAGACAAGGCTATTGGGCATCATTCTGTCCTACCAAGCAGTCTTATGTCTTCCTGACTCTTGACTCCGGCCATGCTGTCTCATCCCTGCAATACCTGTCCCTTCGTACCCACCCCAACCCTTCCGCAGCATCCCCAAACCCCACAGATAAGTCACCAAGATCCTCGCTGTCATTTAAGGCTTAATCCAGCCACCACCTCAAATACAAAGCTCGCGCTGACCCCTCAGGGGACCAGCCCTGTGGTTACAGTACTCTCTGCTGGACTGCGGTTCAGTATCTTTTCATGCTGTCCTGTTCTTCTGTGCACTTCATAATGGCAGGAACCATATCACTTTCACATCGGGACCCTCACAGTGCCTGGCACATCCGAGAAGGGCTGATACTCCCTGGGTGAGCGTTGCAGAGCTGTGGTTAGCTGCACACAGAGGGAAACGTCTGGGTGTTTTATGAACAACCCTCACCTCCACACCCTCTGTCCATGGTGCACCCAATCCCCAGGATGGCGGTCACTCCTCTGGGTCATTGCTGGAGGGGCTGCTCAAGGGCAAGTACATGACCTGGGCAGGTGACAACACATCATCCATCGTCTCTAGTGTCACAACACAGCACAACCCCAGGGAATGGGATGGAGAAGGGAGAAGTCTTGACATAGAAGTTGCAAAAACCAACCAAACTGTAGGACACAGAACTCAGAGTAACGAGGGCAGCTGTGGGTCACAGGCACTCTGGAAGGCCTCTGAGCATGTGCGGTAGCATAGAGCTCAGGGTTTCAGGACAGAGGAGGGCAATGCTGTCAAAAAAGGAGGGGCAGATGTGGAAAATCTACCCCTCCCTGGAGCGGAGGACTGGAGAAGCAGTTGGGCATGGCCTGGGGTAATGCTAGGAGAATCAGGCCTTCGGGTGACTCCAAACAAGAAATCAGTCCTTCCCACTGCAGCAGGGACACGCAAGAGAAGCAGTCCACTTTGATACAGAAACAGCACAGGATTTCAATTCAGGGGAATTGGGCTTGCATTTTGACTCAGCCACTAATTAGCTGTGTGACCCTGGTAGAGTCATTTGACTCTACCTCTCTGAGCCTCCATTTCCTCATTTATAAAATGAATGGGTTGAACTCCAGGGAGATGATTACTATAGCCCTTTTTAGCTATAACAGGCTAGGACGTTATTTAAACCCATCACAGCTGTAACGTGACAGCCTTCTGAGGCTTTCCTTCTTCCATACGGTCCTCCATCTACATGAAGAGGGAAAACACATGCACTGTAACCCAGAAGCATTTGGGGAAATGGTATAAGCAAAGCATCTAAGACATTTATCAAGAAAATCTGAATATCAACCATCAAGCCCCAGGCCTGAGAGGAGCTGGGAATATTTCAGGGCACATTAACCACTGTTGTGGTAACTAATTATGCACATTGACTTTGAGTCTGTTTCAACAGTCACATCTCAGAGTGTAATTCCTACACTGTTTCCAGGGAGGGAGGGACCTGAGCAGATGCTGGTGAGTCTTCCTAGAGTCTGAACTGCGGACTGGTAATAGCTGGCATTTCAAAAATGTAGCCTTTTGTTTCTTGAAAAACTGCCTAAAAGCATTCAACTCCCCCATCTCTGATCCTCCTCTGAAAAAGAAAACCGTAAATATGATTTCAACCCATTGTGTTAATATCAGGATGCACACACAGAAGTCTCTGGGATCCAGGGTCGAGCAAAAACCCATCTGTGATGCCAACGACTTACAAGAGAAAGAAGGGCAGTAACGCTTTCAGGTGTCTCGAGAAGTGAGAGTTCAGTGGTCACTTGCTCTAAATACAGAAGGTAAAAAAAAAAAAGAACTCATGCATCAGTGTGATGTTATTTGAAAATAAAAACTGATAAAAATGTATAGGAATAGTTTGACGGATTTGAATGTGTATCTTCCCCTAAAATAATTTATCTCTGCAGAGACATCCGTCATTGAAACCACTGGCTTCACTGATCTAAATTCCCACTGTTTGCCGTTTGCTCAAAACCTTATCCATGTCCCAATTAAAATCTCTGCTGGCAAACACTATGAGAGATGTCAGAGCAATTTTCATAAAAGAGTAAAAGAAGGAAACCACACAGAATTTTTAACAATGTATTAGTTGGCATGAAGGCAGAGAGTGATACGCATGGGTCATGTTGGGGAGTGGGCCCTTGAAGGATTTTCTTATCAACAAAACTTGGCCGTCTTAGGTTGAAGAGTATATCCA
Source organism: Neophocaena asiaeorientalis asiaeorientalis (assembly GCF_003031525.2). Lineage (NCBI taxonomy): Eukaryota > Metazoa > Chordata > Mammalia > Artiodactyla > Phocoenidae > Neophocaena > Neophocaena asiaeorientalis. Next base: position 4,642,609 of record NW_020173955.1, on the reverse strand, counting down.
ATCAATCAATCAATCAATCAATCATTATTTACCTAAAATATAATAGGGGAAATAGCTAATATCACAATTTTTTGGAGGTAGAGGCTAGGCATATGATATAAGGCCTTGCCATTCAGGGTGGCCTTGTACCAGAGCATCTCAGTACCACCTGGAAGCCTCAGGTCCCACCCAGGCCTACTGAATCAGAATCCGCATTCTAACAACATCCCCAGATCCAAGGGATTCATATTTTTATTAAGGTCTCACAAGTGTAAGTAGTAGGCATGAATTCAAGAAACTAAAAGTAGGTGTGTGTGTGGGGGGGTGCATGTGTGTGAGGGGGCGTGTGTTGGAAAAAAATGTGTGAGTACAGACCATAAATGTGGAGTTGGAATTTTGAACCCATCCAGTGTATTCCAGAGCCCATGTTCTTAGCCACCAAGCTGTTCTGCCTAAGAGACATTTGTATGTGAAGCCTATATCCACAGTCTCCACTTGAATATCTCCAGTGACAGGCATCTCACTCATTCTCAGGCGGCAACCTATTCCATTTTCAGTAGTTACATAGCTCATTTTTCAAAGACCTGGAATGATTTGGATATGGTGATAAACTGACACCTTGCAGGGGTCCTGGATCTCTCTGAAAAACATACAAATATCTCATCCCTTTTCTCCATTCAATCCTTGAAGTATCTAGTGATGGCTCTTGTGACTGCTCTTAGACTGGACTGTCCTTTGCAAGGATATGGTTGTCAACTCCAGGCCATGACTGCCAAAGAGAAATCCTAGGGTGAGAACAGTACCTGCCTCGAATGTGTTTTGTGAAGAGCGGATAAAATAATCCATATGATGCCCCCAGTCAATGATCAACAACACATAGTAAGTGCACAGTGAAGGCCAGCTAACATTATTCCCAGCTTAAACACTTTGTTCAAGAAAGGCTTTAGAGAAAAGGCAGAGTTTAACTGTATCTTTAAAAGATGTAATGTTAAGTACAGAACGTAAGTCAGCCAAAAGGGCATCCTGGAGGGGCAGGGACCTGAAAGCACCAAGCGTCAGAGCTGGAGATGGTGGATTAAAAAACAAAAGCAAAAAAAAAGTGGTTTAGTCTGATGAGAGTAAAAGATTTGTAGACCAGTGAGAGAGAGAGCTAGAAAGGTAAGTGAAGGACAGATGATGCTTTTCAAAAGTGTGACTCTGAGAAGGGTGGGTTGAGAGCTAAGCAACATGAGACCACCAGAGGCACCTTTTAACTGAATCTGGAGCCTAAGCAGTGGCTCAGAGGAAGGTACGGGGTCTGACGTCACAAGGCACACACCTGCCCTTTGTATTTGGTTGACCCATATGGTATCGCTGATACTACCTTGCTTTTGACCTAGAAAACCAGCAATTTCGGTTTGTTCAAGCAAATACAAGTCCCTTCCCTGCCTTTAATGCATAAGGGAGGTGTGGCTTGTCAGGAAGACAAATCTACCTTTGCGTCCCTGCCCCACCCATGACTTCCTCAGAGGCTGAGGGAGCCTATGGAAAAGGGATTTGGAAGCAAAGGCGTGACATGCTGAATCATCAAAAGGCATGTTACTTTCTGGGTGTCCCAGGGCCCTGGCACCACGGTGACCAGAACAGCTTTGTCTCATGGATCCACTTTCCAGAAGCATCCACAGTTTACCACTGATGTAGGCACCCCAAGAACCTTCTTGCCTCCTACCCAACTCCAAGACTCTTGCCCAGGTTTTAAAATGTTAGCTTTGCATAGTGCATTCGCAATCATTTGGGTAAAAACTAAATTCAGAACAAAACAAAACCCAGGGCTCCTTCTGACGGCCTGAAAGGACAGTTTAGGAAAAAAGTAAGAGGGAAGTAATTTATTGAGAAGGGAAAAAAAATGCTAACAAGATATTTCAAAATAATGGCAGCTGCATGCACTTCCAGCGTGAGGGCCTCGCCTGGGCCCATTTTGGTAACGACGAGAACTGCTGCTTTTTCTTTCCCAGGCATATGTTTAAAGCGTCCTGCAAATGATTTCATGTTGGATCGAGCTCCACTACTCACAATTCATATTTGGTCTAAATTACACTAAATGTTATTTCAAGGTTTACAAGTTAATTATTACAGTATAGTATTTACTCCATTATATAGAAATTACTGCAGTATCTAACGCCTAAAGGGTTTTCCCCCTCGCATATGAAGGACAGAGAATATTTTAGAGTTTTTTCAAGCAGAACAGGGCTCACTGGGGTGTGTGTGTGAGTGTGCGTATGGGATGGGGGCTGGGAAGACGGTACACGGAGATTTGCCGGCACAGGCCCACGTTCTTTAGGATGTAGGTTACAGGGAGCACTGGTAGATAAGCCTATTTTAGCTGAAGTCCCAGGAAATAGCACATCCTATCTGTAGGGGCTAAGGAGATCGTGCTGACGCCCGTAGATACGCAAGAGGTCTGCGTCATCTCCCGCGTGCCCTCGATGAACAGTGCAGAACAAAAAACCCTTTTGACCTACAGATGAACAAAGATTGGGTTTACTCAGCTCTGGGAGGCAGATGCCTGAGAGACCTCAACTGCAATCTGGCTCACCCTCTTCGGGCTTGTTGTGGAGGTTTAAATGGTCTCCTTACATACACCCTCCCACCAAACACCCCACCCTTGCCGCAGAAGGGCAGCAATGAGACACCTGGTAGCCCCCTGCTCTGGGCTACATTTACACCTCTTTGCTCCATTCCAACTGAGTTCTTTGTTCTGGCTGCCAAACCCAAAATGGATTCCACGAGCATCCTGCTTCCCAAATGTTGGTCCAAAGGGCAGCCTGTAGGTCTGGGAACCCTAGGGGCCTGACAGGCAGTTGAACTGAATGACAGGTTTGGGATCAAACTCCACATTTTGTTCCTCTGGCTGCAGCCCAGCATCTTGGGCTAGTCAGCCGCAGCTTCCTCTTGAAATGGCCCATCCTCCACGGAAGCCCAAGCGCCATTACCTTGATGGAAGCTGAGCAGACGGAGAAGAACGTGGCGATCACAGAAACATCGTGTCCCCAGACCCTGGCCCCTCTTCAGGAGGACAGAAAGTGGTGATCAGTGTGACCAGGCGAGTCGGTGCACACTGAGCGAACACCCTCTGTGTGTCTAGGCCTGAGGTGGGCGCAGCTGGAAGGAAAAGTGGTCGGTACTTCTCGTGCATGCTTTCTCCAAATGCAAAGGGTTCCATGGCTCAGCCTTCTCACTGTCATGGAGGCAGAGACAGGGGGGGTGAAAGGAGAGAAAGTGCTAGTGTGTTTTCTCCCAAAGTGCTCTCGACACACTTCCTCTTGGCAGGTGGAGGAGGAACCTAACACTGGAGAGTTGAAGTGAAAACACTCTTGGAGCTGGCTCCTAAGGCTCACAGGTGGGCTTCCAGTTCTAGGAAGGCTCCTGTTATGCTGGAGCACAGGACCCGCCTTCCTTGGACCCTAGCAACTGTTCAGCAGACCACTGTCTGGCCGATGGACACTGGAGGATAAGTTACCCTCATTCCCCTGCCCCCCACCTTAATCACAATCGTAATCGCTGGCTCCTTACCATCCAGGTACACCCCTCTCCCCTCTGCCTCTCACCCTTCCCGTCTAGTAATCTTTGCAAAATGTACATCTCATCACATCTAACTGCCCTGCTTTAAATCCACCAGTAGTTTCCCATGACTCTCAGCATAAATCCCACTTCCTTCAATGGCTAACCACACCTCACGTGGCTGAGCTCTGCCAGCCCCTCCTGCCCTCCCTCTACCATTTTCTTTCCTGCAGTTCTTAAGGTCCAGCCACTCTGGCCTTCTTTAACCCCTAGACCCTACGCCTGCCCCTTCCTACCTCTGGGAGTTTACTTACGCTGCTTTTGCCAGCCTCCCCATGCCACTCCTCCCTGACCTTCTTCTGGTGGCTCTCTGTAACCTGTCCTTCAGATCCCAACTCAGGGATCTCCCCTGACATCTGGACTCAGGCAGTTCCTGCCCTGGCCTTTCCCACGATTCATATAAACCCTCACACTGAGCACTCATCTTACTCTATTGTATTCAGTTGTTAACTATCTTTCTGCTCTGCTGGACCATAAGCCCTGTGAGGGCAGCTGTCTCATTTGTCCTGATCATTCCCGGCAACTAGTAAAGTGATTGGCAATGGTAATACATACTTATTGAAAAAAAGATGTTCTTGAGTGAATTCCAAGAATACTTAGAGAAAAAAGTAGGCAGTTTAGTGTATCAACTGGGTGGAGAAACATGGCAGCAATACTAAAGAGAGCTAATATGTACTGGGCACTTACTATGTGCCAAGCACTGTACAGCTGTTTAAGTTTCCCACAATCCAATATGAGACAGGTGCTCTTATTGTACCTCTTTTGAAGAAGGAAAAACTGAGATGCAGGGACAGTAAGTAATATGACCCTGGGTACCTGGCTCATAAGAGGCAGAGCCAGGAAGTAATCCCAAGCAGTTGGGTGCAGAGTTAACACACTTGTAACCATTCTGCTAGGCTGACTCCCACTGAGCTCGATGTGGGAGAGAATAACAGGCATCAACACACTTCAGTCCTTTCTCTCCTTCTGCTTCCAGCTCCCACTGTCTCTCTGCAAACAGCCCTTGTTTAATGAACATATATTTAATGTGAGGAGAGGATAAAACTTATCAGCTCCACGACTGCTTCATACACACTCTTTTACTACCTGTCACATCTTTACAAGGTAGTCAAAGCATTCTCAGCAGCAGAGATAATTAAAACAAAACGAAAAAGGTAACAAGTTTGGGCAGAATAAATGGTTATCAGAGAGAAGGACTCGCCTTATTAGTCCTGACCAGCCCTACAAGTGCTGAACTCAAGCCTTCTGGAAAGAAGGTGCCTCCTGACCCTTCCCTGCTCCTCCCACTTCCCTCCCCCAAAATGTACCTTCATATCACACACACACACACACACACACACACACACACAGACACACACACACACATTTGGACTAGAAAGCAAGGTGAGGGCTGTGGCAGCTCCTAAGACTCACTAGAAATTCTATCAGAAAGCAAAATCCCCAGCAGAGTTGTAACGTCAGCTGTGCCCAGCCATCAGATTTCAGAGAGGGGATGGGGAGTTGAGAGAAGAATACACGAGAAGCCTCCATTCCTTGCTGGTCTCTAAAGTTACCACCTTGGATTCCCCCCAGCACAGACCTCACCCAGTCTGGTCCCCATTTATCTGTCCCACTCCTCTTTCTGTGCATGTGACCATTCTAGCAAACTCTGGAAGATTTCTCTCAATAAGACTATTCCATGGGACTTCCCTGGTACTGCAGTGGTTAAGAATCTGACTGCCAATGCAGGGGACACAGGTTCAAGCCCTGATCCGGGAAGATCCCATATGCCTTGCAGCAACTAAGCTCGTGCGCCACAACTACTGAGCCTGCACTGTAGAGCCCACGAGCCACAACTACTGAGCCTGCATGCCACAACTACTGAAGCCCAAACACCTAGAGCCCGTGCTCCGCAACAAGAGAAGCCACCGCAATGAGAAGCCTGCGCACCGCAACGAAGAGTAGCCCCTGCTCCCCGCACCTAGAGAAAGCCCGTGCAAATAAAGAAAGCCTGCATGCAGCAACGAAGACCCAAAGGAGCCAAAAACTTAATTAATTAATTAATTTTTAAAAAGACTGTATTCCATAAAGAGTTTTCACTCATAAAATAAACGTTAAATACAAATAAATATTTTACGTTCCAAAGCACTTTACTGACCTGCCAATTAATCAAGTATCTTTCCATATCTCATTTTCTTTTATCTGTGTGGCAGCTAATAATCATTTCTACTGTCGAAGGCAATTATGTACTTCATGGAGTTGGCCAAGCCACTGCCTATCTTAAAAGGGAGCACAGTGTGTCCCTCTTTCCACAGTGCCTGTTGCTTTTTCTTGACTCCAGACGGAGCTACTTCCAGTCTACAACACCCTTGAGTGATCCTGACCTTGAAAGACCAAGGGAAAGAGATTACACTTCAGAGTTACTGTCCCCCCAGGGGTGACGCCTTGCCTCACCATTCCCAGCTGCATGACCCTGCGCATGTCCCAGAGTCCCTCTGGGGTTCAATTCACTGGAGTAGGGATTTCTGGAATAGGAATTTAAATCTATACTTTACAGAACTGGCATCAGATAGAGTACAGAATGTGTTTTCCATCATTTCTGGTATAGAATAAGCACTCAAGTGACAGTCACTATCATTATTTACAATGGCTCTTACTTATGGTACAATGAAGCAAGTTCATATGACGATTCTGCTGTCCAAAGCCTACTAGTTACCGGGTTTGACCATCCTTTAGCACACAGAGGGTGAGCTGATACATAAATGTTTTTCCTTATCATCACTGGAGCCAAAGACCATTAAATGATGGTTTGGAAGAGAAAATCAGCATATGTGTTGCCCCCAATCCCAGCAACAAAACCCACGAAGTCTGACTCTCTTCTCCAGGCTTCATTAGGCTACATCAAAGGAGTTCTTCCCAGCCACTCCACTGCGGGGATAAGTTCCATCAGTGACTCTGCTAGAGCAGATGTCCTTGGGAACGCTGCCTCCTGACATAACCCTCATCCTATATCCGACATGTGCCCCGGTGAGACACTGCATGTTCCTGAAGCTGCAGCATCTCCCTAGAGGACGGGGGAGATCTGACTTATGGCCACCAGCATACAGTTGAACTAGGCTTTTATTCTTATGTTATTCCATAATCTGTTTAGTCTTTCACAAGTGAAATGGAAAAAATAAGATATAATACTAATGCTTGTGGTATTTTAACTTTTTAAAACTATGAATCCTCTGGAAACAAGAAAAGGAGGAAATTGGCACGAGTTATTTTTATCTTCCAGTTCAACTTCTTTTGTTCAAGTGCAGAGACAGGACATGAACACTTTTCTGTCTTGTGGGTGGTAGATTTTTTTTTCCCTCTTTACCAGTTTCCAAATTATCTCTAAGTCTTTAGATCCATTAGCCTAATTAATATTAAGAACATATGCATATGCAAATAAGGTCCTCTTTGCCATATATTTCACTTTATAAGACAGGTTGAAGGGTGGTTGGGTGAGTCAATCAAATGTCATAAATTGGCTATGCATAAGATCTCATTAATATTAATTGGGGTGTGGGCATTGTGCCGTAGTCCGTGCCTCCATTAGAGATGGGCCCCTTGCTTTAATTGTTCCAAAGATTTCGAAAACCAAAGGCTCTGATCTGATTTAAATATGTAATCTCCAACCACCGCCCCCCACACACCCTGCCCCCAGGTAGTCTACTGAGCAGTATCAGAAAGGTATTAAAAAATACAGAGCAGACCTTTTCTAAGACAGATGGCACACAATGAGGTTAGAAAAAGTATCTTGAGATCCAACCTGCAAGAACAAAGAAAAATTGCTTGCATTGTTGTTTTCATTATCTTGCTTCTGTCATTTCATGAGCTTTGTATCTTGCAAGGAAAGAAAGAAGGGAGAAAAACTGTGAAATTAATCTTTTGTGCATGGCCTGATAAAGAAGAGACATGCTCAGACAAAAGATAGACTGAGAGAAGGTACTGTGATTGATGACTAAAGTAAAGGTGTCAGAAGAGTATTATGTAAATTACTGGAGGCACACACCATTTCAGAGAGAAGGAGGGAGAACAGGCAGGGGGGCAAGGGAGAGGGAGAAGGCAAGAGAGGGAATGAGGCGCTGAGAGTGAAAAGAGGATTGCAGAGTCGATGTCACCAAAGAACTGGTCCCCAAACACCCATTTCTTGCCATCTTTCATCCCCTCCGACAAGCTCACCTCGCATTCTCTCTGGGTTGCACGATGTAACATGGGATGGGGGGTGGGGACGAACTGTCAACATCAGCGTGATTCCAGGCGAGGAAAGGTTTAGGGAAAGCCACCTCTCAAGTGAAATCATCAAGGAGGGAAGTTTCAGTTAAAGGGGAAAAGGAGCGGGCTGGCAACTGCTTGTGTCCCTGTGTGAAGTGTGTCACCAGAGGTGGGGACAGGGGGCAGGCTACTCTCATTCTTCATGTAAGAAACGGGCTCTGAAGGGGCCCGCGTCCTTCCCCCAAGCCTCTGGCTGTTTCCACACATCTGTGTCGGGTGCCTGACCTGACCACTCTACGAGGCCGGTGGAGAGAGACTCAAAAGGCCTGCGGCCGGGAGCCACATTGCAAAAATCTCTGCTCTGTTTTTCTTCCTCTTAGGCTACGTGTTATTTCCTAAGTAATGAAATGACACCAAGTGTTGAAAACTGCCTCCATTTTCTTGACTGAGAGAGACGCAAAGTAACGGTAGGATTATTTTCAATTATGGGAATGGGCTCTGCCACAGTGACCCTTGCATGAGGCTGGTGTGCACCTCCCGGTATATGTGGTACACTTGCAAGGTTCAGATATTTCAGGCATAGAAGTCCAGCACTGGGATCTATGGGTTCCTCAAAGAAAGGAAACTCCTTCCAAATCCTTGGAAACCAAATCAGAGACAGCAAGCCTGGCGTTCAGCGAGAACTCACTGGACAGCTAGCTTACCACCAGCCCCGTTCTGACGGGAGCAACATTTGTCCCCATTTGTTGGGGCTTGCGCGGCATGGGTGGTTAAATATTTAAAATATCACCTCCTTGAAAAGTCCAGGGAGAATGAGGGCTAATGTCTAGGTCAAGATTTTCTCCACACCTGCCCTCCCTCCTGAGCAGGATGCGAAGGTAAGGGAATAAGAGGAATCTCTAGTCCACAAACGCTTAGACGGTCCTCCAGCATTATACACATTTGAATAAAACCCAACCTGCCATGAAATCCAAAATGCAATTAATGAATTAACTTTACAATGAATAATAAAATACAATCTAATGTAAATTTATTTATGTGCAAGTCCTGGTTTTCCCATTTTGATTATTTTGGAGAGTTTTGAAATAACAAATGACTGGGAGAGTCAAGGAGGTCTAGGAATGGGGATAAAAATGGGCCTGATTTACACTCCAAAAGTTGTTCCCCAAGACACTGCCATCAGGGAGTGTTAACACCCAAGGATGTAGTCACCAGTCCCCACCCCCAGCCCCCGGGGCTGTCTCTTCCTTCTCTGACTTCCTATGTCCTTACCACCTGGCCATGTAGCCAGTCACAGGCTGCTTCCTCTATGTGTTCCACAATTAATATTCCTTCAGCCCTTCTGGGTGCCAGGCCCTCTGCTAGGTGATGGGGATACACAATTGAACAAGACACACTTTCCAGGAGGTGATCAGCTCCTTGTGGCCACATCTCACAGCGCGTAGACTCACCTCAAGGGCCAGGGCAGCAAGTGCTGCTCTGGGATTAGGCCTCGTGATTTAAATTAAATTACCCGAGTGGGGATTAGTCAGAGATCCGCCTGAGCCAAGCCAGGACACTGCCCTCGGGAAGGCAGTGCTTTCATCTTTGAGTGATTTAACTTTGTCCTTCTTCAGGAATCCTTCCGTCACATGGAACAAACCCTCATTCAAAGAAACTCAAGGCAGAAGTTTTATTATAGCAGGAGCTCCGAGGACCCAAGAGAGAGAAGTATACTTAGGCCTCAAGAGATAACAGAACTGTGGCCTGAAGAGGCATCAGACTCCAAACTCTTATTCTCTCCACATGTCTATTTCTGCCTTACTCAGGTAATACACAAGATTTTGACCATGCTTCTCTCTTTATATCTGTGTATTACCATCTCTCGCGCTGCAGTTTCATTTCCTTTGCTGGCTTTCCTCACAGACCATCTCAAAGGCACCATAATGATGGTGGTACTATTACTGCTATTACTAATATCAATAGTAATAATGGCCAGCATGCGCATAGCTACCAGCACTGTTCTGTGCACATATATGGTACGTATTAACTCATTTAACACAACGATCTTCTTATTTTTTTATCATTTAATTTACTTTTCATTCATTTGCTTATATTATTCATTCTTTATTTATTATTATATATAAACTTCTCTAATTTTCAATGGTGGAAAAGGAGGCAGTGAGGTGACATGCCCAAGGGTGCATGGCTAGGAAGTGATGGAGTCCACATGTGAGCCCTGGCCGACAAGCCCCCGGGAGCTGTGCTCTCAGCAACTAAGTTAGACTGCCCAGAACCTGCTAGTTCCCACGACCTTCCAGATCCAGCTAAGGAGAACCGCTGTGTCCCAGGTGCAAATTTCTGAAAGGGAATAAATGGGGCAGCTTGAGAGCTGGCTGCATCCCTGACACCCTCAGCCATGGTCAGGGGCAGCAGGTCGGGTAGCAGGTATTGCTGCAGGGGTGGTGACCAGAAGACAGCAGTGTGAGTAAGTAATAGCAGCCCAAAGAGGTAAACATTGTTTACATAAACACTTTCATAGAAAAACATCTTTCAAAACATGATTCTACCAATGCAACAGAAAGGGCCCAATGAGGACAGTTTGGGTAGCGTGGGACTAGAGACAACCCATAACTGGGCAATAATTGTACATACGCTTCTTTTAGGAGAATCACATGTCAGCCTCTTGAACTCCAAAAGGCCATCTGAAATTTGCTCTTCAGGTCAATGAAACAAAGAGTAAAAGCTGGGAGGCAGTGAGATGAGTGGGCCAAAAGAGTAAAAGAACAGAAAAGATGTTGGAAAGGATGGGATTCCTCTTGCTCCGCCCCCTGCAGTCACGCCCACGGGCAGTCGTGGGGGACCTGCCTTTGGCGCAGCGGTGAAGTGGACCAGCTCTGGCCAGGAAGCCAGGAGCTTGTGGTTCTACCGCTGACCCCACTGCTACTTAGCCCCCGACTCCAAGCAAGTCACCACACGTTCTAGCCTCAGCGCCCACCACTGTGAAGCTGGGGTGTTAGAAAATACCTCTTCTCCCTCTCAGCTCTAAATATCTGTGCGTTTCTCTAGAGCCCACACTTGGGTCCTGCAGCTACTTCCCTCAGGGACCAATGGTTTCCAGCAGACACACTGGCATTCTGACTTCCTAAGGCCCTGTCTTCCTTCTCCCTGACCGTGGCTTCTCTGGAGGAAACAAAGCAATGACTATAGACGTGGTGGAAATAGCTTTCTGGGGAGGCTATGAACAGTTGGAAGAGGCAGCTCTCTTTCTTCTCACTGAGTGTTTTCAGACATGTTGGAAATAGCAAGAAGTTCCCCAAGCAGGTCTCACTTGGAGGCTCACCACTGTCGTTGCCACTTTGTTTTCTAACAGCCCCTTGCAGCCTTAGCCCCAAAGTCTTCTTGAGAAAGATTTTCCCTTTCATATGTCTAACCCTATGATTCATCTGGCTCCTGTTTTAAAACCAATTATTACGTATTGTCTTTTGAATTTCACCCCTGACACCACTTTGCCCTGACTTAATTCTATGAGTGGCCTTTATTCAAAACTTTCGAGAAAGGTGTAAGAGCTGCAAGTGGGCTTCTTCTAGAAGCCTTGAGTAAAACGGCGGCTCTGGTGATCAAAAATAGATCGCTGGCATTGGATGCATGCTGTTAAACAAGATGTGTGCTGGTTTCAAGTGCTGTGGATAAAAGGAAAACTGAAACAAAGGCCTAAATGATGAGAGAGAGGGGTTCTGGATGGTGACTTCTGCGTATCAGGCTGAATCCTGCCCCTGAGCTCTGACCCAGTACTACCATTTGTCCGTTAGCCCTTTCTATATGGTAGCCCCGCCTACACCATTATCTCTTTTAGAACCTGCTGCTCCTTTTGTATTCCCTCTGGATGTTCACTGACTGCACCCTGGTCTTCAACCTCGATACACAATTATCCAACAAATCTATTCAAGGCTGGCTCATAAATGTCTCCCAAATCCACTCTCCTCTCTACACTCTCATCCAAACTGGTCTAGTGCAGATTTTCCTCCTTCCTCACCTAGTCTATTGGAAGCCACAGCTTCCAAACTGGTTTCCTCTGCTCCAGTTTTCCCTATCTCCAATTCATTCTTCACGATGCATCCATGTTTTCTGAAAACAAAGGGTTCCAAACCTCCACTGGTTCCCCAGCATGTGAAGAATGAATCCAAACTTTCAGGAGACACATCTTAGTTCCTCCACAATCTGACCCCAATCCCCTGTTTCGGCCCCTTCTCTTTCTGTACTAACACAGCAGATGGTGGAGTCACCCCAGGCTTTGACTCTCCCAGAGCATACTGGGCACATTCCTGCCTCTGTCCTTGCCCTTGGTGTCACCTCTCCTGAGAATGTCATTTTCTCCACATCCGGCCTCCATCTAACCCTGCCTAAAATCCCACCCATCCTTCAGGCTCCAACCTTCCCTCCTCTGGAACAGCCTTGGCTTGCTCCCTACATGCAGCTCATTGCTCTCCCCTCTGAGTGTCCCTAGAAGGTGCTTCTCAAAGCTGGGGCACTTTTTTTTTTTTTTTTTTTTTGCGGTACGCGGGCCTCTCACTGTTACGGCCTCTCCCGCTGCGGAGCACAGTCTCCAGACGCGCAGGCTCAGCGGCCATGGCTCACATGCTGCTCTGCGGCATGTGGGATCTTCCCGGACCGGGGCACGAACCCGCGTCCCCTGCATCGGCAGGCGGACTCTCAACCACCGCGCCACCAGGGAAGCCCCTGGGGCACTTTTTAAAATGCTGACTTCCTGTCCTAATTAACTCAAAAACCCTGGGAATGAAGCGCTGGGGCGTCAGCATTTTTTAAGAGCCCCCCAGGTTATTTTCATATTGCCTGACTTTGAGAAGCCCTGCTCAAGTACTTGGTTTGTATCCCTTCTACTTTTCATATTTAATTAATATTTATTTACTGAGCAAATACACAATTGTGCTCCATGTGGGAATATTACAATGAGTCAAGCCCAATACAAAAGGTAATATTACCATAGAATTTGTATTATATATTTTATTGTTTTATATCATAAAAACACAATAAAATATGGTATCTTATACTCTAGCCATTTGTGCACGTCTTTCTACTGCTATCCCTTGAAAATGACTATTTCTCATTTATCTTTGTATCTTTTAGCACCTAACACACGGCTCAGATTCAATAAATAGATGGTGATTTAATTAATTAATATATTTATGAATGTGCTAACTTTTGGATTAATTGATGGAATGAACTTTTTACTTCAAACTCATCTGGCCTGAAAGACACAGGAAGTTGTCCTTGCATTGCTCACTCTGAAGCAGTGTCTCCTGCCATCATCTGAGGGGCGAAGACTGGTGAGCCCCATCACTGGCCTGTACCACGGCCTGGACAGAGGAGAGACTGCTGGCCTCTGAATCAAGCCTGCACAGGCCCTCCATGAGCTTGCTGACTTTTGACAAAGACGGGGACGTAAGCTAATCTCTCCTTATTCTTTAAGGAAGCACAAACAGTTCAGCAAGTTAAGTGGTTTCCATTTTCCAGACACTAGCTTCAGCCCCACCAGCTCCAGGGGAGAGGTAGGATGAGGTCTCTTTCACATGCAGACAAGGAGAAGGAGGCCCAGATGGAGGAGTTCTGTGGGAGGTCAGGGTAGCTGTTGGCCCAATGCCGTGGCTCTGTGTGCTTAGGAGAGAAAACTGATGAATTTGTGGAGCCCTCTGGGAAGTTTCAGCTCATGCCTTGACAGAGACATTGGATAAATTGAATGCTTCACTCACCACAACTATAAGGGTTTCAACTTTCAAGAGGAATCAACATCCCTCTGAAGAAGTTCAGAGAAGTGAATTGCTTTTTTCATGTTCAAGTTTCCATTTAAAGCTATTCCCCCTTTAAGAAATCTAAGGACCCACAAACATTTTCCAAATGGCAAGTCACAGTCACATGTGGCAACATGACAGTCATGTTTCTTATAAAGGTAAGTATTTGAAACAGTCACCTAAGACTCACTGAGGTGAGAAATTAATCCAAATGACAATTGTAAAGTGCCTAAATTTTACATCATTTATCTCCCCTTTCCCTTTGTTGTAAATAAACCTTTGAAAGGGAAACATTATTTTCATTTTGTTAGATTTGTTCCCTTCCTTTTTCTTTTGCATCATTGAAACTCCCAACCCAAAGATGAAATAAGGAAAATCAACCTTAAAGCTGAACCTATCGATTCTATCTTCCTTTCAATTTTCCCCTTAAAATGCTTCAGATGAATAATATTTCACTTCTCAGAAAAGAGAAAATTGATGTCCTGCGCAAGCCATAATGCAAATGAACACTGAAAGTATCAGAGAATCCACCTTTTTGTAATGATTAGTTTAACTGGGGGAGGGGATCAATGCTCAGTAAAATCTTGACACACACAAAGTCAGTGTTATGCCCCTGCCCACTCCCTACTCTGAGGCCACCTGGAATATTCTCAGCCACAGCCTTAGCAACCAGGAGACCCCATGCTGTATGCCCAGGCCCATACTTAGCATCCCCTCCTCACCAACATAATGTTTGTGAGTCTTCAGTTCCCCAGGGCCACGCTCTTCACTGATACATTAGTCTCATTAATCTCATCAATGTGAGAAATTAGCATTTAAACAGAGGTCTTCTGGAAATACTTTTATCCGAAATTGAACTGTAATCGTGATGAGATGTCAAGCCATAGCGGAGATGTTTCGGGGTAACACGCTCTCCGGGTGTCTTCCAGAGCACCCTAGAAAGCTGGCTGCCTCCTTCATATCCCCACAGTGCTGGCCCTATTTGAAAGACTGAATGTCTCTTTACACAGACTCTCTCAAAGGAAGTTGTCACTTTAGGCTGCACAAACCAAAACTCATCCAAAATCAGGTGCTTGGGGGAAAAAAAAATTGAAGTACTGTTAATAATTTAAATGGCTTCTCTCTGCACATGCCCAGAACCCAAATCCCTTTTCTAACTGAAGTGCTTATATAAAAATTTGACAGCTCTTATAATTTTAAATTGCTCTACGCTGAGTATGCCTAGAACCTTGATCACTTCCAAATTCAAGGGCTTATAAAAATTTGAAGCACTCCAATAATTTTAAATTGCAATGCACAGTGTAGGGTGATTTAAAATTATTAGACTGCTTCAATTTTTTTAAAAGGTCTTCAATTTGGAAGTGAGTCAAGCAGCATTCTAATACAGCGGTTTAAGACATAGAGTGCTAATCTAAAACTTAACAACAATGAAAACTAAATCACAGGAGTTTTTTTTTCTTTTTTTCTTTTTTTAAAAAATAGGGAAAGGACACTTAGAGTGCGCCTAAAAAATTGAGAAGTGTCTAGAAAATAAAGTTAAGGCTCAGGCCGTAGAGGAGAAAAGATGGGAGACGAAAGTAAACGCAGGAGGGCTGGGCAGAAATGGGAATCACATCACAGAGGTCTTGCCCAGTCCTCGAGGTTTTAGATGTGGAACAGAAAAAACAATAGCGAGTGGGAAGGGCCAGAACTGAGCAAAGGAGAACTTGAATATGACTTGGAACATTGCATTCTGTAAACTTTTCGATATCTAGGGTTGCAAGTTGGACAGCAGCTCCCTCTAAAAAGTTCTCCTTTTGTTGCTGTTGTGTCGCTGTTGTTTGTTTGATGAAGCTCTTAAACAGAATTCACGGCTGTGCTGATTCGGGGTTTCCTCCCATGATTTTGGATGACTTGGCTTTCAGGGGGCTGGCTAACAATCCAAATATCCCCAGTCATAGTCACTTACAAGCAAAGAGCACATTTTTGTATGAATTTCCCATGGAGGTCTGCACCTCTTTTTAGCTCAGAATAGTTGCCTACATGGGTTTTCTTTATTTGAAAAATATCCACGTTCTTTTCTCTTAATCTTCTTTTCTTCTTGCCTAATATCTAATTTCCTTTCTGCCTTTCTTTCCCCTCCATCACTATATCTTACTTTAACTACCAAAAACTTCACAAAGTTAAAGATCATAGTGACTTTTACTCAATGGTCCTTTCTATCTAACCCAAAGAGCAAAGCCACAGGTCATGGAAAACAATCGCAGTAACAAGGTAAAGACCCCGAATAACGTCCCCTTGATAAACAGCATCTCTCTCAAAGGCTCCCTCACCATTTACCACAAAACAACCTGTGCTTTTAAACACCATCTAAATGTGCCTTATTCCATTTATTTGTTGTGAGCTGTTTTGCTCTATTGACTAGATAATGTGTCTTAAAATATTGTATAAGTACATATTTAAATGAAAGCTTGCAATATTTCCCAGGGACCCATTGCAATCAGGGCTGAAAGTGAAAAGAAGTTGACAGAAGCTGAATTCTGGCACCTTTCTTGCCATACGGGACTAAGCAAGTGATGCTGTCTCCTGAATGGGGAAAAAAATGAGCACAACACAGTTAAGAAAAGGTGGGGGAAGCACATTAAAACAAAAATGTTATTCACCTGGAAAAGTGAGGTTCTTAGGAAGAGGCTAAGAGGGAATGCAGACCTCGGCAAAATTCAATGTAGGAAACATTTTAATGAATTAAAATTTGGAAGGAAGTTAACGAAGGAGAGTAGGGAATTAAGAGCATGTTAGGATGGAAATAGGTCTGTATACGTTTTGCTAAGCTAAGTGATGTTCTCCTGTGCCCTGGACACAGAGTGGATAGATGAACAGCACACTAATCTGGGCCAGGGACTGGCAGGACAGCTTGAAATATGCCATGGGCATTGATTCTACTGGCTTCTTCACGAGTCTACATAAGACTTATTGTAGATAAACCTGGACCCTGAAGTTAAACTGTAATTTCTTATACTTTCCAATTATTCCCAATTTGGATGATAACTTTTATTATCTCTTATAATAGTGAATGAATAAATTAATAAAAGCCTATTGGCAGCAAAGGATATTAAGCAGTAGAATTTCAAAACAGCCGTGATTAAAACTAACTGTTGACGTCGTGGGTAATAGGGAGCCTTTAAAATAGGCTGGAGGGTAGCACTGAGTGGGAAGAAGGAAATAATTATGGAGGGAGAAGATGCTTCAAAGCAGAGTTTTCTTAATAGAAATGTGAATAAATAATAAACATCCTGAGCCAGTGTCTAGACCTTGACTAGTATTCTAAGTAGGTTATCTGGGGAAGGGCAGGTTTGAGGTGGGCAGCCAAATGCAGAGTAGTTCAAACAAACAGAAGTGTCAAGGTTTTAGAGCTGAGGAGTTCACCAATGAGGTGTGGGGATAAATCTAGTCCTGATGCTGAAACATACCAGCAAATGATTAAGAATACTTCGCTAAGGAGCAAACAGATTTTTAGGTCACGTGTCTGTAGAGATGTCACCATTTAATAAAATGACAAAATCTATCTGTCATAAAGGCATGAACACAGAACAATATAAAGAGGTTAACAGAAATTGATGGCATCCAAGGTTTAATTTTACACTGAATCGGAGTTTTTGGTGATTGAAATAGACAAAGATGTATAGGGTTATCTTGTTGAAGAGGCTGTGCTAATTACTGGCACTTGTCATTTCTCCATAGCTTTATCTAAGTCAAGAAGGCTAACTAGCTTCTTTTTCCCCAGTGGGCATTGTTTGTTCAGGAGCTTTTGCCGAGGAAGCCTTTTTTTCATAACTGCACCTCATTATTAACAGGTTCATAAATAAATGAGTCCTAATATTTTTCTCCCTTAGCATTTATGATAGGGACATTTGGTCTACAAAAGATTACACTTGTCTTTAATAAAAATAGGCACTTACACATGAA
The DNA here is from genome assembly GCF_003031525.2 of Neophocaena asiaeorientalis asiaeorientalis. Lineage (NCBI taxonomy): Eukaryota > Metazoa > Chordata > Mammalia > Artiodactyla > Phocoenidae > Neophocaena > Neophocaena asiaeorientalis. The sequence goes on along the minus strand of NW_020173955.1, from coordinate 4,625,072 downwards.
ACCTATTAGGCCCTTGTTACTCTGGAGGAGAAGGAGAGGGGAGGAACTGGAGTTTAAATATAAAACAATAATAATAACCTGGTGTGCTGGCAGCACTGCAAATAGAGAATATTTAACGGAGCTTCATGACTTCCCCTCGCAACAAACTCTTCAACCTTCTCTTCTAACTTCCAGCTCTCTGAGATGTGAAGACAACATCAAGAAGTATCAAGCGAGTACTTTCCAATGACTGGCACTCTGCTAAGTATTGCAAAGGACATAAAATTATAAAGCATAAAGACCATCCTCAAGGACATGCCAGTCTTGAGCAAGACCTGTAAAAAGAATTCAAGGAAATCTTGATCTATGTAGAGCCACTGGTGTAAGACTCTCAGTGCTCTATGATTCAGATTTGGCAAAACTTGTCTTGGGTTAGGATAATTTAAAGTAGCTTTTTTAAAGAGCTGAGGTTGGCGGAGATCTCAAAGGTTGTTTTGGGGGTTTGCATAAATATGAGAAGGGGAAAAAGATTGCAGGTTGGGAAATCCACATGGAAAAAGGCAGAGGCAGGTAGGAGAGAGGCATATGGCAGCAAATGAAGTTTGGAGTGAAAATATCTTTTAAGGAATTTCCCACTATTGCCGTGGGAAGTAATGTTGAATATGTGCCTTGAAGGCCATGATGGGTAGCTGGAACTTCATCTGATAATATGGAATCTCTTTAGCTCATAATGAGATGAATGCCATTTTAGGCAGAGCATTTAATGAAACAACAGTCAAGCAATGAGGTATCTCAGACAGTAAACACCACCATCCAGTCATAAGGGGACCAGATGGTGATCACTGTAGTAAAGAGAAAGGCTTAGAACCTGAGAGGGGTTTCAAAAGGAGTCTCAACAAGACTTGATGGCCCTTGGAATGAGTAGAAAAGAAAGGTGTAAATGAGGATGAAGAGGGTGGGAGAGAAGAGAAGCTCGGGACAGCAAGTCAAATGCTAGGAGGAGGAAACTAAGAAGGGCAGATAAGATCTGGTTGTAGGCATGTTAAATTAGAGATAATGACAACACAATAAATCTGGACAAAACATAGGCTGGTGGTATAGATCAGACTACAGGTGAGAGTGGAAGTTGCCTGAGTGTGCCTGAGCTCAGAAAAACTAAGAATGCTCAAAGGAAGAAGTGGAGAGCCAGGGACAAAGTCTTGACTGATAGCCATAGTTGTTCAGCAGAAGTTCATGTATGAACCATCTCTTGGCCACAGGTCAGGATTTCCTAGAAGCCGATTCCACAGAGCTTCACAGGCACTGCCGAAACAAAGACAGGAAGTGGAGCCACAACTGATCAGGAAAGCCAGAGTCCAAAAGAGCCAAGATGAGGTCTTGCAAGTTGCCAGCAGCAGACGGGATCAGTGGAAGATATGGACTCTGTTATGGAACCAGAGGTTAGAGGGACAAGAGGCAGATAGATACAAGTCAGTGACTGGCAAAAGAGGGCATGGTCCTGGACCATAGTCTAGTACCCCTTAGGTGGGTGCTCATAACATCCTTTGTTGAGCCCCTATGGATATGATGAGATTTGAGTGAGAAGCACGGTGTCCTTAAAAGGACAAGGGCAGACAGAAGAGACAAAGAAACCTAAGAATGAGCTGGAACACATGGGGCACCTCAACATTCTGCATCCATTCCTTGTAAAAGGGCCACCATTATTTTTTTCTGTGCCAGTCCCATTAGTTACAAAAATCTGCGGTTCCAAATGTTCTCACGGGTTTGAGTGTGTAACTTTAACACTGAACAGAACAATGCACCTCAAAACCGGTGTATGGCACTCATTATAAAATGCCAAACACTCTAAGGGTATAAAAACTCCTCACATTTCATTAAAGTATTAACATTTATTAACTGATTCCATAATACCTTAGATAAGTCCTTTATTATGGTGAAAAGCCCCTGGATGTCCCTCTGCCTATTTGGGAAAAAAATAGCCCTTCCTCAAAAAGTAACAAATGAACTATGAACTGTATTCTATCAGGAATTTCCCTGAATGGGGAGAAAATATAAAACATATTCATGAACACACCTATTTTCATGGCACTCCTCAAATTTCCAGCAGGTTTCTGAAAAGGTATATATGTTTTTAAAGGCCCCCTCCTTCTTGAGGACATCTATTTTGCACTTGTATCCACCACATTTGCACATGAAAAAAATCCATCACTGTGTATACAAATTGCAATGCAAATAGGCATTTGTGTGCCCAATTACCCATTTTGTGTGTTTGCAAAACGGATGTGCGGGCAAACTCTGCAGGTGTGAGTTGGTAGCCTGCTGGAAACCTGGCTCCCACTGAGTCAGCACCAAATAAGGTTCTGTCTCCTCACAGGGGGGCTGCAGGGAGAAAGTCCATCTCAGGGACAGCCCTTAAACTTGATACCAGATGTGGACAGCAAACAGACAGACAGTTCGTGCAGAGAGGAGGATAAAAACAAATAACTCTAAAAAGTAAAAGAACTTCAGACATATAGCTGATAATTGGGGGTATCCTGGAAGCACTAAGGTCTTCCATTGCATGACCCTAAACGCCTTTTTATTTGGAAAGTGTATTTTTTTCCCCCATTTATTTTATTGCTGTAAGAACACTTTACATGAGATCTACCTTCTTAACAAACCTTAAGTGTACGATATTGAATTGTTAACTACAGGTACAATGTCGTACAGCAGATCTCTAAAGATTATCTTGCTTAACTGAACCTTTGTTCCTTGACTGGCAACTCCCCATTTCCCCCTCTCCCCAGCCCCTGGCACCACGATTCCTCTCTTTGAGTCTATGAATTTGACAATTTTAGATGCCTCATATAATCGCAATCATGCAGTATTTGTCCTTCTGTGACTGGTTTATTTCACTTAGTATAACGTCCTCAAGATTCACCCATGTTGTCAAATATTGCAGAATTTCCTTCTTTTTCAAGGCTGAACAATATTTCACTGTCTGTATGTACCCCATTTTCTTTATCTATTCATCCATCAGTGGACATTTAGGTTGCTTCCACATCTTGGCTATTGTGATTAGTGTTTCAATGAACATGGGAGTGCTGATAGCTCTTTGAGATCCTGATTTCAATTCTTTTGGATAAATACCCAGAAGTGGGATTGCTGGACATATGATACTTCTATTTTTAATTTTTTGAGGAATCTCCATGCTGTTTTCCATAGCAGTTAATACCGTTTTGCATTCCCACCAACAGTGTACTGGGAAAACCTATTCTTCAAAGCATATTTTATATCGTTTTGAAGTGTGACTCTAATATGCCACACTTCATATCTAAGTGTGACACAGATATCCCAACCATCACTCAGAATATACTGATAAATCCCAAAGCTTTCCCTGGTTGATCTGCAAGCATGTTGCCACCAGCATGCCAATCACTAGGACCTCCTTCCTTTCTCTGTCAGAATTCTCAGGAACTTGGAAGAGCCAGCAACTCTCTTGACTTACTCAAGAATTCCCCTTCAGCCAACTGCCACGCAAGTAAGCCACCACTATTTCCTCCCAATATCCATATGATCACAACAAAAATTCTGGCCCAAAAAGTAATGGGTAAGTTACAAGGATGGCGTAAATTGTAAAGATGGATGATCTTTCATTGGCTTGTGTGTTTGTTTGCTGCTTCTGATATAAGTCAAGCTCAAAAATGGCACACCCAAGAATTCACTGTTTTATTGGCAAATCTATAGTCTGGTCCACAAATTCTTCACTTCACTTGATGTTTTTAATATGGTGATTGGTGAAAATTAAAATTAGATAAGGTTCTACTTTCTTTGGGTTCCTAACTGTATGAAGTCATTTAAAAACCATTGTTGTCATCATACAAATTTCATTTTTAATCCTCTTCTTTTGTATCTAACTCTAGTTTTTTTAAAATTCAGAGCAAAATATAGGCAACCAGCTTAATCATAAATGTACCACTTCCTTTAGGATGTCAGCAATTCTCAAAATTGCCATAGATATTTGCTAGATACCAGAAATGGGTAATGTATTTTAAGTGGCAGAAATGCATTAGTACTATGTAAGTACATGATCCTTAATGTACCAATCTCAGCAATATGTGTAATGAGGACTTTCAGTAACACTTATTTTAAGTGTCCTCTGAGAAATGCTAATTTACAATGAAACACCTATGGAAGTACATGTGACATCTACATGAATACCAAATGAATTCATTTTGATCAATGCTATTACAATGAATATGAAATGAATTCACAATGATAGGATATTTAAAGTATTACCAAATTTTCTTTTAATATTACATGTGCTATGGAGATTAGAATATATTAAGAATCAGACTGAATATATATACACATAAACACTTTTACACACACACACATACATATACCAAAAAATATATCCCTACTAATTACTTAATTAGCAAGTACCCTTTTAAAAAGAAACATTTTACTCACACACACACGTACACACACACACAGTCTTAAATAAGCACAAAATGCTTATGTCAGGTTTACAAAATTGTATGCTGGATATTAATAAACACAAGATTTGCATTACGAGAGCAAGCAAACAGACAGGTTTTGTGGATCTTAGATTTGACAAAAGATGTTTCCAGATCTACATCTTGAATTTTCCTGACTCTTTCAGGATGGCAATCGTTGGTAAATTGATTCATACCACCTGTTAAAACTCACAGGTAGTTTTTGTGTCTAGTCAAAGATAATCAGTGATGGATGGACAGATGTATGTATGGATAAATGAATAGGTGGATGGTGAATAGTATGATATTTAAATACAATCTCTGAGAGATTAAAGCTTCTCTCAGAGTTTTTAAGAAGCCAGAATTTGTAGGGTAAGTGTGAATTGTCCATTTTTGTCAATAGGTTGTTTCTTTTTGTTGATAAACTAAGATCCACAGACTGTGGGCACTCAACCTTGACTTAGACTGACCCACTGTAACACATACAACCACGTAATCAATCAACAAGAACTGACCTTGGAGGACTGAGTCTCTGGTCCTATTTAGAGTTTTACTGAGCTAATATGAGCAGGCCAACAATGGTCTCCCAGACAAAGCCAGCAAGAGTCCATACGGTCTAGATCCCACCTCAGATCACAGGAGATCTCAAACACAGACATCAAACTTCTCACCTGCACACCTAAACCAGGTAATAATCACTCAAATAATAATCAACTGGTTATCACTTCCTACCTCCTCAGCATCACTCACATGCCTTTCCTCCTCTTCTTCACTGCCACAACCCTCAGTCAGAACTTCATCATCTCTTGCCTGGGTATTTCCAATATCTCACAACTCATCTATCTCCCTGACTCCTTGTCTCCAGTTATTCCTACACATTGCCAACCAGATTAACCTTCTAAAAAGCATACTGGATCTGGTCAAAACTTCTCCATGGCTCCTACCACTCCTACAGGACTGAAATAGAATGCCTTTTGGGGCATACAGGGCTCAGCCAACCTGTTAGCCAACCTGTTCAGCTTTATCTCCCTCCACATATGTGCTTTATGTTCTAGCACTGCTGAACTACTACAGTGTCTTTCTACATGGTTCCTTCTGCCTGGCATGTCTTCCCCTCACCTGCCGGCTTGAAAAACAACTGCTGCTCCTTTGAATATTAGCTCAAAACCTTCTATGAGGCCTTTCTTGTCCCCTTGCTGCCATCTGAATCCCATAGACTCTGATATGGCAGTTTTCACGCAGAATTCTAACCTTCTGTTAACATGTCCACAGAGCAACTAGACCCATAAAATCTTGAGCCAAGAACAGTATTGGTCTTTGTCTCCCAACCCATTGCCCAGTGTCTAATGTATGGTGCTTATTCAATGGATGTTGAGTAAATAGACTTGTCTCCTAAAGATTCTATTGTCCTTTCTGCTGCCCACTCTTCAAGTAGACATTCAGAAATGTGTGCTCACAAATTGCTCAGTAAGCACCATTCTGATTTTAATTGACTCAGTTTGCACATTCGAAATGTGTATGGACAACAGTGTGAACCTTAAAGTCCAAGTCATCCTCTAATACCCTCAAACCTCCTAGGAAATGAAATTACTGTAACATTAAACTGAAAATTAAAATAGTTAAAATTTATTAGTCGCCTGCTATGTGTCAGGCATGGTACTAACTGCTTTATGTATATTACTTCATGAAAATTTCACATCACTATTACTAGCCCCATTTTACAGATGAAGAAACCAGCGTTTACGGAAGTTAGGTAACCTGATCAAGGCCACAGGCTAAGGAATGGAGAAGAGGGATTCAAGCACAAGTTTGGTCGGCTCAATTCCTAGGCTCACAACCTGACAACATTACCTTTCCTAGTTGTGCCAGAAGCATCTAGAGTTTCTGGAGTAGAGAACCTAACATCCTTCCAGAGTCTTATTAAATAAGTCTAAAAGTCAAAGTAAGCCAGGTCACTGAATGTTCACTCCACATTCAATAAAGGGAAGTTCCTTTTGCCTTAGAAATTTTGGATTAAAATCCTCTCACACAGGAATTGACATCTTAATAACTGGAAGATGAAGTGTGATGTTTTCACCCATTCTGTTGGATTTTATTTTCATTTTTTGGCAAAGGCTTGCTACCTGGTTTTTTAAAAACTCATTTTCAAATGACTTCAAACATTCTTCTACTATTTCCTTTTTTCTAGAGAGCAAACTGATACCAATTCTACTTTCTGCTCTGATAAAAAGAGAATTATAAATCTGAATTTGGCTTCTGGTCCTCACTTGATTTTTGTCATTGGGTTTTTTGTCATTGTTTGACCTGGAAAGTATCCTACATCAGTTCTTGAAATGAACTGCCCATTTTGAGTTTGAACACATTTTTAGAAGAAAAAAGTAAAACCATAGCATTTGTTTGTTTCTGGAATGAACTTAGCTTCCAGCCAAGGTCAAAGTGGGGCAATGGGGAGGGGCTCACGGCCAAAACCTCAGCAACACCTCTCTTTTACAGCAAATACTGCTCGAACCCTAAGGTTGCTTCTGTCTGTGAACTTGTAAGAGTCCCCCCTCGTGTGGTGTCAACTGACTCTATTTGCAATTATCGGACAAACAGAGACATGTTCTTATATTTTTCAAGACAAAATCAGTGGCATCTTGCAAGCATCCCGGGAGTTCTGAGACAGTTTGGCCAATCAAGATGTCCTGTCACTCCCCGCCATCAGAAGCTCGATGCTTCATCAATGCAGTAGGTTCCAAAATCCAAGAGTAAAATCAGATTCCACAAAGCCACCCGTGTCTGGAGATGTTTCTAAGCAGAATATTGAGAAATAACTCAGTAATAACTGGTCGGAAAAAAATGTATATCCTCCAAAGAAGGAATTGTAACGTTGGATTGGGTATTTTGTGGGGACTGAAATAAGATACTTGAAGCAACAGGATTCAAGTCCTGATTCCTTTTCTCCATTTTCAAACTGCTAGGAAACCCCCAACTCAAATATTACCTTTGCTATCATCCTCTAGTCCCACTTCTTAAATACATAATGCTTGTCCCCTGGTTCCCACAATAATTCATTCAGAAGCCCGTCATCCTACCCTCTACAACATGGTACGACTGGATACTCACATAACTCTGAAGCTACTGAAGGTAGGGACTGTGTCGTATTTGTGACCGTGTCCCCAGTGCCTGGCACATAGAATAGGGGTCAGCATACTTTCTTCTTTAGAGAGCCAGACAGTAAACATTTTAGGCTTTGTGGACAATATGGTCTCTGTGTATCTTGCAGCAGCCATTACAGTGCAAAAGCACCTAGAAACAACATGAAGATGAATGAGCCTGGTTGTGCTCCAAAACTTTTTTTACAAAAACAGTTGGTGGGGGGCTTCCCTGGTGGCTCAGTGGTTAAGAATCTGCCTGCCAATGCAGGGGACACGGGTTTGAGCCCTGAGGGTCCAGGAAGACCCCACATGCCACGGAGCAAGTAAGCCCATGCGCCACAACTACTAAGCCCTTGTGCCACAACTACTGAAGCCCGCGCGTCTAGAGCCCATGCTCCGCAACGAGAGAAGCCACCACAATGAGAAGTCCGGGCACTGCAACGAAGAGTAGCCCCTGCTCTCCACAACTGAAGAAAGCCCGCGTGCAGCAACGAAGACCCAATGCAGCCAAAAATAAATAAATTTTTAAAAAATTCAAAGAAACTAAAATTCAATTGAGTAAAATGAAAAAAAAAAAAAAAAAAAAACAGCTGGTGGGCCAGATTTGCCCAGCACGCCGTAGTTTGCCACCTCCTGACATAGAGTATCTGATGAAGAATGTAAAGGAGGGAGAGCAGAAGAGAAGGAGGGAGGGAACAAGAAAGGAAGGGAGGGGGGGGAGAAGGAGAGTTTGAAGAGGTGGAGAGGGAGAATAAGCCCAGAAATAAAGTAAGAATGAGACAAAATTTGATATGCTTCCCAGATGGTAAAGAGCTATTCCTAGTGAGTTTCTCTTCAGCAAAGCATTTAGACCATGAGAAACAATTCTAATTAGAATCCTCCTATTATTCTTCACATCGCATTCTCTACATGTAAATCTTCCCAACAGTTTCTCTCTTTTGGCAAATCATTATTTCCCATTTATTAAGATAAAGTACTGTTGAAGGGCTCCGTTGCTGGCTAATAACTACAGTCCGCCTACAGGTGTCATATTTTATGCACTGAAAAGAGAGTATTGTTTTGCCACTTTCTATGCAGGAACTACAAATGCCTGGAAATAAATGACTTTTGACTGCTGATCAGAAGCACACTTTAATCAGTTACTGGTCTATGATCAATAATTAATCACGCTATTCTGTCTGGGTAATAAATAATAGGGAAAATATCAATGAATATATAGTTGGCCAGATTCTCCCTGGGGCAAAACAGAAAAGGATCAGCATGAAAGTCTGCCTGGAGCACCCTGTGAATTCTCAATATAGGGCTTTGGGGGCCATCCAGGAGGCTTGGGGCTATTAGTAGGAGAAGGAGACCTGTCACCATCAGCACCTCCCCCCAGGTCCCTCAGAACTAATAATCCCTACTTGGATCAAACGTGTCTATGCTATTTGACAAAGGGGTCTGCAATAGCAGGGGTGCCATGGGATGGGCCAGTGTTTCACAGGTACTGTGATGGGGCTCCCCTCTTGAAGCTGGAAGCAGTGGGTGGCAGCAGGAGTAGAGACGCACCTCACTTTACATTGTAAAATTTATATATCAGAAACTGTGTCAACTGCAGTTTTATACATTGGATCCTATAAGAGTACTCAGTAACTTTGCTATCTAAAAGCTTTCTAATGGAATATTTTATGAAGGGAATAATGGTATGGATTTTCTATTGGTGCGTAACAAATTACCCCAAATTTAGTGACCTAAAACACATTCATTATCTCACAGTTTCTGTTAGGTCAAGGGTCTGGGCACAGCTTAGCTGGGCTCTCTACTCACGGGCTCACAAGGCTGCAATCCCAGTGCTGGTCAGGGCTGTGTTCCTTTCTGGAGCGCAGGGTCCTCTTCCAGGCTCACATGGCAGTTGGCAGAATTCAGTTCCTTTCGGTTGTATGACAGAGTCTGGGCCTCTTACTGGCTGTCACCATAAGAACGGTGCCCCAATTGATCTTTTTAGCGAACTTCCAAGCAGAGGCATAGGGAATGAGAGCACACACATGGGAGGGAGATCTAGAGTGAATTGCTATCACAGTTCATGTAGCTTGTGTTCTTCAGCGCTATTAGATATTTAAGAAGATCCTGCCTTCTTTTAGCTGCTTGGGAGCTCTTCCTGGGCAAAAAGTCTAGGCAGAAGTGTCCATTATGGAGTGCCACGCTACCATCATGCTAGATTTATAGATCCATGGCCTTTCTTATGCTAACGTAGATAGAACCATCCTGCATTTAGGTGACAACGATATTTTTGATACAAAAGTTATGATACTTTTTATGACACAATCTCAGTTGTCTTTATTCTAACTGGGTTAGCATAAGAAAAGCATCATTTGGACTGTGGTATTAGCCAATTGCCTAATCTAGTTAAGTAACCTGCTCTGGGTCAGGTGCTCTCTTTTTATTAACTTATCTCCCCCAAGACTTCAGCCTTCCTACGTTACAAGGACATGGAGCCAAACTCATAAGCAGCCTTCCTAATAAAGCATGACACCTGCCAATACCGTGGTCTGTCTCTCTTGGCCTCCAAGGAGCCTTGCCAGAATGGCCCACATCAGCCTGAGGGAGCATCTGGGCCTGCGAAGCACCAGTGTCACTGCCACTCTTCACAGCTCCAAAGGATGGGAAGGGCCCCAGATTCACTGAGCAAAGACGATGAAGAAAAACTCCTTAGCCTATCTGAGTAACTCCCTAGCCATCCTGGGAGCAAATCCATAAAGGAAACCAGTACTTTAAGTGTCTGATAATTATCTATCTATCTGCTTCTTTACTCTTCCATCTATGTGTTTCCCAGCTTCTTTGCTGTCAGTTACAGGGCTCACTCTCAAGATTTGAGAATAGACATCTGAACCCTCTTTAAAACTGCAGCATTGGATGTCAGTCGAACTGCACACCTAAAAACTGTACCTTTCAAAGAACGGCTTTAATCAGCTGTTCTCTTTCAATGTTGTCCCTGAATAAAGGAGGCTGGTCCAAGTGCCTCATGATGGCACTACCCTGCTCTGCCATATTTGGCGCATGGCTTTTCAAAAACCAGGGAAGCAGGAAGGGACCTCAGAGCAGTGTGAACTATGTTTAAACAGGCAAGTGGATTCAACTGCTAAAATGCTCAGCACTCCAACCTCTCCCAAGGGCCAGGGAGCTTCTGCATGGTCGGGATGCCTTTCCAAAACCTCTTGGAAACAGAGGCAGCATTCGCCTCTTGTAAAAGAAAAATGACTCTGGATAAGACAGTATCAGGTCACTTTTAACCTAAGAAAAGTGAAAGGTTAACGGGAAGCCATATGTTATCCAGAAACCCAGCTGACTAAGTACCTACCAGGTACCACCTTCACCTGATGGGGAACTGGAGGGGAGGAAGGTAGGCGTGCATACACGTGTGCACCCAAGCTCCGTCCTACACAGAAGCACCAGCATGGGAGAAACCTACTTGGCTTATTGGCCGCCCTGACTGGCTGCCTTAGCTGAATTGGAGAGGACTTGCAGCCACTTCAGAGGAGGGTACACAGCCAACGCAAACCAAACACAATCTGCTTCTTTGTGAATTGCAAGCAATTCCCAACTGCCTGAGCTAATGGTACGGAGCAGTAGAGCAGATAACCCAATACGATGGATAATCTCAAAATCATTTTCCATTTGGCTTGTGGAATGAATTAAATGATTTGTTTCAGCTTCAGCAGATTTACCTTCCTAATTATGTTTTTTGTTAGGCTAGAAACATTCAACATCGCAGGATGTTGCCAAGAATTCAAAAAGTGGGGCAGATGATAGACATGTGAGAGATCAGCCCAGAGGTCACCTGGGGTCATCAACATCTACTGAGTGCCCACTGTGTGCATGTTGCTGAATGGGACAAAAAGTGATGAAAGACATGTCTCCTGCAGTCAGGACTGTAACATAGTAAACAAGACCAGATCTAAGCTTTAAATATATACGTTAGAGATAGTTGGTTATAAAAACGCATATAAAGCATGGATGCTCCTATACTTGGGATCTCCCTAGGTGTTCTACAAATATTCGTCAAATAAATGAATAAATGGATGAACAAGGCATATTTGGAAAGAAGTCAAATAAATCATTTCAACAATAAGCCTTCCTGCGCTGCCAGGACAAAGCAGCTCACTGTTCACTAGGGTGGTCAGGGAAGGTGCTCCCCTAAGTCAGAAGGTCCTAGAAAGCAGGCTGCATGCTCCTGAAGCCTTTGCACAGGTGGAGAACACGCGAGATTCTCTCCCCACCTTGCCTGACCCTCATCACCTTTTAGATCTTAACCCAATCCCTCTTCCTCAAGGAAATCTTTCCAAACTCAGACTACATCAATCCCCAGGGATACGTGTTCTTAATATCCTGTACTTCATCTTGTAAGCACTTCATCCAACCCGAAGTAAACACCTGTCTTTGCAATATTTGTTGAAAGGCTGCTTCCTCTGATAGAACGTAAGCTCCATGGTGGCAGGGACCATAACCTCTCCCACTTTCACCACTGTCTTTGCAGCACTTAACACAGTGACTTGCATGCAGTGAGGCTAAATAAATATTTGTGGAGCAATGTATTGAACTGAAGTGCTGAAGTCAGGAAAAAGGCTGCTAACTGAGCCCTAAGGACTGGGAAGGAAAAACTTAACTGAAGAAGATGGAAGTTTCCTAGAATCCCAGGAAAGGGAATTTGCCTACACAGCTACATAGAGATAAAAATGAACAGGAGGATTTCATGGGATCATTAGAGGACTGCTTCATAAAGTTGCAATAAGAATTAGAAATTATTTTAAAAAACAACAAAAATAATAGCTACCACTTATTGTTTCCTATCAGCTAGTTTAGTGGATTATCTCATCGACTCTCATGGCTATTATCCTTATTTTACAAGGAGGGAACTGAAGCTTACAGAATTTAAGGTCATCTAGCAAATATATGGCAGAGCCACTATTTGAAGCCAGGCTTATTCATCTAGATGACTCCAAAGCCTGTGATTTTCACCACTAAAAGCAAACAAGGTACTGTATTCAAAAATATTTTGTTACTTGTAAAGCACTTGGCAGCTGACATTTGTGTGGGTACAGGTAAACATAGTCAAACAGCCAAGTAACAGAGTGATTAATTAGCTACCTAGCTAACTAACTTACTAGCTAACTTAGGAATCCAGAATTTCTCAATAACTAAATACACCTCTGTTTTACTGGGTTATGTAAGCTTTGCATTGCATGACTGGTAAAGAACAGAAAATCTGCGTCTCCTTGTTGCCCCAATATACAGGTGACAACAGAAATATATCCATGCACTTTGTCTCCTACTAACTAAGGCTTTTTTTTTTTTTCCTTTTCTGCTAAGGCTTAAGGTGACAGAATAAATATTAAAACCAACGTGGCCTTTCTCAAAAAGTTCAAGGCTAACTGGACTAAAAGTGACTATTAGAATAGATTTGATGCAAGTGTGCAAACCCTCGTATGGCCAGGATCATCAAGCTGTTTTGGTGTAAAGACATCTAAACCTCTAGACCCTTAGCTCCAAGAAGACAGGATCCAAGTCTGTTTTTCACCTTTACATCTCTGGTGTCAGCTCAATACAAAGCATTCAATATGTTCACAAACTTTGGAATCAAAAGTGAGTATTTAAGATTCAGTTAACTTTAATTATAAAAGGTTAAAGGAACATTGAAAGCCCTGGACCAATATATTTATTGTCACTGTAACTGTCTCTTGTAGAACTAAGAAATACAGGACACTTTAGGAGACAAGATCAAATAAGTTTGCCTGTATTTGTATTATTAAAGAAATGTAAGTAGCATCGACATACATACACTACCGAATGTAAAATAGCTAGCTAGTGGGAAGAAGCAGCATAGCACAGGGAGATCAGCTCAGTGCTTTGTGACCACCTAGAGGGGTGGGATAGGGAGGGTGGGAGGGAGGCTCAAGAAGGAGGAGATATGGGGATATATGTATGCATATGGCTGATTCACTTTGTTGTACAACAGAAACTAATGCAGTACTGTGAAGCAATCATACCCCAATAAAGATATATTTAAAAAAAAAAAAATAGATGAGGCCAGAGAGCTAGCTCACTCTCCACCACTTAAGGACACAACAAGAAGACAGCCGTCCGCACCCCAGAAGAGGGTCCTCACCAGAACCTGATGATGCTGGCACCCTATCTTGGACTTCCAGCCTCTAAAACTGTGAGAAATAAATTTCTGTTTCTATAAGGGAAAAAAAATGTAGTCATTGAGAAAGCATTTATTTTGCAACACAATGGCAAACAAATAAATGAGCTGACTAAAAATTTTTTTTCCTTTGAAACTAGTTATCTTAGCATCCCATTGACATATCCTGATTGGCAGCTTTTAGACTACCATTGACTTTCAATTAGCATTTACTGGTATTATTATTAATAACAATCAGCATGTTTAAATTTCCTCTCAGGAGATGTCAACGGATTTCCATTTTTCAATAATGAGGATTTGAGAAATGATCTATTTGAATACATCTGAAAAACGTGCTGCTGAAAATAAGAAGACGTCTATCTGTCCTGAGGACAGCCATTACCTCTCACACAGGTATGAGAGCACAGAACACAGGGCGTTATTTGTGTTCAGCATATCCTGGAGGTTTTCTGGGAGCTGGGTGCAAACCACAGAAAAATAAGTCACCATCTCAGGATGCATTCCTCAGATATTCTGGTTTCTGAGACAAGTGGAATTATTCCCCACTAATTTATACACCAATGAAACCGGCCTGTTGGCAAGTCTACAATTAATGTGAATGCCAAGTGGGAAGGCAGCTTTGTTTCATCTCAGAGAACACTTCGCTGAACAGCAGTCTCCCCAGCTGAAAATGCATGCAATGTCTCTCTCTTTTAACTTGCAGCAGACGCTGGCATTTCTTCATCTCTATTCACTCTATCATTATGATGCATTATACAATGTAATGATGTAATACACCGGAAAGCCAAAATGTGCGCGCCTTGCCAAAAATAATAAGAAGAAAAGTATACAATTATTTTCTGCTATGAAAGCCACTATCACTATCATTTCATCCTTCCCCAGCCAAAATGAAAGCTTCCCTAATGGCTCTGAGTCTCTTTATGTTTGTGAATTGAACATGAATGTGAAAAGTAGGACGTCACCTCGTCCGTACTGAGTTAGAACTTTTAAATGATGTAAACAAATTTATCACTTGAGCATGGCGGGCTGGCTCCAGAGTCTGCTCCGGCCATATTTTCCATGGTGTGATTTCTGGTGTGATTCTAAATATTACCAAGCCTTTATTTGTTAATAACAAATTTTCCTAAAAAGGGTCTGCCTTTTCGTGTTTCATTAACATTAACCTACAATCACAAGCCACTATTCTGGGCAGGAAGCACATTTCAGGGAAAAGTCACCGTCTGCTGGTAGCTGCGTTCGTGGCTGATTAAATCAAAAAGAATCAAAGTAATAAAACCTCAGAAATAAAGCCAACTAATTGCTACATTTCCCCTCCCCCTTACTGAACGCTATTTTGAGTTACAGAAGCAGAAAATTGTTTTAAGAATCAGATATTTTTAATGCCTCACAAGGAAATATTCCCAAAAGACTGCAATATTGAGCAGAGACTCCTTCATCTAATTGCTTCTGGTTCTTCCCCTCCTCTTCTTTTCTTCCCTCCACTACCACCCCCTCCCCTGCTCCCATGCATTTTCTGGGTAGATTTTTTTACAGCATATCTAATGTTTTTCTTCATTATTACTAGGGATCTACCTCTTATAAATAGGAGCAAACCAAAAGAAGGAAGCTACATTGATGACCATCCAGCTTGCTGGCCAAAGCTCTGTCAATCTGGATTTCAGTGACATCTCAAAATGATATTTTCAGCTCTGTTATTACAATTGTAGTTGAGAAGTGGTTGATTAGATGGAGGCCAGAGAGGAATTTTAAGCGAACACAGGGACCAGAACAAGGGCATGCTGCCGTCCACTGCATTCTGGCTCCAGCGTCGATAAAACTGCCTTCACAGAGCTCACTCGCAAACCGCAGCCACAGATCATAAAGCTCCTAAATGGGCTGGCCACCCGCTTTATGCTGAAAATTTGTGGGATGCCATTTTTTGCCTGGCAAAATTAGTAGGAATGCTTAACGTAATTAATTTTTATACTAAACACGTGTTATTTTTTTTTTTAATGTACAATTACCAAACCATCAAAACCACAGTAGAGCACAATCAGATGTGCCTGAAAACACATAATTGACATAAAGGACGTTTAGGAAAATAACGTGAAAACATAAAATAAATGGTTATTGCTATTTAGAATCTGCATTTAAAGAGTGGAATTAATCATAATTATGCATTATTAGCTAATAATTGGGTGGAAGCATACAGGGCATATCTTGTTTATTGTTGCTGGTGATGCTATTGTTACTGTTATTATTATTTTCTGTGGAACATTTTACCAACCTGAGATTGTTTTGAAGAATTCCCAGTGATTACTCAGTGTATACAGCCTGTAGACAGTTTTGCATTATTCACTCACCACTGAAACACAGTCACCTCTGAGGAAGGCCCCAGAAAGTCCCAAACAGCTCAGAAAAATACACCAGCAGGTGTAGGGTGTGTTTCCTCAACCAGAAGAAAGCCAAGGAGAGGTGGAAAGTAAAAAGGTATGGATTCTTCATGTCGGCTAAAAGCAGCCCAGAACAGAAAGTGGAACTACGCTCTGTTATACTGATTCAAGCATTAGTCAACATATCGTGTCTTCATTCATTTCCTCCCACCCCCGCCCCCGTTCGCTCTCTCTCTCTCCACATATATCCATATATATATCATGTTTACATAGTACATCACGTTTACATAGTACATATATAACATATTACATATTATAGATATGTGTGTGTATACACATATATACACACACACCTATATATATATCCATCCTCAGAAATAAAAGGAAAAAACATGGTGGCTAGGTTTTTAATGACTGTTGATGATCAATAGTTATGTATAATATAAATTGTATCTGTATCACTGAGGGTCAAAAGAAGGAAAGCTTCGTACAATTCGCACTTTCAAACTTGAGGCTTCAGCACTCCAGCATGGCAACCTCAAGCTACCCACTCCAGTTCTTTACCTGGGGAATGTGTCAAGCACTCTATGATCAAATCCATGTGCTGGGAAACCATGAAGAATAAACAGTGCATACAGCAGAAGACGTGTCCTCAAAGTGTCAAAACAACCAGTTGGAAGGTGAAAAATTTGCTGACATAGCCAGTTTTCTTGGTCTACATGAGGCAAAATAACTTTTATGATGGATCTTTTGTTTCTTTTCTCCACATTTTGGTGTCACATAAATTGTCAAAGGAACAAGACATAGAAAAGCAAGTGACCAAAATGGTAAAGACAGGAAGGAACAGCAAAAAAGAAAAGTAAACTTGGATAATTAATCAAATATAAATTTGTTACATATCAAAAAATAACCAGACAACTTAAAAGTCCAATCTATTCCATTTATTTATTCAACAACTATTTCTGGATTTGATGCCTGCTATGTATCAGACACTAGTCTAGGTCCTGGGGATTCAGTGAATAAAACAGACAAAATCCTTGCTCTCATGGGGTTTACATTAGGTGTGAAGGGGGTGGCTGGTGGCGGAAGGAGACAGGTGACAAACCAATAATAAAAATACACAGTAGGCCGGATGGTAGTATGTACCTTGAAACAAATAAAGCACAGGAACGTGGGCTGGGGTGGGAAGTTGTTACGCAGTTTTACAGAGGATGGTCAGTAAAGATGTCTCTGAGGGGTGAAATCTGACCCACCGGCCATTTAGACCACTGACCTATTTTGATAAAAACTTAATCAGATCATCGATTTGAATAAGCTTTTCCCCTTCTGGGGCAAAGATGATCAAACTGATCCAGCAACGTCTTGAAAGCATAACGTTAGGAAAAATGTAAAGGATTCCAGGGAAGATGTGCCTGGACCGCAGCGCCTGTGCAGTAGTATGAGTTCAAGTTAACAGATGCCTTCAAAAGAGGAGTGAAACACTTTTCTCAGAATAATGCAAACGGTATTTCTCTCATTTGTTTTAAACACAGATCAGTTTGTCTGAATTCAGCAAAGTAAAATAACATCAAGCAAAATGAAAGAAAGGAATAAAACTGTTGCGGGCTCTCTGTATGGGGCACTAGGGAGAAGGGAGTAGGACCTGGTCTTTCTAAGCAGCCAGATACCCAGTGTGGCCGGATTTACCTTTTTAAGCCATTTGTTTTCCAGGCGTTTAGACTTAGACCCAAGAAGGAAGGGCAGTATGCATATTTCTAGTGACCATACTCCCGTGTCATAATTTAGAGCTCAGGACCTGATAAAGAATTATTTTTCTAATTTGGGAATTCGTTTTATAAAAAGCCTTCCTAAGTTATTAACTTTAGGCCACTCTTAGTTCTTGTTATTTTTTAAAAATGACTTTCTGGAAAAGAATATAGTTACATAACTAAAAGCATACACTTCACCAAAACACACACACACACACACACACACACAGACACACACACACACACACATCTATATAATTAAGTACAATATTTGGAACTTTAAAATTGAAATAGACTCCAGAAACCCAGAACCTATGGTTCCTATAAGTGTACCTCAAAATCAAAGTAATCTACATTACCCTTGCAGAAAATGTACTTCTTTTCTGGAGTACACACAGCCCCTGGACTCTTAATATTGTAATTATTTATTTAAATAAGTAGTTTTAGCATAACCTGGCACCAGGCACATCCCTCCTGCCTCTCCCCCTTCCCCTCATACACCCAGCCAATAGAGCAGGAAGTGGTAAGGATCACTTCCTCTAAGAGGCTCCACTCCAAACCAATGCAGAAGCCAGCCCTGACTGATGGTATATTGGGAGGAGGCAAATCCACATATGCTTACAGGGGAGCCAGCAGGAATGCAGGCGCCGTAGACCCTAACCCTAGGCTCCTGGCAATCCCATGCTGCCAGGGCATGCTCCTCCCTGGGTACCTAGGCCAGTGGAGGAACTGAAGGCGAGTTTCCTTCTCCAGTTACACTGGATGTGGTGTAGAGGGTGGGTGGTGTTTCTCCATTACGACGTCTGTTTTTGTTGTCATTGACACTCACTGAGACCATCTCAGAGCCAGAGCCAAACCCACGTCAAAACTGTGATGTTTAGGAAGAGGATTACATGTCATACAACCTCCTCTATTCCACTTCTCTCTCCTCCCTTTTACTGGTCTGGTTGGGCATCCAGGGCTCCCTCTTTCTCTCCACCCTTAGTTTACTCCCTTCACCAAGGCTTTGCTATCAACTGCTTATTCCTTGGTGTGAATGCAAGTTTACCAGTAACCTCCAGGGAAATTTGCAACCAAAAGTCGCTTCTGTCACTGAAAGAAAGAAAAGCACTGTCTCCCAAGGCAGGAGTTCCCAGGTTCTATGTGGATGCTGTCCTGGAGGCTAAGAAACCTTTGAGATAGATTTCAACTATTCCACTTGGGCACCCACCTCCAAACAAGCTTGAGTTCTAATTAGCCTTTGGCAATTGGATGGAAAATTTCTCAAGATACATAACAAGTGAAGATGGAAATAATTTGTACAAAACCACCTGTCCTTTAACCAGGAATATTGTCCTTTTTAAATGACTGGACACACAAGCAGAACCGATTTGGCCCTGCACAGAAAGGATCTGCTTTCGCCAGACTAAAAAAATTAAGTGCTGATTCTTCTCAGACATGGGCTTGCTTCTCCCTCTCTGCACCCCAGGTCCTTTGCTGCCTCATGAGCTTAGATCCATAGAACTGCATGTGGTGTGTTGCTGAGGATTTCCTCACCCATCTCCCTCTGCCTCGTGGGGGTATGAGCACCTTCCTCCTCCAAGCAGACGGGTGAATGAGCGAGGAAGAGTACAGAGCCATCCTGAGCCTTCGTGGAGAATCCATTCATTGCCGACCCTGAAATGTGGCTTTATTCAGTCAGTCACCTCATGACTTTGAAGCTTGATTTGATCAAAGATGTTAATTATGCTTCTCTTTAACATGATTTATAGAACATTAGTGACAGCGGGGGAATGTTGACTCCGTGCAGGTAAGATACCGGTCTCAGGGCTGCCTCTGATTTCCATGTAATTAGGAAAATTTGACCCACCCAGGAGCCTACTAAGATCGCCACTCTCTTTCCTTCCCCAAAATGCAGAACAAGTCACTCACTCGCATGTTGCGTCTCCAGTTGCCTATAGCTTTTTTTTTTTTACTATAAAATTTAAGGTAACCCCTAAAATCGCATTTGTATGGATGTGTCATCTACGAGTGGCTTTGCACCAACAAATGGAGTTGGTAGCTAGCAACTACAGGTCTCTTCTAAATGAAAATCGAGTTAGTATTTCCTTTCTGGAGAGAGAAGTGTGTGCTTTGGGTAAGTTTTATTGGTTTTCTTTTTTTTTTTTTTGTATAAGCTTTCCCCTATACACAGCTCTCCCTTGTTATGTGTATGAGTGTGTATTCATGTGATTGTGTGTGTGTGTGTGTGTGTGTGTGTGTCCGTGCTTTATAAATACGCCTTTGGGAGTAAGAGCATTGCTATATTGCCTTGCAAAAATGGTCTGTGGAAGGCTCCCTCTTTCCTTGCTGAAACAACTGAAAATCTGGAATAGAAAGAAGATTTAGGGCCTAAAGATGCATAATGAACACAAAAATAGTAAGAGTTTATATCTTTTCATGCTGTCCCTGTGATAATCACAGGTACAGCCATGAAATGGTTACACACTTTCCCTACCTCTTATATACAAGCCCACAGGTAACCACTTTTAGATACATCTCTTTCTCCATCTGTGCAAGCCTCTTTCAGAAACACACCCCTCAATTAAGAGCTCCCGCCAACCTATACTTTTTGCGCCTGTAACATATGCTATGGCTTCTAGGAAACTTATAATGTTGTGGTTTTATGCTGTTACAGCAATGAAGCATCTACACAGTATAAACAAGAGTATAACAAGACCCCTTTAAAGGGGTAAGGTCTGCAGCAAAATTCTGAACCCATTTTAAAGATGTATAGCAGAAGGGTTTCAGAGCTATTCTGGAGAAAAAGGACAGGGATTACAAAGGAGAAATGGAAATCTTCCTTCTCTTTTTTTTCAATCGGAGCAGCTTTGTGTGAGGGTACACTGAGCTTTGATGTGAGCAATGTTTGGGTTTGTGTTGCCAGCAAGAAAAATTCAGTTGGTGCCACAATATATATGTGTACGGGAAGAGTATTTTTTAAAATACGATAAAATGTTATCTCTGATTAGAAACGAAAGATGAATTCTCCGGCTAAACCAGGTAACCCTAAAAGCATGTTAACATGAAATACTAAATAAAATGCTACTCATCTATAATAAATCTTATTACACATTTTGGCAGTTTTACTACTAACATAGTGAAGGTTTCAAGCAATGTTTGAAAATAGAAATCTTAAATTGAATCATTGTTGCATGAATATATGCAAAATATTCATTTCTAGCACTGTGAGGGTTGAGTGCTTTTAAATTGGAGAAATCACTCATGACTTCACCTTTTCATGCAAGATAAAGTTGTATGTGGTAACATCATTACAATGTCATGAAAGAAGTGGAAATCATACAACAGTTCTGCCTAAAGCTAATATACAAAAAAAGGGCTTCAATATTTTTCAATATTGTTCAATATTTAAAGGTGCAGTGCAAGGCTTTAAATATATTTTAAAAAATCATTAGGCTTTAGATGTCAGGGAGGCCTTTACTGAGCTCGGAGACTAATAAAATCATTGATGAGATCTCTTTAATATTTAACGGAATTCATGTCTTAGGTAGTAGCCTATTTTCAACTTCTGTCTCTGCAAACGGGGCTAAATATAGATTTTTTAAAAAAGATTTGTGAGGAGGTGATTATAGATTTTTCTTAACTACAGCACTAAAATAAAACTATTTACCCAATGACTGTCATAACAAGAGAAAAAGCATTATGACATTTAAATAGGATTTTCTATCAATTCTTTAACAGAAGCTAGCTTCAAAAGTAGCCAACACATTTATACATACTAACAATCAGGGAATTCAATCAGTGAAAATAAATGAGCAGATTTTCAAGTGAGTTGCCGAACCATGAATCATCAATAGAGAGTTAGGAGGATTGTGAGAAACTGAAAGATTTTTTTTTATATTGAGGACAACAATAATTGTTGTTGCTCATGAATCTCTTTGCTTTTTTTTCTATCCAGTGATAAAGAAAATTAGGAGCCAAAGTTCAGACCCAAAATCCTATGTCGCGTGTGTACATGTGCGCATGAGTGTATGTATGTGCATGCACTGATATAAGAACAGCTCTCATTTAATTATATTATTTTCTATAGTTACTCTGCGGGGGAGTATCATTCATTCTAAGGTAAAGTAAGGCATTCACAGGCTCAACTTTAAACCCTGTTTATGTGTGAAATTGATAGCTCCATTTCTGTTATCAAGTCACTAGTCCAGCACTTTAAAGTCATGGTCTGCAAAATAAAATTGTCTCCCTTTTGAATGTCAACCCCTAAAACCAAATATTCCCATTTATTAAAATAAAAATGTAAATTTATAAATTATCATCCTATTTTTATGTAAAAGCATTCTGGAAAGTACCACATACCACTGTCACATGGCAAACAGCCCTCCCCATCATTGGCTGTTGCTAGGCTACCAGGAAATGGAATGGACCATTGCCAATGATGAATTAACTGATGAGCCAGGATGACAGTAATCTTTGTCACTGGATGCAGTAGCTGTCTGAGCCCTGTCATTTTCTGCATTTCATGTTAAACAGATATACCTAGATTGTAAAACAATACAAAGAAGAACCTGAAAAGAAAGAAGCAAACTTTGACAATCAGAGGGTGGTAGCTTTTTATATATACATACGAGGCTTATTACCTTCACTGAAGAATGAGATCCAACATGAATTAGCTTTTCTTTTTTAAATTAAAACCTGTGAGCAAATGAAACTTTGTTCTACATCAATAAAGCAGATTCAAAAGGATACCTACTGGGAAGCACTTTGTAATCTGTGTCTACACAGAGCCAAAACATCTAACTGAACTGTGAAAATTCACAAAATAATCAAGATTTTTGGTCCATGACATTAACCATAGGGGTATGTGTGTATGTAAGAGTATCCTTACTTGGGGAATAGTACAGATAAAAATGACTGAACCTGGGTGTTTGGGCTTTGTAGACTTAACAGGCATGAATAACTAGTGATTGAAATATCCAGTGAATAACACCATGTCTACACGGGACACAAGATTTTTCCATCTGAACAAACTAACTCAGTGGAATTGATTTCGTCCTCATGAATTTATCTAGAAACACACTGCAGGGGTCTGTGGTTTTGTTCTACTTGCAGATTCAACCCTAGACAAGTCGCAAAATCTCACAAGGCAGAGGGCAGGGACTCGGAAGTTCTGAGCAGTGGACTTCAAGGGGAGACAGAAGTAAAGTGAATGTATGCTCAGAGGTGTGTGCCTGTATCGCAGCAGAAATCCGCTGAGATACAAGGAAGAAAAAATGAATTTGTGGACCCAATGCAGGCATGGGGGTGTTCGAGAAGTTACCACAGTGAGCCACCACCAGCCAGGAAATTATACTGCAACAAACACAGCTTGACTCCAAAGCAATAAGACCAATTTCGATAAGTCAAACAAGGAAGGCTGCCTTATCCTATTTTCAAGCCATGAGAGGGAAAAATAAAGGGGGGAGACGCAGCAGTGGCACCTTTAGATGCTGGGAGTATTTAATGACAAAGGTCAAAAGGAAGAAGCAATATGGAGAGAGAAAGACAACATCAGGTGGAAGCAATTAAAAGTTAAAAATGATGTCTTGCCCAGCCATTTCTGTATCTAGTTTTTCCCCAAATCATCCTGGAGACAGAGCTCAACAATCTGGATTGACACTTGTGCTGATACCATATCCCCTTTACAATTTTTCAGGAATGGTAAAATAGTTAGGTATCCTTCTCCTACTTGACTATGCGACAACTTACTCATTATGAAGTAGATTAATTCTCTTAGATATACAAAGTGGATATGAGCGAGGGAGTGTGGGTATGCATATATGCGTGTAAGTGTGTGCGTGTGGTTTCTGTGTTTTTAGGACAAAGGCTCTGCCAATGAGAGAGAAACTCTGGGGTCTTGTTAGTCCCGGCATTAGTGAGAAGATGAATGGCAGGGGGTTCTTTGGCCCTAATACTTCATAGCACTCAAGGCCTGTTCTGCTCTTTTTACCATGTGGGTTTTTGAAATAATAGATCATAACTATAGACTCAGTGCATGTGGATGCGGACTGTATGCAACCCAATCCAATCACTCTGAAAAATGGGGAAAATGGAAATGCATAAAGAAAGCTGCTGGCATAAAAGAGAATAAAGAAGAAATATTGATGAAGCTCTGTACGGATTAGCAAAATATATTTATGTAACATTTGAATATATATGTATATGCATGTATATATTCTAATCTATGTATATTTTTATATATTTAATATATATGTATACATATATATACTAATCAGTGTATTAAAGCAAAACAAATCATCAGGAGATTTCTTTTCTTTGAAGTTAAAACAGCTGCGGGTTTTTGTCATCTCCTTTGTAAAGATCTAGAAAATTACAGATTTTAAATAAGACTGTAACCAATACTATAAAAGTATCAGTAAATACTGGAGAGGTAGCCTGGTTAGTAGATAAAGGTGTTGAATCTGGAGCCAGACCTGGGTACACAGGCACAAATTTCAGCTCTGCTACTATTACCTCTCCAAGTCTCAAGCAAGTTATATAACCTCCTCTTGCTTCTGTTTCTCTATCTATAAAATGGTGGTGGGGGGGGGGGGAAGGGGATAACAATAGCACTTACTATTGGATGACCTGATATTTATTTTTGAGACACTTAGGATACTGCCTGGAACAAAATAAGCACTATAGTAATGTTTGTCAAGTAAATAAATACACACATACACAGTACTTATCCAGGACATTCTATCAAAGGAGATTTTGAAATCTTCTTTCCCACAAAAAGGAAAACATTTTATTTTGATGGTTGGATATACTGGCAAACTACTGACTCACAACCCAGTATGAATGTTGGCTAATATTTCATTCTCTGTCTGGATAACTTAGTCCTATGGACCTAGAACAGGATGGTTGTAACCCCTCGGGTCTGCTTTGCTGCCACCGGGATGCTCTCCACCTGTCTCCTGGGATAAAGTGGTAGTTACCTTGTCTACCCTAGGCTGTCATCCTCATCTTTCTCACACCACCTCATGGCTTAGCATAAAGACTGTGCGGGGGGAAGGTGGGCAAGAGAGGGAAACTTGCTCCAAATGACAGTGAGTAACATTGGATGAAGTATAGTATGGAGGACAGAGAAACAGAGAGAGAAGAAAGCCCCAGAAGGAAAACCTATTCAGCCAGCCACCTGGCCATAAAACAGCTGAAACTTGAGACAGTGAGAGAGAGGGAGACAGAATGACTACTGTGAACAGGAAAGCAAAGGCACAGCCTCTGGCCAGACTGTCCTAATGGATGTCCAACAACAGCATTCATTCCTTCAACAGTATTTACTGAGCACCTAAGAAGACCCCTAAAATGTGATCAAAATATTCAAAACCCCCTGCCTCTACAGAGCGTACACTCCACAGAGGAAGAAACTGAATAATAAATAACCTAAATAAGTAAAATATACAATGTGTTCAATGGTAACAAGGACTAAGCGGTGAAAGCAGGCAAGAGAGTTAGGAAGTGGATGGGTGCAGGCAGGGGTTCATACTGGGAATCCACCTGCCGCTATTTGGTTCATACTACACAGGCTGCAGGGGAAGGGACTTATGCTTAGATCACTTATCTGATCACTTTCTGATAATGCTATTCGGTTTTACTTAAATGTCTCCACTGAAATTCCCCACGACAGAGTCCTGCCCTGACTTCTCCCGTCCAGGGTTCAAATCCTAACCCATGCTCTGTGATTCTAGGCAAGTTACTTAACCTCTCTGAATCTCAGTCCATTCATCTGTAAAATTGGGATAATGGAAACACCTACCTCGAAAAGTGGTTTTTATAATTAGTAGATGATCCAGGTGAAACAGTTACAACAGTGTCTAGTAAATAACTTACTTTAAAATGTTGTTATTTTTGTTGCCGTGTACATGGCCCTGAAAGGGGCAGAGACTCAGGGCTACTGGTTTATTTTGCCCATGTACAAGCCTTCAAAGCACAAGAAAACAGAAGCCAGTGGCTCTTTCAAGTGATTCTATTGTTGGTGGTTACATTAAAGCTTGGGTTCATGACATTTTTATATTTCACCTAGTGGAGCAATTTGATAGTTTGCATGCACATGGCAACCTTTCAGCATCACCCCAAGGTTAGGTCCCTTAGAGAGGCCAAGGACTGAAGCAGTAGGGACAAAATTTAATGCTCTTAAACAGTGTTCAGAAGACAGGGAAAGCACAAAGGGGTTTTGTACTAGAACTCTCCTTTCAGTAGAACTAGAACACAGTACTTCAAGCTTCTATAGGCATGTCTGTCTCAACTGGAGAGTGAAGCACTTTTGGAGAGAAATCAGTCCCTTATAAGCCCTTAGCCACATACTTTAAGGCCAGAAACCTGTGTGAAAAGCATTCTTTGGAAAAGGAAATATGCAAATAGGATATTAGAAGTGGGATCAGACTTCTTACCTAATAGGCCATATTGGTCATCCTTTGATGGCATATTCTTTGACGGCATCGGAACTTTTGATGGTTCCAATTCTGGTTGGAACCTTAGAATTAAGGGAAGAAACCTGATGTCTCAGCCTGTTCAAATATAGATGCTTTCATCTCATGAGAGGGAACTGGCTGTCTGGGTACAACTCAAGGATGGAGAAACAGCAATTGAACTGAGTGAAGTTATAAACACCCAGACCATGATGGTACTGCCAGGAGGAGAAGGAGGGAGCCCCCAGGCATGAGGAAAGTTGTCCTCCAATCAAACCTTCCCCAAGAATTGATTATAATTTAACCTTTTCTCAGCAAATCATAGACATCTACTCAGGGTTGTTAGAAATCCCAATTATGACCTACAAACAGCCTGAGAGAACTATCTGAAGAGCTAACTGAACTTTTCAAGGGTCTTCAAGACTTTCAGGGCCGTGCTCACAAAGCCAGCAACGCCTGGTGGTGGCTGTGTCTGCATATGAAATGCACATGGATGGGAGAGGAGAAAGGTGGCTTTCCAGTGTATTCTAGGGGTGTGGGTAGGGGTGGGGGAGAATAGTGGCTGAATTCAACTTCCTCTTTCCCCTGAATTCCAACAAATAGGTTTATATGTAGAAATACATATAATCTTCCAAAAATACGGTGTGATTTTAGTCTAGAAAAAAATGGAGATTCTTGACTTCAGATCTAAGATGAGGTATTTCCATTTCCCTGGTGCTCTGCAGAAGCACCTCTAACTAAAAATGTACAGGATATGGTTTTCTGTATGAGAATTTTGTTTCTCTCTCTTAAGTGTAGTGACTTAAAAATCCATCACTGTACACAGTTAAGTCCACCTTTTTTTCCCCCATAGACAATCCTCACTCCAGTTGATTCTAGAGAGACAAACCTCTCTCCTCCTAAGCTATTTCATAGGAGCTCTGCCCAGTGTACTGAAAGAAGCAGCCCAGCAAGCATGAACGACCTCTCCTCTCCAGCCACCCTCCCCCATCACAACTGTTTGGACCAGGAGTAGACACATGACCTGGGCTTCAGCAGATTCCTTCTCCTAGGAATCTGAAATAGGGAAACTGGGATCTGCATTACTTTGATGTGGGGAATAGGAGCTGAACAGTCACGTAGATTTGCAGGCTAAGGCTACCATTTGAAGGCAGCCACAATGTGCCATGTGTAAGCAGATATGTAAACAGAGAAACTGGTCAACAGAGATGAAAATAAAGCATAGGAGCAAAGGAAGCAGAGAGGAGAGATAGTGGGATGAGAGAGAGGAGTGAGGAGATGCCCACTTCTGCCCCCATTTCTGTGATGCAAAACTCTGTTAGTACGTAGGGGTTTCATGAGATGCCCATGAAGTCTTTCGAAAACACCCATTTAAGTAGATTCTCTTTGCACCACATAGTTCCTAAAACATGTGGTAAGTCGTATGTAGACACACCATGGCACAAATTTCAATATACCTTGTGATTTGGAAGGCTGCTCACCATCACATAAGAATTTCACTGCATTACTACTGAGCAAGTGTGAACAACACAGCAGTTCGGATGATGAAGAAGTTGCAATAGTGAGAAAATTAAATGGTTATCTGTGAGCTAGGCATTGAACAGCTCAGAGGAAGGAGCTATTCTCCTCCCAGCATTGTTTCTTGAGAAGTTAGCAAAGCAGGTCAATGCACTTAGGTACCCCTGTGATAAGCACTGTGTCAACCCAGAGAGGCAGATAAAAATCACCATGGATGATGAATGCTAATTGCTCTCTTCATTTGTAGCACAATTGGCTTTAGAGAACAAAGTTAAGTGTCCCCTGGTCCCTGGAGACAACCCCTCTGGGTTGGGGCTTAAAGAACATTACAAAGGCCTTTACTTAGAAAAAAAGATAGGGGAGACATGCTCTTGCCTATCACAAAGGATCTCCTTCTAATTTACTAACCATCCCATCAAAAAACAGATGGGTATTCTGACATGTGTGGGTATAATTAATGAATAAGCATGCATGAATATCCATAAGTGACTATGGTATGGATTTAATTGTCAACATTCACTGAACAAACATTGGGGGTGTGGGAGATTTGATTTTGAACTCTGACACTTTATTAGCCATGTGACCTTGTGTGAATCTTAGATCTCATATCAGTTAAAAAGAGATAATAATACCAACATTGTTGGTATGAGATTTAAATGACATAGTATTTGTTAAGCACAGTACACAGTAGGTATTAAAAACTGTGCCATGAGCCCTTACTCCATACCACTTGCACAGATTAACCATTAATAAAATCCTAAATGTAATCCTTTTAATACCCAGTATTAGATAGAACTATTTTAAAAGAATTCCTTCCATTGCTATCTAATGCTTCACTCTGATATATTCACTGATATCTGCACAAACCTAGAATATCTTAAACAAGTAGTCACATAACATGAAGAAAGAGCCCAGGCCTAGCAGCTTCCATGTTCTTGCCATTATGCAGTTGGCTGGAAACAGTCACGTGGCCCATTGCAACTTCGAATATCACAAGTGTTAATTAAATTAACTTTTCTATGCTAATAAATAATAACCAAACTGGCACTTAATAAACTCTGCTAATCACTTTTCTCCTTTACGTCACTCCAAAGTAGTGTTCTCCCCCCTCCTCAGGCCCCTTTGTTTTAATCGAAAACCACCTTTGCTCACCCTCCTAGAGACCATGACTTTACCTATCTCACATCTTTCCCACCCTCAACCACTAGCTGTTTTCTGCATTTCTTCTCAAAAAAACTATACCAAGCCATGAGTAATACAGTTGCCCCTTCTTGAAAACCCCCCTCACTATTTTAAAACACTAGGAAGGGGTCCTCATCCTATCCTGAATTGAGCACTGCTTCAGTCGACTTTTTCCCGTTAACTGTCCCTTGCTGCTTAAAGCATACGGGCCCTCCTCCCTTCCCTCCCACCCCAGCCGCCACCAAAATCTCCCCACCAAGTGTGCATGAGCTCACTCCCCAAGGATCGGCCTACATAAAGAAGGCAACATGAAGCTTCCAGTAGGAAGCTTCTCTCCGACAGCAGACGGGAACGTTAGCGAGAGAGCCCAACAAGGCGTACACGCACATCTAGCAGTGGTTTAAAGGATAACAGCTTTGCGTTGGGCACAGGTCAGGGGAACTTTGATTTGGAGAACAGGTGGGCTACCTGACAACCAGCAGGCAGCCTTGCTTTTGACTACTGCCATTTTAAATCAGGATGTTTGGCAAATCATTAGTGTCTGCTAGTTATTAAACAGAGGAAAGTTCAAAAGCACACGCATGTTTTTCTCCCAGCCTCCCAGGTGGTAGCTGTTTCAAGCAGCAACCTTTTCACTTTGTGCAGCAAGACTTGTAAACTTCCCATGGCTAAAATCATGTTTTCTAACCGAGTGCCCACAACTGAGCCGCAGCCTTGCAAGAGTGGCAAAACCCATATGTGAACGTCTGTCTGAGGGCTTGCCATTCCCTCTCTTTGCAAGTTTATTGTTGAAATTACTGAAATGTACACAAATGACTGCATTTGAAGGTGAAATTTGGTGGAAAAATAAAGATATAATAGGACTCTTTCTTAAATAATTTCCTGGTGCGATGTCTGTCTGAAAAAATGAAGTGAAATTATATGATGTCAAAAAATCATGTTTCAAGATGATTGACAACATGTGAATGTTTTGCATTGTGAAACGAGGTGGAAAATTTTAATTGCACGATGGGAGGACATAATATTTATTAGAACCTTGTAGCTACAGAGGATTGCAATGAAGAGGACACAATTTTAAATTTGGCGTTAATACGTCAAGTCTAAATCTTAAATGAACATGCAGGAGTAAAATTCTCTATCAAAGCCTTTTCTTAGAGTGTATGATTAAGTTTTCAGATTCTAATAACTAAACAGGATCGACGTGTGGGGCACGTCCATATCCTGACAGAGAGGCTTGCTAGTCTGCATTTGTATTCGATTTTGAACGTGTTACCATGCAACACATGCCTGGGTCAGACACAGATAAAACTGATCCTCGAGCAGGGCTCACATGAGATGTGGCTGTTTTGCTGGAGACCTAGGATTTGTAAAGAATGCAGAGAATGGGGGAAAGGACTGGAATTAAACACAGGAGCGAGAAAAAACCACAAAGGAATATATATAAAACTGGCAAAACAAAGATCTAAAGCTAAATTACCTTTAACTCAACTTTGAATGGAAATGACTCAGCTAAGGATGGCCAGTGGAATCCACATTTGTTGGTCTACTTGTCAAATTATAAGAAGACCAGAGTGGGCATATATTAAACAAATGGTAAGAGAGGCCCAGCTTCTCCTAATAGATCGTCTTATAACCTTCAATACCTTAATAATAAAGGAAAAAGGGTTCTGTCTCCCCACAGGAGAGAGATGGTATTAAGGCCAAGGTAGAAGCAAGCCTCCCCAGACCCTACTCTCCCATCTGACTCCCTCAGAAGTCAATAGCTTTATTGATCAGATTAGAGACTGCAGGATCACTCTGTTTCCATCGTGCCCCAAACTCCACCACTCAAGGAAATGCTGCCTCTCAGTCTTTTATAGCTGCAGCAATTAAAACTCAAAAGAGTCCTTTTCTTTTTTCTGAGTGGGTGGGGAGGTGGGGCATTGCTGGGGACATCTAAAATTGCCAGCATCAAGATCATTATTAAGGTTCTAAGAAGAGAGAAACATACAGAAAAGTTGTTAAAACACCAAGCAGGAGAGTGCTAGGGAAACACCTCTCTCTCCCTTTTCTCTCTCTCTCTCTCTCTCCCTCTCCCTCTCCCCCTCTCTCCCTCTCTCTGAGGTTGATGCTGGTACTTCACATGAATATGGCAAGGACATAAATCACCGAGTTGGGAATCCTAGAGGGTCACTGAATGGGTCTATAACTAGTGGAGCAGAAGAGGTCAGAAATTAAAATGGTTAGCAATGAGCAATAAGAAACCTGAGCAAGGCTTAAAGAGGAGTTGGAAATAGATACTTTATGGCCTCTTTCTTGCAGAATTGAAGAGCTGAGCTGTGAGTAAAAGAACAAAGATTTGGCTAAGAAAATAGAAAGTCACCATCTTGTGATCCATTTTTCTCTCATGGACCTGTGTTTTCTGTTTATCCCAATATACTTGAAAGCCAAACATCTAATAACGCACATACCAATGCACCCCTTCTTTTAAAGTATCTTTGCTTTCCTGGATATGATTAGTGGATGAAAACTTTCTACCAGATAAATACAATATTTTTTCATATAGCCCCTACATTCATTGTTAACCAAAATAATTTTCTTTTCTGGCAGTAAGAATAATTATTCCAGTAAAATTAACACCTCATCTCATGTATATAATGCAAGATCTAAGATTTTTTAAATGTATCTTTTCCCTCCCAGAGAACAGAGTTTAAATAGTGTGAATTCAAAACTTCAATGGTTACTAAATTGCAAGCCACCTAAGACTTACCTCCCACCTGCTCATATGGTTTGCTGCATTCTGATCAGAGAGGGAATTTGCGTCTCTGAACCAAGATAGAAAGTGCACAAGAACATCACGAAGTAATTACGAGTTTATGACATCATCTTAACATTACAAGGGAGAGAAGGAGAGAAACGTGCGATTTCCCTTTTGGGAAAACATTAACGGATGCTTACAATCTGTTTTCTTTTGTTTGGATGTTACAACCAATAATATACTTTTGTGTTTATAAATAAAGACTAAAGTTGAATAAATGCAACAAACCCCTGAGCCTGCAGCTTGGAATCTTGATTCACATTCAAGGCCAAGATTTATGAGTCATATTCGCAGAGAATAAGTTGAAGCTGCACGATTTGGGGGGAAATTATTCCACATGGTGATTATTTGGGGGAGTGATGATGTATGCATACCTGATCACGGTGTCACCTGTCCCAGCTAGTCCAACATGATAAAACATGGCAATTCTCTCTGTTCCCCTTTGCTCGCACAGCACAGACTGATGCCCACAGCTTCACACCCTTCACTGTTAACTGTGCTTCCTAGTCAGAGGCGTCCCTCGCTTCCCACTTTAGCTCTGACTTCTGGAGGTGCTGTGCGATAATTCACGTAAATGTCTTCATGGCTCTATAGGTAAAGGAGGAGCAGGAACACTAATGACCGACAGCTGAAAACAAGATCTTCTGCAAAGACACTTCCCGTACTCTCGGATGGCTTTTCTCTCAGACCACCTCCACCCCGACTCTCCATACACTAGCTCTCCACGTGTTAAATCACGGTTGAGGCCATTGGGAAAGTCCTCCTGGGTTGTTCTAGCCCACTTCTCCTGTACAGGAATGTCTTCAGAAAAGGGTGGGCTTTCCCCCCCTTCAGAGGAGCTCCCCGAGTGCTTTAACTCCCCTTCAACACTTGCTTCTCTTACAGCGATGGGGCCTCAGCCACCTCCCCAGGCAGTTCACTTCAGTGCCTAATTACCCTTACTGGGAAGAAATGTTTCCTAATGTCTCCTAACCGACATTTTCCCCTTTCCTTAGTTTCAAGCCGTGACTTCTTATTAGACCATTCTCAACCACTGCAAGCAATCCCCTTCTTTCCTGAAAATTATTATTGCTCAAATATTTGTAGACAGTTAGCATAGGCTTCCATCTCTCCTGAAAGCTTTAAATGCTATGTTCCTTTAACCTTTCTTTATAGGTCATCTCTTCTAATCCTTTTATCTTTTTTTCACCCTTCTCTGAGTTCTCTCTCATTTACAGTATTGATGTTCTCTATATAATGAGGTGCCCCAAACAGTATGCCGTGCTCCATAAGTGGCTGCCAGGAGAGGCGTGATTACAGAAACTCCATTTTCCTATAAGCAACACCCCCCTTCTCCGCTGTGTGCCCCTGTACAGCATTTGTCTTTTTCACAGCTGCACTACATTATCTAAATACACTATCAGTCCCAATTCCTTCTCGCATTTGTCTCTTGAAGACATGCACCTAATCCAGTGTTTTACTTTGCTTTCTACCCACCCCAGTCCCCTGAGCCCCAAGCCAGGATTGTTCACAACTTGAATCCAAGACTCCTTGAGCAATTAAAAGAAAGCTTTAACTCCTTCAGTTATCAAGGCCCTAGTCTGTAATAAACTAGACACAGGTAATCGTTAGCTGCGACCCTTTTATTTATAATGCCATCAGATTGGGTTTATTTTTACAGCGTTGTTAGAGATTAAGAGCAAAGCTTCCGTCTTCATCACATTGGTTTTACTGTGGGTTAGGACCTACGGTGCCCCACTTCATTTCCTGAGACCCAAGCAAAGAGCACAGAATCATTTCTAGTAAGTTCTGACTCTGATTAAAAAACAATCTTTATGAAATAGAAGCTAATAAAATTGCTTTCCTAATTACCCTGAGCTAGTTCATTTCCCAGCAAATATACTAAAATAGAGTTACTTGGCTCCGATTCACAAAATCTGAACCCAAGCTCATTATTAAGGCATTTAGCAGGGAAAAAAGCATGTGTGCATAAGATGCTGTCCCATCAAGCAGAATGCAAGAAACCTTTTGAAGTTCAGACCTTTGAAGTTTGAAGTTATTGCTGCATTTTTTTTTTAAAATGCAGGTATTTCTGCTAGGAAAAAATGTACATTGGAGTCACTTATATTAATGGAGCAGAGTACCTATACTAGTGTAATCTTTAGAGGAGGTTTTTTGTTGAGAACAGCAAATCTATTTAAGAAAAATATTTAGATCCTTTGCATTGTGCTTGCTAGTCTGAAGGCCATTATATGAGGCAGAGAGACTTTTCCGTAATAGAATAGAGTAACTCATGTCCCACGGCTATTTCCGCCATGACTTATGCCACTCACAAATCTCTTTCATCTACTTAAAGTGTGAGGTTCTGATGACTATAAATGTATGAAAATGTTTGGGGATTGTTTTATTTTCCTCTAAACGTCCTATCATTCATTAACATGGACACAATTTGCTAATATTTCTAACACATGCGTGAATACTCCACTAACAGAGGTTTAAAATGCTCCATTCTCAGGGGGAAAAACACAATTATCAAAATTAAGAGATACTTTAAGAAGAGCATACCTATTAACTAAAGGGGAGATATTTACATGGCAGAATCAGGTAGGTCAGGGAAGGAAACCTCTCCTCTGTTTGGCAATATGACACACCTGTTTTATGTGACATTGCCAATAGAGTTACAGCTCAGGGTAACTGTAATATTAAAGTAAATACAGCCAGGACTGACTCAGAGACAACAGCCAAGCCCCTATGGCCAGTACTGGGAATGCTAAAGCTTTCTTCCACCTCTGTGGGTATTTGCCTGAAACCAATCTCTTAGAGCTCAGTCTCACAAATCTGAAAACGGGGGGAAAGAAATTGCCTCTGTCTTCTACCAGGGAGTGCAGCTCTTCTTGGGAAAATTTGTGAAATTCCACCCCCTGGGCAAAAACCATGGCTTTTTGTCAATATGCCCCGGGTGGAAATCTGACATTTCCATAATGATATGACAGATTTCCATCTGGGAAAACTGCCTTCTGTTTTCACAATGAATTTGAAGCAAGAATGAAAAATCTTTCACTTTTGTCTATAAAACTATTTAAAAGAAAAAAAAATCTGCACTTTTCCTGCCTTGAAATAATAGATTGGGTATTAAATGAGAAAAATCTGTAACTCTTTTGAGTTCAATCAAATCATCAGCAATACTTAGAAAGAGAGAGAAGAAGGGAACTATGTGGAGAATAAATCCTTCCAGACAAATTTGTTACTGTTTTTTGATAGTTACTAGCAGATGAAAGGAATAATGTGTACCTAGCAATAAATGAATGTGCATCAATGATATACAGCTGGAATTCAAGAAAAGATTGACAGAGGGCATCAGTAACTCTATTTTGTGAAACTGGTTCTAATTGATTTCGATGGGAGTATTGTCACATGGATTGAAAATTTGCTGAAAGATAATAAACAAAGAATAGCAATGAATGAAAAGCAAAGGGGATGACACTGGGGTTAATATGAGTTTTGCTCTCATTTCTCATTTTAGAAATGCAACAGGAGAGGACCAACCTGCACAAAAATGGAATATGCAAATGTACTAAATGAATGGTGCTTCACTTGCCAATGAGAACTGAAAAATGGAATCTCCTTAGTGAAGTGGGAGGTAGAGGTCTGAGGAGAGAGGGAAACAGAAACCTAAGTAGGGCCTGGAAAAACTGGAGCCAGGATGTTTTAAGGGGAAACTATCTAACACACACAATGAATACGCAGCTCACTGGCTTTTGAAGACTGATCCAGGCTCAGTGTTTGAATTGCCTGTAGTCTTGTTTTGTCTGCCAGGATGGGGGTTGGGTTGCACTCTCCCCGGCCCTCCTCTTCCTGGCGTTGTCAAGTCCCTGAGTGAGAATCAGGGGCTCTGGGGTGGGGTGGATTTTCTTCTTTTCTGTGCAAAGTTAATTAACCCAGGCTCTGAGAAAAACAGACTATTTTCTATAAGGCCTTAATGCAAACGAACCTTGCACTTTCTTCTCACCACCTGAGAAGGCCATGAGCTG
This sequence comes from Neophocaena asiaeorientalis asiaeorientalis, assembly GCF_003031525.2. Taxonomy (NCBI): domain Eukaryota; kingdom Metazoa; phylum Chordata; class Mammalia; order Artiodactyla; family Phocoenidae; genus Neophocaena; species Neophocaena asiaeorientalis. The sequence continues at coordinate 4,589,241 of NW_020173955.1, read as the reverse complement.
CTGCCGTTGCTTTTGGTGGCTCGCGTGGCGTGTTGATGTTTTTAGTACGATCTGTAGAGTAGGACCATCCTGCTGGTCTGAAGGCCACCGACCAACTGAAAGTAAACACAAAAGAGGAGGGGATTACAGAAGAAATCAGAGGTAAAAGAAGTGGAGGAAGTGATTTGCTGGAGAAAGGCAAGTGTGTCTTGATGATTAACACCAGGTCGGCATGCTGAGAGAAGAACGACACAGACACAGTGAATGTGCGGCATCCGGGTTGCCGGCACATTCTAATGAGCACGATGGTCAAATGCCCTGGGTTTGCCATATGTTGTGGCCATATGCATATCTGGTGAACCAGATGCCCTGCTTTTTTTTCCTAGTATTGCACCATTTTTCTCACAGCATAAAGACATGGCTTAAGTGAGAAGCAGGAGGGGGCAGGGGGGTAGGCAATGATATCTTGTTATTCCAAAAGGGTGTCGGACAGAAAACATCCGTAAATTCATCCATGTTCTAATTCTGTTTCCAAATATTTAATGAGCACCTACTAGGTTCAAGAAAAAAGCTTAAATAAAATCGTGGGTGATAAAATTTTCTTCAGTTTACTAAGGAAAGGTTAGAGATACTCTTGTACCTGCCACAATTTCTCTCAATAAGCCCTCTTGTCATTCAGTAAAAAATCCTATGCAGTTTGCCATTTCTAACGTTTAGAAAGTCTCTAAGGATTGATAGGGGGCCACTTACGCACGGCCAGTTTTCAAACTGTTCCCTCCATCTGGAAGACTCCTTCTCTACCCCAGTTCCCACCTCTTCTTCAAAGCCACTCATTCATCCAGTTACTGGATATTTCTGACTGCCTTTGAAACTGGCACCATTAAAGACACTGGGGTCACCAAAGTGAGCAAAAAAGACACAGTCTCTACCCTCACAGAGCTTACAACCTAGTGGCCTAGACATTATTCAAATAATAAAATAATGTGTAATTATAACTGGGAGACATGCCAGCAAAGCGAAGTACCGGGAGCTATGAGAGTGTGAGACAGAGGCCAGGCCAATCCTGGAAGAAGGATGAGTCATCTTGAAGGCATCTCCTGCAGGGAGACCTTTCTGATCCTCCAAGTCATGTGTGCATGGGCACTCCTCTCTATTCCGGAATCCTACAGCACATTGCTAAGCCCTTAACAAGGTCCATCCGTGTTATCTAGAAATCTGTGTGCCCTTCCCAACCTGGATGGCACACATTACATGTTACCCACCTCTGCATTCTTAACAGTGCTTTTTTACACAGTCAATTGTATTAATTGAAGTTACTATTTTACACATCTCAATTAATCATCAACAGAGAAAAGAAATATGAATGATATAAAACATCAGGTAATCAAAAAGGCCTCACGGCTAAGTTTTGCCATGTCTCAAGCTATCCCAAATTGCACAACAAACTCCTGACAGAAATGGGGCTATTCTTCTGACTCCCAGGCCACTACAACTGGTTGGCTTATATGTTTAAAATGAAAATGAATTTAAAATAATTTATTTCAAGTATGTTTTGGCTCCCCTTGAAGTAGGTCCAGCCACCCTAGAGCAACAACACATTGAGGCTTGGAGTTAGTACTTAAGTGAATTTCTGCTGTGGACCATAGTCAACATGCTTATAAATCAGCCCTATAAACAGTCCCTTACAAAAGCAAAAACAAAAACACAGTCCCTTACACATGGCAAATACTCCAAGACCAAACGAAAAAGCCTTTAGCCAGATACCTCCTGCGAAAGAAAAGGGTGGGGAAACTGGCTAAAGAAAATGTCTAGAGTTTTGATTTGTCCCCTGCATTGGCAGGTGGACTCTCAACCACTGCGCCACCAGGGAAGCCCCAGATTTTTTAAAAATATATTTATTGATTGATTGATTAATTGATTTTTGGCTGCTTTGGGTCTTCGTTGCTGAGTGCAGGCTTTCTCTAGTTGCAGCGAGCAGGGGCTACTTTTCGTTGTGGTGCGCAGGCTTCTCATTGCGGTGGTTTCTCTTGTTGTGGAGCACGGGCTGTAGAGCGCAGGCTCAGTAGTTGTGGCGCACGGGCTTAGTGGCTCCGTGGCATGTGGGATCTTCCCAGACCAGGGCTCGAACCTGCGTCCCCTACATTGGCAGGCGGATTCTTAAGCACTGCGCCATCAGGGAAGTCTCCAGTTCGGATATTTTTACGTTTATCTGTGTTCATCTCCATCATAGACTCGGCAGAAAGGAGGGTCTGCATACAGGCAGTGTAGTGAAGGCCCTGACAGATCTCCTTTGAAGCCTTGGGATTATGGACAGTGGTCTCTGAGTAGGATTTCCTACATAGGAATGCAAGAGAAATCATAGTAAAGCCTCAAAACAAACAGAATGAATCTATTTGCAGAAAAGTACACGTTGTGTAATAAAAGATTTTTCTTTAAAATAATCTGAAGGAAACTAAAATTAGAATAACTAATCGGGTTATCATTCCAACTTAAATCTTGGATATTTCCATTCCTTCAGGTCATTGAGTTCTGGGTGGCATCTCAGCACTCTCCCATTAAGCCCAAGTGAAGACAGGAGTTAGGCTCTGGTACCTTCGATTCCAACATTCCCTCCTACAAGGAAAGGTTTCCTTAGTGAACGGGACTCTACAGATCAAGCATTGGCCCTTTTCGTGGCAGATTCTAAAATGAGTCCTCACTATATTTTCTCCAGGTATTTGTAGAACGTGAGAGAGACTGCTTTTGATTTTCTGTAAATGGGTCATTTCTCAATTCCTAACTTAGAAAATTCATTCTTAGTATTTTCCTGCTCTGGGTATCCGGCAGGGGTTTGAGTGAGGGAAGTGTCAGAAGAAATGTTATGCCATAAGTTTAAAAACATTTAAATTATTCTATTTTTCAAGGCCTTACATTATGTATCAGTGTAACTGAGTTGCTTCCTGAACTCTTTCTCTGGTTTCTTAATTGGACATTTTATAGATCTGGGGGTACATGTTCAATATGTCTAGGGAGAAAAATCTAACTAGCCAATAATATCAAAATAGGGCTGGAACCAGGAAAGAATCTCTTACACCTATAATCCTCCTGTTCTACTTTTTTGTACTTTTTTGGGGGATGAGGGAAGGAGTACAGACCCAGGGTCTGTACCATCAAAATAAATTAGAGAACTGAGGCAGCTAGTGTAATAATCCAGTTCAAAAAAAAGATTTCGTGACCTGAATTTTACAGACTGGATGTCTAATAAGCACTTTTACCTGCTAATGGTTCTATTCTCCATGCCCTTGTCAGTGTGGGGTTTTCTAAGTCACAGTCCTTTGGTCAAAGATTTTACATCTGGGATCAGGTTGTTAACAGTATAGTCTTTGCAAGCATGGCAGAAGAAGCAGAAAGACATGCCTTTCCCTCCGTTGATAGAACCAAGAATCTCACAGTCGATGTGCTGCCCAGAAATAAAGAGATATTTCTAATGTGAATCTAGACAAATGGCCAGTTACAATTTCGTTACCTGTTGGCAAGCAGTCCTGTACCTAGCATTGTACCACACGTACCATGTAAGTGTCACCACTTGGAGGAAGTAAGTACATTAGTCAGGGTCCCAGCAGGAAACACAGTTGTCTCCAGATGATTCAAACAAGGAGACTTGAAAGAAGGGGCTACTTACTGACAGAGGAGTAAGCAGAGTTAAGGAAACAAACAAGGAATGAGGAATGAGCAGAGAGGCATGTAGGGACTCAGCTTAGAAGGATGCCCTAAGGAATGAGGGTGGGAAATAGTTTCTTGAGACCGGTGAGAGCTGGGCCAAGGGAGGGAGGCCATGAAGCAGGAGCTGTAGTAATGCAGGGGTGCAGCTTCCACTAGAGATGTGCACTCAAGGAAGCAAGGGGGTGGGCAAACCTCCCTCCCTCTAGTCCATGGCAGTGCCTTCCATTGGCCAAATCCAACCAGGGGCCAGGTTCAGCAGGACTTAGAAAACATAAGAGTGTGTTCAGGAGTGGGAAGCAAATGAGGAATAACTAGCGCAGTCAGTAATGTTCTTGAGGTCATGGTAAGCTGAACTAGGACTAGTGCTTTAACCTACCTGAGGGACAGAGCCGTCAACCCCATATCTTCTGTCATACGTCCCTATACCTCCCTCAACCAGCACTATGCACTCTCCCCTGTCCAGCCTCTCTCCCACCACCCTTCCCACTCTCCTCCCCACTCCATCCCTCTCCTTCAAAAACTAGTATTTGCCAAGACTCTCCTAACCTTATTGTCCTCCCCTAAGTATCAATTCTCTCTACTCCCATAGCCCTTAGCAGAAGGTAACACCTACTGTTAGAAGGTGATAATTATTAAGTCTGCATTTTTTTTCATCCAATAAGTGAGTAGTTATTGAGCCTTACTAGATACCAGGAACGATACTTCATGCTGAGGATACAATGGTGCATTAAAGGGGCAGAGTCCCTACACTCGGAGCTTTCAGTCTAGTAAGGTAAAGAACGGTGAGAATAGTCACAAAACTACATATACAATTACAAACTGTGTTAATGAATGAAAAGTACAAAGCACCTTGAGAATATATGGCAGACAGACCTAGTCTGTAGGTTATGGAGGACTCTCCTAAGAGATGAGGCCTGAGTTGAGAGATGATGAATTGAAATTAACTAGGCAAAAGAAAGCTTGAGGGGGAGATCGAGAGTGAGACTTCCAGGGGAAATAGCATGTGCGAAGGGCCTGCAGGCAGAGCTGTACTGTTTTTTGATGAACTGATGGAAGATCCATGAAAAGGGTCACGGAGAGCCAGGCAGAGGTAGCTCAGTAAAGCTGGAGCCTCATTCTAACACATCTATGAGCCATATTTGACCAAGTTTCTAGAAACTTAAAGTAGTTCCACTGAGAATAAACATGAGGCTGCAGCCTTTTTAAGTGCATGCTTCACCACTGAAGCCTTATAAAGATCACATTAGTTTCCCCAAATCTCCTTTCCAACAGTCACTGCTTTGCTGAATTTTGTTAAATAGCCCATTTCCCTGAGGCAGAGAAAATATTAAACTGACAGGTCTCTGAGCTATAATATTCTGTGAGTTCCTCATATTAACTGATTATTCAAAGAATTGAGAAGGCAAAGGATTGAAGTTGTTTTAAAGAATAATTAAGAACTGAATGTTATTGCTTTTTTTCCTTGTCTAGATTTTTTGTTTGCTTGTGGGCTCTTTTGGTTAGTTTGGTTTGGGGTTTGTTTTTGCATTTAACCATGAAACAAGTTTTATATGTGAGCGGGGGAAGAGAGCGGTGGGCTTTTAAAAGACAACAGGTACACGCAAGGGGAGAGAGGACAGTTAATATAGTATATTGTAAATGTATGATCCCATCTCGCTCACAACCTTGTTTTCCTGGAACTCCAAAGAGCGCAGCCAAGTTCTCAAACGAAAGCTGTTTATTACCTTGTGCTCCCCCTGCTGGTCCCAGGCTCACAGAACCAAGGTGTTTACAGAGGTGAGTCTCCAAATTCTACCCCCTCTCTGCTACTTCTGGTTCCAGCACTTCCAGGAGGCCTCCCTACCCCTACCTGCGACTCCAATACCCATTTCTCCAATACTAGAACTCCTCTTTCTCTTAACTCTCAAAGCATGGATTGTCTTTGCCACTTGAGGCAACACTTAATTGCAAATCCTATTTGTGCTCTGTCTCTCTTCTTATCAATATATTATCTCTGACCAGTCCATAAAGTTCTCCAGGTCAGTGACCATGACTGATTTCTTTTGAACCCCAGAGCACTCAGCTCAAAACTAGGCAAATTTTGGTGGATTAACCATCAGAAATAAATGCTTGGTGAGCCTGGAAACAATTAGCAATTGAGAATAAAAATACAACCATGTCCAACCTCTTTTAAAAGAGAATATCACAGATAACATATTGCACAATATTCTTTGCCACCAGATGTTCAATTAATATTCGTTAGCTAATATTTTTTCCTTCTCCTTCTTGCTACTTCTTTCCCATTGCTCATAGGGAGACCCAAAAGTTTTTGATCCAGGGCCTATATATAAACGCAGGATACACACACACACACACACACACACACACACACACACACACACACAAACACACACACATCTCTAATTTCTTTCCTCTTTAAAGGCAAAGCTCCTTTTAAACACAATGACCATTCCACGTCCAGGAGACACAGGGCTATGTAGCCCACAAGGCCAGCCAGGTATAATAGTCTCCCATTTCTCTGGGGCTGAACCCCTTCAGACTTTCTGTCCTAACCCCAACACCTCAGATTATAGTTTCTTTTTTGCTGATATAAGCTCTGGAGGTGTCCCCACGGAGACATAAAAAGGCTTCTGGTTTCTACTTAAAAAGTAACTTGAAAATATATAAGGCCCTAAATGCATGGCCTCTGAGAGAATTTCCCCATGGGCCACATCAGGTGTAAGAAATAATTAGGAAGGGCACAAGCATACCTGAATTAAATTTAATATTATGCTTACATGTGAGCAAAATACTGTGCCAATCCTCAACTTAATTTTTAAAATTTTGTCTTTCCTTTGTTTTTCTTCTTTTTCTCCTATATAATGATAATACAGTTGTTTTGTGCTCCAGACTTTCCTAGGTTTGACTATGTTATTTTTTGTGTTTGATCTTCAAAATTATCTTGGACAGTAGGCACAGGAGAGAGGATAAGTGGCTTGCCCAAGGTCACAGAGCTAGTTAGTGGCACACCAAGGCTAGAATATAAATAGCCCTCTTTACCCAAATGCCTGTCTTAATGTAGATCTCTAATGCCAGAAATATGAATTGCAAAGTATGGGATAGCTGAGTCAGGGAGAGAATGTATACAAGTCTTTTGAGGGCCAACAATACCTTGCTACCCCCCAAATCATGACGAAGCCCCTATATTGGGAATGCATTTCCAACTGGAGTGCTTCTATCCATGGGGCTTGGATAATGGCACTTTCTATTCATCTGACTGTCCACAAGAACTGCATAAGTAAAAGGATGCTTATAAAGTACTTGGAGATCCCAAAGTCCTAAGTGCTATGCTGATGATGTCAGCATCCACTGCAAGGTAGACTGTTTTACATCCAAAAATTGTAAATACCGGTGGCATCTGTAATGTCTAAATAGAGCAACTTACAGGTTCTATTCTTAACTTTGATTTTGACTTGTTTCTGGGCCAGTAACTTAGATCCCTACCCTTACCTTAATGCACTGTTTATAGTTTAATTTCCTTTTTGTGGTGCTGTTTGGGGTTGGAATTTTTTAAAAACAATATGACTCAACTGAAATCAGATTTCCCCTAAAAAAGTCAAACAGATCACAGAGAGGCCCAGTCTAAAAACTCTGCCCCATAGCCTGTGGTCATTCCATAGAGAATCCTATCTTTCCTTTGCTACCCTTTAGTTTCTACCTGAATGATTTGTTTCTCCCAGCCTTACAATGGTGCGGTATTGGGGTTGATAAACAAAGCCTCCTGCAAGTACATAGAATGTATTAGTATCACCCACAAAAACTTTGTGGGTAATATACTTTTTTCAGTCCCTGTTTAGTCCTTGCTGATTATATTAACTCTATTCCTTTCCATGGTTAGGGCTGCCAAGATATGAACACAGAGATATGAATCTCTAAGGAAACCTATTCATTTGCACACAGGGCCAGCCAACAATACCTAGGAAGTGGGCTTAGTGCCTCCTTCTACACAGCTTCTCTGCTGGGGCCACAGCATGTGACATTCTCAGTCACAGCATCCTTTTAAGGACCTCAGGAAACAAGAGTCCTGAGCTGAGAATAAGGCACGTGCTTAAACAGGAGTGGAGAGGATGTATGTAGCTCACCCCCTGGCCACTCAATTTCCCCAGAAGAGAATAAGACTTTAAAGAAATGGTGGTGGGAAGAGGACTGGGGATGGAAGGAATCCCAGGAGAAGGTGATCAGAAGGAGGAAGACGAAAACAGTCTAAAAGAAGGGAGACCACAATAGGTCCTGCCTCTTTCTATTCACTTGACTTAGAAAATTGCTTAATTTCTACCGGTCTCGTATTTATTCAATCTATAAAGTGAGAAATACACTAGAATCCACCTCATAGCATGTGTGTGTGTATCAAATGAATAACATATAGGACTCACTTAGTAGAGAACGTGGGGTTTGGTGGGGTGTCCATACCAGATTTAGCAGTGATGACAACGCTATTGCAGGGACAGCCCAGGACCCCAAGCATTCTGGGGAGAACAGTGGAGAAGAGCAAAATAGAGAGGCTGGAGCATGCCAGGGACAAGCTCTGATCCCATGACACTGCCCAGAGTAGTCTCTGGGGACACTCATATCTCAGCGATGAGTTAATGAGTTAATGAGATCAGACGTGCTGTATATACACTGTGCTAATTTTTTCTTTAATGTTTTCATAAATGGACCAAGGCTGTGGAAGAAAGTCTTCTAATACCATTAGTAGTATATATCTTCCATGCCACACAATTAGTTGTTTGGAGGGAAAGAAAGAGCTGTGAGACAATAAGGGGAATGGGGGATTCACAAGAGAAAAGTTTACATTATTTTTCCTTGAGTAAAATACTTGCATTTATTGAACCATTTTAAGAAATCCTTTCTCTAGGATCAAAAAGTCTTGGTTCTTGAGTTGGAGATGGGAAGAGGGTTGGAGAGGGGTGAGAATTCCTTTGAATTAAGATTATTTATAGAACAAATCTATGTTTAATTGCTCTCATTATTTTTCAATGAAGAAAAATAATATCCTCACATATGTTTCAGGGAACTCAGTGATGGTTAAGCATATTACTAAGGATTTTCTGCTTATGTGCAGGTTTCAGAAGAATGCAAAACCTTCAAAAGGTACGGTGCCCCTCTTTAAAAAAAAATCCCCCAGGTAGAAGACACAATAAATTGTATCTATTCTACAGAAAAGAGACCTTCTATTTTAACTATTTTTGTCTTTATTAGAGTTGAATTCCGCTACTATTCTTCCAAATCTGGCAACAGGTTTCTGATACTCAATATCATTATCTCAGTATATTAATTAGTTTTCGAGACCCCCAAGCAATAAAAACCTAGTCGTTCAAGGTCACAGTTTGACTGACTTACAATTGACAAATAACTTGGCAAACTCTGCACTGAGCCACTCCATACAATAGAAAATATATTGTCATTCAAGTTAACAAAGGAATCTTTCTTTGCCATCCCACTACAATGGCACTGCAAATGAACATCGTCTGAATAAAACCCCAACCACATTTTCACTCTCATTAACCACAGTAGGGTAGCACACAATTTGCCTGGCTCCTGCTTAGACCACTGTGCACCATTTTAGTAGCGGCAGTTTGATGGGTTTTATGGCAGGTGATATATGGAGTGGGAGTTTCGGGAGTCGTAAACAGAAGGCACTGTGTATCACAATGTGGTTTAGGGATATAATGGCTGTGTTGTAAAGCAAGGGATGACAATACTACACTAGGCTTGGGGTACTGAACCAATAGACCAAACAGCTCAACATAATTCAAGTAAGAGTGAAAAAAGTCCTAGGAAGGGGTGTGCGTGCGTGCGTGTGTGTGTGTGTGTGTGTGTGTGTACACACGTGCGCGTTACAGGCCTTCTTCTAGCTTTCATTAATTACTTCAGATGGATTTGAATAGGAACTACTAAAACTGAAGTAAATCTGTGTCCCCCTGAAAAAACAGAACATTTCTCTTTCCTTCTAGCACAATCTTTTTCTTCCTTAACCACTTTCAGTGGCAAAATAATTAAGTGAACAGCTAGTCCTGGTACAAGGAAAGGAGCAGCAGAAATTTAGGAAGATTCATATATGGAGGAGAAAATAACACCAAAATAAACTTTCTTTTCTTTCCAGGAGATCCCAGCCTGGATGGCAGGGGGCTCAAATTCTGTCTGACTTACAAGGTCCCCTTCTGCCCAGACAGCAGGGAGACTTTGGGGGGTTCAGCAAGTCTTGGGATCCCTTCTGTTAATATCCCTCAGGGTCCTGGGTGTCCAAGACCCCAGCTGTCTCTAAGTTACTTCCAGTCGCTTTCTCCCAGAAGGCTGGGCCTGGTATTTTCCAAACCAAAAATGGCAACATGTGGCCTCTTTCAAAGAAGACTATGTTGAACCAACAAATGAGGGCTTGTGGTTACTCACCTGCTGTGTGGCCTTGGCCAACTCACAAAACCTCTCTGAGTCTTCATTTCCTTTTGGCACATTATCCTACCTTACTGACCTACTACAGGGATCATGTCAGATAGTGGCTTGAAATTTTAAAGCAAATGCCAATATAAATCAGCATCTTTATCACCATCATTGTCATCACCAACCCTATCATAGCAGTATAAGGTACTGAGATATTAATGTGTGTTCTGTTCTCACTACATCTCCCCCTCCTTGGCTCCTAGAGAGTCTTTGTGCTCCCTTACTTTAACAGAGGACTGCAGAGACTGAAAGTAGAAACTGCCTGCAGAAAAATCCCTACCTGGCTTTTTTTTTCCCTAAAAGTTTGAGCTCACTGAGACATAGGGAAAGAAGCAAATACTTTTGAGTTGAGAGGTTTCCCAAGACTGAGAAGGGACTGGAGGGGAGTGGGACTCCAGGGATCTGTTGCATTGCAATAGTGGTGCCACCAAGGGGAGGTGACAGGGCCACTGGTGGGGAGTTGGCACAATGCACCTAAAGAGGCTGACCCTAGACAGGAAGGCTTCCAGCCTTGGCAAAATTACGGTGCCAAAGAAGCACTGGATTCACCAGACTCAAAGAAACCAAAGCAGGTGAGGGTGTGAATAATACTCAGGGTGGACTGATGCCAGAGGGGCTTAGAGAAACGTCTTTGGTCCCACCTCTCCGCCAAAATGAGTGAGACTGAATTTGTCATCTGAGCCCAATCAGATAAAATTTGATTTAAATAAAATAATGCTGCACACCTGTGTTTGTGGCCTAAAGTTCAGATCTACTTTATTATCACCCTGGATACTTGTATCAGGATGGGAAGCAGACCTCAACCATGATTTAAATTATACGAGTCGACAGACAGTGATATTCCCATCCCTGTTTACTTCACATTTGCATATTACTTCTTCAAAGATTTGACACAACTGAGGACACTCAAAAAGAATATACCACAACCCTCCCAAAAAAACCCACAAAGGAAATATAAGAACAAAGGCAGCCTCACTAGAAAGAGTTCTCAGCTTCCCAAGGGAACTGCTAGGAGGAAGACATCTCCCTTTGGAATGCTGAAGTTCCAATGCATTTTTAAAAATCTCCATGCCATTGCCTCATCCCCCACTACCCTTTATATTTGAAGGACTAGAATGGAGAGACAACCCACTGCACCTCAGCCCACCCCTAGGCCTCACGTCCTGATACCAAACTCCATCCGAGCACATTGTCATGGTCTGTGTGGAACTGCTGAGGCTGTCACTTCATTTCCTCCTTCCTTCGTAACTAGGAAATGACTGACCCACGTGTTCCACGTATCTATTTATCAACAGATCATAAGACCAGTCTTCTGAGATCTTGTGACAGGTCCCATTAACTGTGAGCTACCCAATAATGTGTATAATCAGTTGTTAATGGCACTGTGCTATTCTATGATAGCTGGGCCATTAGTGAGTGTCAGCTCAGTCCCCCACCTGATACGTGGCTTCGGAGAAACTGCACATTTCCATTCGTGATGGTTCCCACACAGGTGACAGGTGGGTGGGTGCCTTCCGAAATTACCCATTCTGGACACCTGGGTGTCCAGTCCTAGTCTCTGTGACTCCTATGGTAAACAGGCTTATGGGTGCTTGAGTTATAAGGGGAAACAATATGCCATTTGAAATGATAAAACTAAGTCCAAAAGCAAAGAGATAGGTGCCTCTCATCCTCAGGGTTCTTTGAGTCACAGCAAGATAACTGACACTTTGGGGATAATCCTAATATTTCAAGTCCTTCTAAAAACAGATCTTCTCAATGCCATTCAACATACAAATCCCTTATAATGATCCAGCCATAGCTGTCCTCTGTGACTGTGGAGAGACTTCAACAAGTTCCACAGAGTTTAGAATTTTCACACACACACACACACACACACACACACACACTTCTTTTCAAATAAAAATGTCTCCACCACCAAACCTTGAATTCAATTCTCCATGTTTATTCCAAGACTTCCTCAGTTTCCTCTATATACGTTTTGTAACCATTTCATTTAAGGGACCAGCAGCAAAAAGTACCAAAAGCCTCAAGCAAAAGGGAAATGTACAAAACTCTATGTCATGAGTTTTCCCTTCGTGCTCACTACAAAATCCATGCCCATCACCCAGACACGATGACCTCCAGTCTCAGCCCAAATTCAGACAGCTCATAAGTGTTCCCAGCTTAGACCTTCATAGGTCAGAATTTGATTTATTTGGGAAAGGAAAGTTTCATTGAACCTAGAAATCTGTCAACCGAATCCAGCCAATGCTCAAGTGATTTACATCTGCTCTACGTCCCAGCTCTGCCTATCAAAGGCCCTAGAGTTTTTACTGCTGCCTCCATAAAAAAGAAATTTAGCACTAAGGACTTGCCAAAGGGTCATCGCATGTTGTTGGAGGGAAATAAAAAATGAGGTATTTGTAAAGTGCAGGGAAAAAGGATGAGGCTCAGCTTACATTCTCCCTCCAGTCTGGCTGCCAAGAAAGTGGGGCCTGGGTCTATTCTTTCCGGAAAAGTCATTTCCTCAGAACGACTGAGGAAGCAAAGGTACTCCTAGGCCTCGGAGTGGAGGAGGATTCCTGACCCAGCTTGGGGTCCTAGAGGAATGACGACAGCCCTGGTCCAAATTCACCCCACAGGGAGAGGGCTTAGGCTTGGTATGTCACAATGTGGCAGAGGGGGCATGGAGAAGCCAAAGCTCTGATCATGAATTGCCTAAAACACCAAAACACACAGTTCAGAATCCTTTCCCAAGGAGAAGTGGATCTTTCAGAGGCATCAGCTGCACCAACTCCAATAGAAACCAGACATCCAAGCCCAACTGCCCAACAGTAAAATGGCAGATAAGATGAGAATGTGGGGGATGAGTCCTCCCTGGGCAGTGATTCCTTCCTTCATTAGGGGGGAAAATGCATTAAGTGCCCACTACATGCCACACACTGAGCTGAAGCTTCAGAGACGAACCAACCAAACTGCAGCTTCTGCATTTCTGAACCTTGGAGGAGAGTGAAGAACCCTCACGGTTTGAAAGGTGAGCTCAAGGAATAGGACCAATTAGGGAAGCTCTGAGCCATCTCCATAAGATGACTCAGCTGTCAATGCCTCCTGATGAACCTATACTGTTATATAATCTCCCATCCTGATGCTGCCGGAATCTCTGCTTGTTCAGGAATGCACCCATTTATTTAATCATGCATGCATTTATTCAGTCAACCAATATTTATTGAGGATCTAGTATTTTCCAAACATCATGCTACACTCTACAAACACGATTCTTGCCTTCATGGAGCTTATTAATAGTTAATTGCAAGTAAATGCGGAATTTCAACTCAGTGACACAAAGGAGAAATTCAGGGTGCTCTATTAGAGCCTAAAATGAGGAGGGAGGGTTGATCTGATCAGGGAGATCACGGAGAATTTCCCTGATGCTTAACTCTGATTGGGAGGATGAGAAGATGTTAGGTACCTAAAAGGAGGAGGGAAGAGTGCTCCAGGCAGAGGCAGCTGCAGCCACCAGAGCTGGGCGCTGTGTGGTGAGTAGCAAGACTGAAGTAAGGCCAGGGTTGCTGAAGCACCGCATGAAGGAGTGCCTGGAAGGAGACAGGGCTGCAGAAGAATACATGGGAGTTGGATCACACTCTTCAGGAATTGCGGCTTTGTCCTGGGAACCACAAAAAACCTTTTCAGGCTGCCACATGATCATATTCTATTTTAGAAAAAGTCCCTCTGGTTGCAGGATGGAGAACAGAAAGGAAGGAAACCAGCAGAGATGCAGGGATATCAGCTGGGAGTCATTTACAGTCCAATTTGGCTCAGTTAAGGGTGGTGCTGGAGGTGGGAATGTGGAAAAAAAGTGAACACATTAGGAGGTAAAGGCAAAAAAGATTTGGATTGGATATGCGAGGTGAGGGGTTGTCTAGGTTTCTGGTTTGTGTAACTGGAGGGACAGCTGCCCAAACCACAGTCTGCACTGCGGTCTTGATCTATGTTCACCACCACTTCTCAGCTTGCCTGACCCTTTTCCAAGCTACATGTGCTCAGTTCCTGACCTTTAACCTCAATAATGAGTGAGCTGGTCTCAACCTCAACCTTCTAGACCAAGTCTCCTGATGATGCCCTCCAGATATTCATCTGGCTTCATGTACCATGTCATCTCCACACCTCTTGCTTAGGATCTAAGCAACTCTCACCCCTACCTCTCTACTTCCACCTCAACTTCAACCAACCAGATCTTTCCAGTTCAAGTTGCTGCGCATTCTGTCACTCTGGTTAAAACAGGGGGCAAATACTCCTTCATGGCTGTTTGCAGAGACTTATCCCTGATAGATAACATTGTGTTTTCATGGTTGGACACACAAAAAAGACTCAATTCTCATCTATACGATAATAGAGGAATAAGTAATGGTGCTATTCTTTGCACTACTATTTACTGAACACAACATTATATTCTTTATAAAGTTTAAACTTCACAATATTGCCATGAGGAAGATACTATGATTATTATCCCCATTTTACAGATGAGGAAACCAAGGCACAGAGAGATTAATTAATTAGCCCAAAGTCACATGGCTGATAAGTGGTAGAAGTAGGATTCAACCTAGATGGCCTGATTCTGGAGCTAGTTCTCTTGGCCACTACCCACTAGCGCCTGGGACAGAGATTCAAATTTGTCTGGCTTGAAGACTCATGCTACAGTCATAGATGTACACATGCACAGGCTCTCCCAAACTCAGAACCCTGGTTACAGGTCTTGAATCTCTCTTGGTCCAGCCATATTCCCATCATTACAAAAAAGAAGGATTCATCAAATAACCCCAAGAAATAAAGCCTTCACTGTGCAGAATCAAAAATATCATTTATTTCTAATGATTTTCTGCTGTTCTCATATATCAGTCTTTGCTATGGTTATCTCTCATTTTCTTTGGGAAACTGGATTCCAGTAGTGGTTATGAAATGATGCAAGGCTGTTCGTCCCTTATACCAAATAACCCCACACTGTTGCACATTTGAGTTGGCTTACCTATTTATTGGTCCCTCCCTCCCCCTTACCTGTTACTTTTCAGATCTCAAGGCTGCTACGAGTTCTGTATCTCACACCTTTCTTCCCTTCTTGGAATTTACTGCTATTAATCTGTTGTTTTGTTTTGTTTTTTTAACATCTTTATTGGAGTATAATTGGTTTACATCGTTGTGTTAGTTTCTGGTGTATAACAAAGTGAATCAGCTATACGTATACATGTATCCCCATATCCCCTCCCTCTTACGTCTCCCTCCCACCCTCCCTATCCCACCCCTCTATGTGGTCACAAAGCACCGAGCTGATCTCCCTGTGCTATGTAGCTGCTTCCCACTAGCTAGCTATTTTATATTTGGTAGTGTATATATGTCCAGGCCACTCTCTCACTTCATTCCCCTCTTGAAAAATAAGTGGGTTTTTGTCCTAGGAAGAAATATACTACTCTGAATAAGAGGACAGCTGCCCTCTCTGTCTGTCATACTTTGTAAACTATACAATAAATCATGTCAAATTGGGGGTGACTCTCCTCCACTCCAACAGAGTAAATCACATGATCTTGGAGACATTCATTTTGTGTATTAGATTACTGTTAATATTACTAAAAATAGCAAATATTATTGCACATTATGCCAGGCATTGTGATGAGTACTTTGCAGTCACTATCTGACTTAATCCTTGCATTGACCCTATCTGCTAGGCATAATTAATATTACTTTACAGAAGAGGAAACTGAAGTTTAGAAAGACTGTGTAACTTTCCCAAGGACACACAGATCAAAAGCTACAAAGCCAAGACCTGAACTCAGGTATCTTTGGCTCCAAAACCATTCATTTATCCAATATAATATATCTTCTAGCTAGACAGCTAGAAGACCATTTGAGAAGTCAACATCAACAGAAGCTTGTTAGAAATTTAGAATCTCAGACCCCACTCCAGACCTACTGCATTTTCATAAGATTCTCAGATGAGTTGTATGAACGCTGATGTTACAAAGACACTAATCTTTACCATTCCCCAGACTTCAAGCTTCAGGGCCCCTTCACTGTCTGAAATACATTGAAGAACTGGAGAAATAACCATAAGACCGCCACTCTGTCTTACACTGGTGCCCACCCTGGGGTATGTATGTAGTAGGAATTAGAAGACTGCATGCTGGATGAACGGAGCATCTTTTCAGACCATCCTCATCCATCACTGTGACCATGTCCAAACCTATGCCCTTGCATCTTCTGCAAGTGCACGCCTCCCCAAACCTTCAGGTGTGAACTTGTCTCCAGGTAGTCTCGCCAAGTCTATGCAGTTTGTTTTCAGCATTTGATACCTTCCCTTCTCCTCTCCTTTTCCACAACACTCTCCCCTAATATAGAGTCTAGGCTTGCAAGATAAGATACAGGATCCATAATTATATCTAAATTTCAGATAACAACAACAAAAATTTAGTATACATATGCCCCATGGAATATTTGGGGCATACTATACAAAAAAATGTATTCATTGTTTACCTGAAATCAAATTTAATTGGCCGTCTGTATTTTCATTAGCGAAAGCTAATAAAAGGTGAAAGGTTTATGAGGAATAAGATAGTCACAAGATTTCAAAGTATCACTCTAAATTGCAAAGGGAAAAACAAAAACCTACCATGGAGAGTACCTGCATTCACTACCTTAACCAAATGATCAAACTTAAGATCACTGATGGTGGGATGTCTTGACCCATGTGCCTCTGGGTGAGAAACAGTGTCAAGCACATAGCATCTCCTATAAAGCATCCAAGATGTCAAGGTCTAATGGTAATCCCACCATGCCTTTAGAGCTAACTTCCAGTTATAGGAAATACAGGGGACAGAGGCACAAAACGAATGACACCAAGAGAAAATGATGAAGAAAATCCAGATAATGAGATATTATACAAGACAGCTGTCCTGGTCTATTTTTAAATTCTATACTATTTTTTTTAAGTGGGGTACTGTTGGACTTCTCTAAATTAAAGGAATCTAAAGAAACATTACAACCAAATGTACTGCATAAAACTTGATTGGATCCTGATACTGAAATTTAATTAGCTATAAATGACATCTTGAAGACTTAAGAAATTATTCTTAGGTATAATAATAGTAATAGAGTTATTTAAAGGAATGTCTCCATTTTCAGGAGGTACATCAGAAGCATTAAGGCTAAAGTATCATGATGTCTGCAACTTATTTTCAAATTGCTCAGTATATACATATATATGTGTGTATATAAATTTGTGTGTTTAGATATCTACAGATAGAACAAGTAACAGTTGTTGAAACTTGGTGGTCACTGTACAATTCTTCCAACTTTTCTGTATATTAGAAAATGTTCATAATAAAGGGATGGGAGAAAACTTTTCCTCAAACCTGAGAAGTCAGCCTGCTTCATAGGGCAAGTCAGCCTACTTCATAGGGCAATCCTGTCTCTAAAATAATACTACCAACTCTGCAAGATCGGAGTCCTTATGATACCACAGAGGATCAGGTGTAGTGGATGAAAAGCTTTTCTCTATAACAGCAAGAAAGTATCTGTACTGTGAATTTAAAAAGTGTAATCTGAATGTACCTGAGCTTCAAGTTTATAGACTCTAAATTAAGAAGCCCTACGCATGTTCCTCATTCTAAAGACACAGTATCCTCTATCCTCCCGATGGCCTCACCTGTGGTGTGTTCATATGTCCTGGGGAACAAAAGGGGTAAAAGAGCCCCCATACAAATCAGCTGTACATCCCTAGCACCGAAAGTGTAATGAGTGGCTACGGGTGAATGGCTATGTGTTATAATGACTCCTCTCTCATTTATAAAACAGAGATGGTATGTAGATCAAATTAGTCACAAATTCCTTTTCCTTCCCCTGTCATGTGACTTGCCCTGCCTCCCAGCAGGCACAAATTGCTTCCCCATCCCACTGTCAGACCTGGCCATGATTTACTTTGGCCAGTGACGTGTGCGTGGACCTGATGCAGGACCCGATGTAATAACATCCAAGCAGAAACTTTAAAAGTGAATGAAATTTTGCCATTTGCAACAACATAGATGGACCTGGACAGTATTATGTTTAGTGAAATAAGTCAGACAGAGAAATACAAATGCAATATGTTTTCACTTAGATGTGGAATCTAAAAATAAATAAATAAATAAATATAACAAAACAGAAACAGACTCACAGATCCAGAGAACAATTTAGCGGTTACCAGTGGGGAATTGTGGGGAAGGGACAAGATAGAGGAAAGGGATTAGGAGGTACAAACTACTAGGTATAAAATAAATAAGATACAAGGATGTAATGTACAGCACAGGGAATATAATCTATAAAAATACTGAATCACTATGCTGTCCACCTGAAATTAATATACTATCATAAATCGATTATACTTCAATTTTTTAAAAAGGGATTACAAAGTTCAACCCACTCTTGAATTTTTCTTGCGTTGTTCCACCAATGAGAACAACATGTCCAGGATAAGGAATGCTCCTCAGCCAGGGTTCCAGAATGAGAAAACACACGAACAGACCCACAGTTGACCTTCAGCTTGGCACAGAGCTGGGTTCAACTTGTGGCCCTCACAAAATGCAAATGAGAAAAAAGTGTTTTACCTTGTAAGTCACTGGTATTTGGGGGGAGTTGTTACTGCAGCAAGAGCTGACTCACCCCAAAGATAATAACAGTATGGACCTTGCAAGGTTGTTATTCACATCAAATGACATAATGCCTGAAAGGCAGGTAGCATAGCATCTGACACATGGTCACTGTTCAGAAACTGTAAGTTGTCACGACAGGTCTGTTTCTCCAGGGGCATCCACACCTATGCCAAGCACACTGACCTGCCATGTTGCCGATGTTCAGCTTGAGTCTAACACACTGATGCCAATTCGCCATAGACTAGCCCCCCACCAACACCCTGGGTAACCTCTTCCCTCTGCCACCGCCCCTGGGCAATATCGTAGTCTGCCTCTGGGTCTTCCGTGTTTTATGCCTCTGGGCCTGTCTGCACAGTGCCTGGCTCTCCTCTGCAAGGCACCTGGGTGATGGCAGTAACTCATTCATGACTTCTGTCACCCCTCGGTGCCCACTTTCTCAGCTAACACCACCTGGCACTCCATTACTGCCTAGCTCCAGATTTCCAGGTCTCATGAATCTCTCTATCAGAAAAAGAAATGCATGATCTTTCTGGCTGTGCTATTTTCTAGGGGGAGGGGGGGGTCATAGAAACCTCTTGCAGAGGTGCTTGGCTTCCTAGCAATCTCTTATTTTTAGTTTTTTTGTGGCCAGGGTTCAGGGGTGCCTCCAGGTAGCTGGGTCATCTGGATTTCAGTAGAGCTTTTCATTGTCCCAGAACTATGGTCCTTTACCAATCTCCCTGTGGCTAAGCTGGATCACTTCTACCAGACTTCCTCACTGTGTGTGTGTGTGTGTGTGTGTGTGTGTGTGTGTGTGTGTGTGTGTGTGTGTGTGTGTGTGTGTTTCTCTTAAAGCCCCACTGTTCTTCTTTGTGATCTGGTATCTGTTGGAATCAAACCCACTCAAGTTTTCCAAGTATGTTGGCATGAGTCTGAGCCTCAGTGATGGAAAGGATTTACCTTCCTTCCCACAGGGCCACGTAAATCAGTGGATGGTCAGAGTCTGCCCAAATGATGTGTGCGGGGGAGTGCTAGTTTCAAGGTCACCAATATCCACACACAAGTCTCAACTCACTCCAGCCATGACCTCTACTAACCAAGCATGGTTTCCACATTCTAGCTTATAAATTAATTTTCACAATAAATTGCTTTCTAATATTAAGAAATTCAACTGGATTAAGACCATGCTATTGAAGGAAAGTCCCCAGACCAGGGAACCTGGAATTGAGTATCTCATTCCCACTCCACGAATCTCCAGTCCTAGCTCTGCAGCTAGCTGGCCAAGTTGGCCCTGGATGAGCCTCTTCACACTCACCTGAACAATGAGTGAGACCAGGGGTCAGCACACTATAACCTGTGGGCCAAAACTGGCCTGCCACTTGTTTTTGTAAGTAAAGTTTCATGGAACCCAGACACGCTCACTGTGTATGTACTGTCCATGGCTGCTTTCTTGCTACAATAGCAGAGTTGAGTATTTGTGACAAAGACTGACTGGCCTACAAAGCCTAAAATACTTACCATCTGGCCCTTTAAGGTAAAACTTAGGTTACCCTTGGGTTAGATGATGAACGAGTTCTCCTCGAGCTGTAATACTCTGGGATTCTCTAATTCTAGTGCCGTATCCAGCTCCATTAAAATTTGCAATATTTAGGGGAAGGTGTCTGGAAAAAAACTCATCCTACCCAAGATTTTGAAATGGTTGCTGCTACAGCCATTCCACCAAAAATATGGCCCATCAGGCAGGGAGGTAAGAAAGAGTATCTTTCAGAAGCAAGAGAAGCCTGAGATGGTTGCAGCTAGTTTAGCTTTTCAAGGAGAACTTGTGTTTGATCCTGGGCGTGTGTGTGTGTGTGTGTGTGTGTGTGTGTGTGTGAAAGATCCATGTATCTACTTCTGTTCACATTAATAGAAGGTACATGGTTCCTTCAAGAGGGAAAATATCTTTCAGAAAGAGCATAATTTGCTCTAGTGGATAACAAATAGTTGGAAGTTTTCTCAGCAAGCAACCAATGTATCTAGTTTCAGATTCCTTTTTCAAGCCAAAAAAATGATGATGATCTCTAAGCCATCGTTGTCTTTTTTGACACAGGCCTGAACTCAGCATTCTAAACAGGACTATGCAGAATTGGATTACATTTCATCTCCCTCACCCATCCATCTTCCCCTTCCTGCTCATTTGCTGGGGCTGCAGAAGTATTGAGTGCTCCAGGACAGACTTGGTTTTCCAAACCATGCAAGTCATTATGAATGGCCTTGTGTCCAGGTAAAGGTTAAGGAGGTCTTTTGTTGTTCTAGTTTAACTTGTCCCTGCCACTGCAGCCTAATCATTCCACATAATAACAGGCCTGATACACAGGCCCAAGTCAAAGTCACAAGTCAATAAATCCATTCCTTTCTCCCTTTCAGGCAAAGTGTTGAATAGTACTGAATGTGCAGTGTCACCAGATCCCGTAGTCCATCACATCAAGGTCGTCTGGTATACGGCACATAAAAAAAACAACCTTCCTTCTTTTCAGTGCCGTGCACATCCGAGAGAAGCATCACTGACCCACACACAAGGCTGGATGAGGGAGGGGATGAAAAGCAAAGATCGATCGATAGCTCCGGTTCACAGAATCCTGGAGCCACTAAAACTGACAGCCACGATCCTAGACATCAGCTACCTCTACCGTCCTCCTTGTTTCATGAATACGGAAACTGATGTCAGAGAAGGGAAGGGATGTGTCCAAGATCATGTGGCCGGCACCTTTCAGAGTTAGGACTGGAACACAGGTCTCCTGACTCCCAGTCCAGTGCTCATTGCTTTGAAAGTGGAAGATGGTGGATGCTTTTGCATTTAGTGAAGAGGACAAGAAATCTCCCTTTTCCTAAACAGAACACGCTAGCCATCCCCACTCCCAAACACAAAGAGTCCATTCTCTGTACTCAGATAGTGCCCCATCTGTAGATAAATTGTATGAAGTCACACTTTGTTTCCAGAGGAAAAATATCCAAACATCTAAAAGCCTCAGTGTCCTCATCTGTAAAATGGAGATAATAAAGTGTCTATTTCAAAGGGCTGTGGTGAGGCTAAAAAAGCACAGGACAATACCTGACTCACAGGGATGGCTCAGTAAATGCTAGCTCTTACTGTCATCACCCCTGTCACCAGGACAATGACAACTGCTGTGTGTTGGCCCACAGACAGCTGCCTAGCCAGCCCCTCTCTTTTCGCACCGGGCAGGTGTCTCTCAGCTGCTCCCAGTGACACAAAATACAGCTCACCAAATTATCTTTTCATCTCTGGTGTGAAAATATAACCTGCTGATAGAGGTTCATTGGAAGTATGCAATCCTGAGTTACAGTTTGTTTACTTTGCTAAGGCACTTCCAGCTCTTCCAGGTTCATAAATCCCTTGTGGTAGGATGGGGGAAGGATTGTAAATTAACTTGAATAATAGGACCACGTTTGCGTACCTTCCAAAGGTTTAAATTGCTTTGAAAGGAAAAAATAAAGTCACACTTCTCATCTGCTGTCTCTATTTTTCCCTTAATTAGCAGTTGGATTAGATACCCTCAGAGGTGAGGAACCAAGGAGAGATATGAACCAAATGTCAAGAATTTCCCCCCAGGGACCTGGAGACCATCTTTCCACCATATCTGTGAAACAGATTTAACAATGAGGACTTGATGACCAGATCGTGCCAAATACCTGTTTCTGTTTGGCAAAGCCTGGGGTTCTCTGGCATAATCACCACCTACTATTGCAAAGACTATGCCAAAAGGGCACATACTTCAGGTGCAGGGAACTGGGCTTCCCCTGAAGAATTAAGAATGTGCCTGAAATCTGTCTAGCACAGTACCAGGCACATAGTAGGCATTCTTTATAAACTACTAATTTCTCCATAAACATCTTCTTGTCCATTCTGAAAGCTTCACCCTAGAGAAGAAAGCTTTCAATCAAGGCACAGGACAACCACTGGGAGTCAGCTGCGTAATAAAGAGTCCAAAGGTCTGGCTTCCATGCATCGACCTTGAGCCGGTCTGCACTGAAGAAGATATTTATTCTCATGACATTCTGAGATACTGCGAAGATGAATGGAATAATGTCCATAAATATTGTCTAAGGGCAACTAGCAAAACTCACTTTGTCTAGGCTAGAAATTATGGCATAAAAGTTATCATCAGTGGCAGGCGGACTCTCAACCACTGCGCCACCAGGGAAGCCCAACATGTCCCTTTTTGAATTATTATTTTCTCAGGGTATGTGCCTACTAGTGGGATTGCTGGATCATATGGTAATTCTATTTTTAGTTTTTGAAGGAACCTCCATACTGTTCTCCATAGTGGCTGTATCAATTTACATTCCCACCAATAGTGCAAGACGGTTCCCTTTTCTCCACACCCTCTCCGGCATTTATTGTTTGTAGATTTTTTGATGATGGACATTCTGACTGGCATGAGGTGATACCTCATCGTAGTATTGATTTGTACTTCTCTAATGATCAGTGATGTTGAGCATCCTTTCACGTGTTTGTTGGCAATCTGTTTATCTTCTTTGGAGAAATGTCTATTTAGGCCTTCTGCCTAGCTTTGGATTGGGTTGTTTGTTTTTTTGATAATGAGTTACATAATCTGCTTGTATATTTTGGAGATTAATCCTTTGTCAGTTGCTTCATTTGCAAATATTTTCTCCCATTCTGAGGGTTGTCTTTCCGTCTTGTTTATGGTCTCCTTTGCTGTGCAAAAGCTTTTAAGTTTCATTAGGTCCCATTTGTTTATTTTTGTTTTTATTTCCATTTCTCTAGGAGGAGGGTCAAAAGGATCTGGCTGTGACTTATGTCATAGAATGTTCTGCCTATGTTTTCTTCTAAGAGTTTTATAGTGTCTGGCCTTACATTTAGGTTTTTAATCCACTTTGAGTTTATTTTTGTGTATGGTGTCAGGAACTAATTTCATTCTTTTACATGTAGCTGTCCAGTTATCCCAGCATCACTTATTGAAGAGGTTGTCTTTTCTCCATTGTATATTCTTGCCTCCTTTATCAAAGGTAAGGTGACCACAGGCGCGTGGGTTTATCTATGGGCTTTCTATCCTGTTCCATTAATCTATATTTCTGTTTTTGTGCCAGTACCATACTGCCTTGATTACTGTAGCTTTGTAGTATAGTCTGAAGTCAGGGAGCCTGATTCCTCCAGCTCCATTTTTCTTTCTCAAGATCGTTTTGGCTATTAGGGGTCTTTTGTGTTTCCATACATATTGTGAAATTTTTTGTTCTAGTTCTGTGAAAAATGCCATTGGTAGTTTGATAGGAATTGCACTGAATCTGTAGATTGTTCTGGAGAGTATAGTCATTTTCACAATGTTGATTCTTCCAATCCAAGAACATGGTATATCTCTCCACCTGTTTGTATCGTCTTTATTTTCCTTCATCAGTGTTTTATAGTTTTCTGCATACAGGTCTCTTGTCTCCTTAGGTAGGTTTATTCCTAGGTATTTTATTCTTTTTTGTTGCAATGGTAAATAGGAGTGTTTCCTTAATTTCTCTTTCAGATTTTTCATCATTGGTGTATAGGAATACAAGAGATTTCTGTGCATTAATTTTGCATCCTGCTACTTTACCAAATTCATTGATTAGCTCTAGTAGTTTTCTGGTAGCATCTTTAGGATTCTCTATGTATAGTATCACGTCATCTGCAAACAGTGACAGTTTTACTTCTTTTTTTCCAATTTGGATTCCTTTTATTTCTTTTTCTTCTCTGACTGCTGTGGCTAAAACTTCCACTTTTGAACAATAATACACTGGCTTGATAACTTATTAAGGGTTCTTGAGTCCAACCCCCTGCCTATGTCCACTGTCCTTTATCCTCCTTCCCTTTTTGAAATGTTTAAAGTTGATCCTAAACTCAAAAACATACAGGAAAATAAAAATGACTAGTATTTATGGATACCTTTAATTACCTTCAGCTTTAAAGAATAAATACCTACTACTATAAGAATTTCAAAGAAAATTCAAATTCTCATCAAATGGTCTTTTACACAAACCTGAATACCTTAGACACATGTGTGGTATAGAGAATGTCTTGTGTAGGTCAACGGAAGACATAGGAAGGAGGAAAAATGTACATCTTCAAGTGCTGTCCAGAGAAATACTTAAGTAATATACTGTATTTTTCAACCAATGGGATCAGCCCATACACTGGCATCTGATATTTCCTCCAAATAAATTGGTCAGGATGAAAAACTTAACTTACATTAGCAAGTATGACACTCGAACCACCTCTAAAAGTGTATGAGTTATCCTGGAATCTGAGAGCTCTAATGGATCTCCCAGAAGGCTCATTTCCCAACCATCTTAGAAAGAGTAGCCAAGAAAAGAGCTGTCCACTCCCTTGGCAATACCCAGACAACAAGTCCTCTGCATTCGGATGCCTAATAAACCTTAGAAACAAGAAGCTTCACTCTTTCCTTTTCCTTTTCTGGCTGGCAACCTTCATCTGCACAAGCATTTATCCCAGTGTTTTGTTTTGGTTTTTGTGTTGTCTATTTGCACGGCATTGAAATAGATCCCAAAGCGGAGAGGAGAGGGGATCACCATGTAGCTGGCATAGTCCTAAACCCAAGAAAATAGTGTTCTGAAGAGGAAAGACTTATCTTTCCAAAGAGGAGAGGTTTTTAAAAAAAGTACAAGAAATCAAAGCAATAACTATTAATGGAGTAATTAGTTTATCCAGGCACTGTAGTGTGCAATTTGTATGCATCAGTTCATTCAAGAAACAGCATAAATTAATGGCTAAGAGGTTATCCTCAGGAGCTAGACTACCGGGTCTGAATTCCAGCCCTATGGCTTACTAGCTTGGCTATTTTGGACCAGTTAATTAAACCCTTTGTGACTCCGTTTTTTCATCTGTAAAATGAGTATAATAGCAATGCCTACCTCATAAGATCATTAGGAGGATTCAATGAGTTAATACAAGTAAAGAGCTTATAACAATGCAAGGCTCAGAGTAAGCACTCAGTTAATGTAAGCTATTATGGATCCCTACATCATCCCTTTGATGAAGCTGTAGATGAAAGACTGAGCCAGGTCCAGTGTTATCTATACCCATGTAGCTGCTGACTCCTGTGCTAAGACATTCCCTCAGGTGTCAATCCCTCTCTGACCCCCACCTACTATCACTGAACCACTTCCTCAAAACTCAGTTCAGATGCTTACTCCAAAGAAACTTCTCTGACTCCTCTACCTACTCCACCACTGAGTTAAGTGCCTCTGTCTTGGGTGTCCCATAATATCTATTATACTCTGTTGAAGCTACCCCTTTAGTGCCAACTCCCTCCACTGGTATATGGGCTCCTTGGCATCAACAGCTCCTAGCATAATGCCTGGTACATAGTAGGCACTTAATAAATCTTTGTTGAAAGAAGACAAAATGATGTAGGAAATGACAAAACTGGATGTCAGCTCTGACCTATTAGCCCCCACACCCAAAGTTCTTTCCTGCATGGTTTCTGCTCTTAAGAAAGTTTTCTGTAGCCGTATGTGGAAAATGTTAGCAAAGGATCTTACAATTCAGAGGAGAGTACCAAAGGTGGGCAGCATAGTCAAGGAACATCTCATAGGCAACTCAAGCTAGTCCCTAAAAGGTGTGGAATTAGCAAATGCAGAAGTCTGAGGAAAGGCATCCACATATAGGGAGGTGAAAAAACATAAAGCAACATGAGAAAAGACTGTGTAGAGCTTCAGATCCTAGACCAAGGAAAAGAGAAACCCTGGATCCCATTCCCCTCTGGTTCTGTCCTCCAACTAAGGAGTCACCCTAGGGATTATGTAGAATCACCAGGGATATTTTCAACCATCTGTTTCATTAGAAAGAAGGCCCATGAGATAGACAGCCCTGGATTTGAACTCTAGCTTCAAATGCTGGATAGCTCAATGGCATCAGGCAATCCTATCAGTCTCAGATATGGACATCTATGAAACAGGCATATACTATCTCTTACAAGGTTATTGAGTGAATTCAAAATAATATAACATTGCAGACTCACAGTAGGTGTTCAACGAATGTTAGCTCCTGTTCTCAGCCTTATGTGGCAACCATACCCAGACTCTCTGAGAATTACTGGAGAATCCATAACACAGTCATATCTTCTTTATGAATCCATACCCCCTTCCCCATGTCTGTGAACTCTGTCCTAGCAAGACTGTTTATAGCTAAGCATTGTACTTTCCTTAACAAGTTCTGGTCATCACCACACCAGAGGTTCCTCTGATGGAAGGGTAGATTCCCATTAAAGCATGATGGGTCCCTGGGGAAAAGGGAAAAGGTAACCTCCCCATCCCACATGACCACCACCTCCCAAACCAATGGCCGGGAATAGGGAGCAAAATCAATACTCAGTCCCTCTCTGTCACTGTTTCACGAGGCAGCTCTGTGTGCGTGTATTTTGCACCACTTGCCAGCAAACAAAATGGAGTGGTGTAGTTAACTGAAAAACAGCTCTGCCCTGCCTGCCATAATTGACATTAAGTACTGTTTGGGGTATGAAATCAGCCATTTCCAATTGATATTAAACAGGAAATCATTTAACATCAATGGATATAAACCAGGCACAATTGTGCTGAATTGGGGAGAAACGCTTTGGCTCATGTTAAAAAATGTTTCTGTGAAGTGGGATTTTTCAGAGTAAGTGAATATTAAGTCAGCTTAATACCTGTATTAGGAAAAAAGAAGAAACCACTTCTCAGTCTGCCCTCAGGCTTGGAAGAAAGCTGCCAAATGCTCTTTTGGAAGAAGCCATGTTCTAAGGTGGTCTTGTCTTTGAAAAACAAAGTAGAAGGAAGGTATAATCTGGGAGAACAGATGAAAGCAGAAAGAGTTTCCTGATAGTTTACCCAACATTGTCTGCTGTTGGCAGAAAACCTGGAGCCCTGTGAAGGGGCGCAGATGGGGAATCTCTTGGCCTCCCTATGAGAAAAGGCCATGGGGCTCACGCCTCTGATATGAGGAAAATAAATAAGGGCATTGATGTGAAAGGGAAAGAAATGCCATCATGTATTCCCTCTCTTCCAAATTCCTTCTTCTATCATGAACAGGCAGATTTTGGCAGTCAGTCCATGGCTTCTCCCAGCCTGTGACATCACGGTGCTGAATTGTCCTAATCAAAGTAGTGCAGACCATTGTTCATGTAATTGTGCCTGATACCTTACCACCTGGGACTTTAGAAACCTCTCCATTATTCTCCAAAGAGGATAAACACCAAATCTGACTTGTGACCATCCACTCCCCACAATAACAAGGAAGAGAGAAGAAAGTGAAGAGGGAAGAAAGTGAAGAATACAATTGGGAAGAGAAGATGAGGGCCTTATGGTTAGGGCCCATATGGACTGTCTCGGGGGGAAGAGAGACAAGAAAGATATGAAGACCACAGTGGTCACTTCACAAGGTACTCAGAGAGTCCAGTGTTCCATTTTGTATGTGAGAAAACTGAGGCCCAACAAGGTGACATGGCCCAGGCCACGTGGAAAATTAGTGCCAGAGTCTGATCTAGAACTCTCCTGATTCACTGTCCATTTTTAGCATCTCATACCATCTCAAGAATACAGAAATTACAAGAGAAGAGAGAAGGAGGAAAAACAGTAAGGAAAGAATGGGAGAAAGGAAGTCTTAGAAGCACAGGGCTAGTGGGTCAGCCTAGAATTTCTATTTTAGGAGTAAATTTTAAAAATCATACTTATCCCTGAGTTGACACCACCATGTGTGGTCAGTGTTGTCCAAGACAATTTTTCAGTCCTAAGAGCTTTCTGTCTAGAATGGTGGTAGTTACAGATGTAGGCCTCCTCGCCTATGAGATTTCCATGGCCAGAGCGTCACATCTGTGGCATTTAGGTTGCATCCCAAGGAGAACTCTCAATACATGAGTTCTAAGGCAATCTCTGAGACTTTGTCATTTTGAGTGGGTTTTGCACAGAAGTGAAATTTGTTCTCTCTCAGATGAAAAAGTTAAAGGAGTGTTTATAAAAATTATGCATCTTCCCAACAAGGACCTACTGTATAGCACAGGGAACTATACTCAGTATTCTGTAACAACCTATAAGGGAAAAGAATCCGAAAAAGAATATATACATATACATGTGTGTATATATTCTTTTTCAGATACACACGTATAACTGGATCACTTTGCTGTACATCTAAAACTAAAAAGCATTGTAAATCAACTATACTTCAATTAAAAAAAATTATGCTTCTCTCAAACATCTCCTCTAATAGGAGGCAGCCCAGTCAACATGTGGTGATCAAGGCAGGTGACACTCTCAGACTGGAAGATGGGAAAACATTCCTCATGGCTTGTCCCTTTTTTTTAAGACTGAAAGCTAGCTCTTTTCTGGTGCTGTTCCCTAAAAATGGAGCAACAGATACAGATCAGCTTGCCAAATAGCCTCCCACTTTCTTTTGCCTGAAAGGAGATGGAGGAATCAACAGGGAACCGCTGCTCTGGCCTCAGGATGCGATCAGCAATGTCTGTGTTGGGGTGACATGTGTAGAGGGCTGAGGAAGCTGTTTTGGGTTTTATTATCTTTGCTTTCTCTCCTCAGGCCAATGGCCTTCCCAGATTTTTTCACAACCACGTGCGAAAGGGCTTTGACTCCTGGCTCTCTCACCAGCCTTTGGCTCACATGGGATAATCACATGCGTGTGACAAATGGCCAGAATATACTTGGCTACACTACAGCTCCCTGGTTTGGAAGGGGAACACCTAGCAAGCAGGACTAGGCAATTTCACCTGCTTTGTCAAACACCCTGCACATGTAAGGTCAAGGCTGATTTGTTAATTCATTTATTCATTAAGTCAATCAACAAGCATAGCATTGAGCATATCATCTGTATGAGACACCATGCTGGGCCAGAGCATCCAGAGATGAAGAAACACATTCACTGCCTGCTGTCCTCAAAGAACTTGCCAACAGAGAATTCATTGAATCTTACTCTGTGTCTAGTCACTACACCTAGAAACAAATGCCCATACTGACAAAGCTGCCTGACTCTTTGCTCCAATCTTATTTCAATTTCTAAAAAGCTGATGATCTCTCTTGCCACAAGGCCTTTACAGATGGTATTCTGTCTTTCTGGAATGTTTTTCCCTGCTGTCTGCCTCCCTCACCCAGCTAACCCTTACTCAGCTTTCGAATCTTGACTCAAACATCACTTCCCCAAGGAAAACTTCTCTTCACATCCAGCCTGGGTCAGGTTTCCTTATTCTACATCTCCCCTTTCCTTCTCAGTTTGTGATTATACATTCATTCATATGATACTTAAAGTCTATCTCTATCCCCCCACTAGACAGTAAGCTTGAAAGGATAGGAGTGGTAGTTGGTTTTGCTCAGCATTGAGTCTCCATGACAGCACAGAGCCTGGAGTGGCCTGGGCACCCTATAAATACTGGCTGATCCTTATTGAATGAACCAGGAGGAGGATAGCAATAAAAGACTTCGATCAATAAAACCTACATTCTAGTTCTTCATGCTAGATTTCTAGGTTGAAACTACTTACATAATTGCATTGAAAACTTCATCATCTGTTGAAAGCCAAAGTGTATTCTAGAGAGTCAGTGTGGAGGTTGAAGAGAGTGGATTCTAAAGGTAGACATGGCTACATTCAAGCCCCACCGCTGCCGGCTACACAACCCTGTACTGTGGAAGGCTGGAAAACGGCTCCCCGGAAGATATCCATGTCAAATCCCCAGAACCTGTGAATGTTACCTCATTTGTAAAAAGGGTCTGGTCATGTCTACTCAAGATGAAAACATTTAGATCAAAGGGGACATTTCTATCAATCACTTAGTAATTGGGTCATACTCCGCTTTTCAATAGCCTAAAAATAAGACATGTTCCAGGCATACGATGACTCTTTTTCCACTTGTGACGCAGATGCCCCAGTGTCAATTACACTTTTCCATAATATTGTCAAGAAAGCCAGAGACATGCCTGAGCAGTTGAAAGAAAAGCCCAGGGTCTCCCTCTTAGTATCCCCACAACCCAGCCCAGCATTTGCCATATAATAGATGCTCAGTGAATGGTTGGTGAGTAAATGAGCCCTCAGTCATTACAAGTTAGACAAGCTCACTCACTAAGTAGAATAAATAAGGACAAGGGTTTCAGAATTAAGAAGTGATGAACACTTACTACTTATCCACATGCGTAGCGAGCCTCATCCTGGAACCATCAAACTAAAGATGATGATGATATCTGCCTAGAGTATTCTTGCCCAGCATGACAAGGACCCCTGCCAGCATCAAGCTGTCCCTAGTATGATCAAGTAAGGGCCTTTCTCCTTATATATATATATACCTGCCTTTCCAAATGCTTTTAAATTTAGCAACGATTCAGGGATGACTCTGCATCATACACACTCAAATTTTAAAGGGTTTTGTTTATAGTTTTGCTTTTAACTTGGAATGAGGGCATAAGGGGAGTTAATCTGCTAAAATCAAAGAGGATAATTTCATTCTGAGAGTGATGCTCATTCAAGGGTTTAATGTAGATTAAGCTAAAAGTTAGTTCCATGACTCATGTCCATTTTCACAATTTCTCCTAACATGATCTCCATCTCTAGGCAATAAGTGAGCTATTTTAAGAGTTGCCTATACGTGACGGTAGGTTAATTTCTTTTGATAGTATTTTCAGTTGGTTTAACTTTGTTGAAGTGATAACCTTAGTAATTATAACTACTAGTGTAATACTAATGATGAGTCTATTTTAAACATGTGAGAGATACTTTATAACCATATAAATATGGATCACTAAGACCACAGCAAACGTAACAAGGCCAAAACTTTCCGTGAATGTCTGCTTGCAAGAAGAGAGGCTGTTTTCTTGCTTTTTCATTTAAGGGTGAATAATCGATGCCGGCTACCAAAGCTGGATCAGCATATGCATAAGCCCAGACAGGGAGATGGGGAAGCTTTAGTTTAAGGTTCTGGAAAATCTCAAGCTACATTTTAGGGGTTGCTGTCTTTAAAACCCAGAATCACATTATTCTTAAAGTTTTTTATTTCATTAAAAGATATATGGGAAATGTAGAGGAACCCACAAAACACTCTAAAACACATTATTTGGGGGGAGCTTCAAGATGGCGGACGAGTGAGACGGGGAGATCGCCTTCTTCCCCACAAATACATCAGAAATACATCTACCTGTGGAACAGCTCCTACAGAACACCTACTGAACGCTGGCAGAAGACCTCAGACCTCCCAAAAGGCAAGAAACTCCCCACGTACCTGGGTAGGGCAAAATAAAAAAAGAATAAACAGAGACAAAATAATAGGGACGGGACCTGCACCTCGGGGAGGGAGCTGTGAAGGAGGAAAGGTTTCCACACACTCAAGTCCCTTCGCGAGCGGAGACTGCGGGTGGCAGAGCGGGGGAGCTACGGAGCCATGGAGGAGAGCGCAGCCACAGGCGTGTGGAGGGCAAAGCGGAGAGATTCCCGCACAGGGAACCGGTGCCGACCGGCACTCACCAGCCCGAGAGGCTTGTCTGCTCACCCGCCGGGGCGGGCGGCGCTGGGAGCTGAGGCTTGGGCTTCGGTCGGAGCACTGGGAGAGGACTGGGGGTGGCGGCGTGAACACAGCCTGAAGGGGGCTAGTGCGCCACGGCCAGCCAGGAGGGAGTCCGGGAAAAGTCTGGAGCTGCCGAAGAAACAGGACACTTTTTCTTGCCTCTTTGTTTCCTGGTGCGTGAGGAGAGGGGATTAAGAACACTGCTTAAAGGAGCTCCAGAGACGGGCGCGAGCCGCGGCTATCAGCGCGCACCCCAGAGACAGGCATGAGACGCTAAGGCTGCTGCTGCCGCCACCAAGAAGCCTGTGTGCGAGCACACGTCACTATCCACACCTCCCCTCCCGGGAGCCTGTGCAGCCCGCCACTGCTAGGGTCCCGGGATCCAGGGACAACTCCTCCGGGAGAACACACGGTGCTCTTCAGGCTGGTGCAACGTTTCGCTGGCCTCTGCCGCCGCAGGCTCACTCCGCATCCCTCCCACTCCCTCCCCCGGCCTGAGTGAGCCAGAGCCCCCGAATCAGCTGCTCCTTTAACCCCGTCCTGTCTGAGCGAAGAACACACGCCCTCAGGCGACCTACATGCAAAGGCAGGTCCAAATCCAAAGTTGAACCCTGGGAGCTGTGCCAACAAAGACGAGAAAGGGAAATCTCTCCCAGCAGCCTCGGGAGCAGCGGATTAAAGCTACACAATCAACTTGATGCACTCTGCATCTGTGGAATACCTGAATATACAACATATCATACCAAATTGAGGAGGTGGACTTTGGGAGCAACGATATACATTTTTTTCCCTTTTTCTCTTTTTGTGAGTGTGCATGTGTATGCTTCTGTGTGTGATTTTGTCTGTATAGCTTTGTTTTTACCATTTGTCCTAGGGTTGTGTATGTCCGTTGTTTTTTTTTAATTACTTTAAAAATTTTTTATTTTAATAACTTCATTTTATTTTATTTACTTTATTTTATTTTATCTTCTTTCTTTCTTTCTATTTTTTCTTCCTTTTATTCTGAGCCGTGTGGATGAAAGGCTCTTGGTGCTCCAGCCAGGTGTCAGGGCTGTGCCTCTGAGGTGGGAGAGCCAAGTTCAGGACACTGGTCCACAAGAGACCTCCCAGTTCCACGTAATATCAAACGGCGAAAATCTCCCAGAGATCTCCATCTCAACGCCAAGACCCAGCTTCACTCGATGACCAGCAAGCTACAGTGCTGGACACCCTATGCCAAACAACTAGCAAGACAGGATCATAACCCCATCCATTAGCAGACAGGCTGCCTAAAATCATAATAAGGCCACAGACACCCCAAAACACACCACCAGACGTGGACCTGCCCACCAGAAAGACAAGATCCAGCCTCATCCACCAGAACACAGGCACTAGTCCCCTCCACCAGGAAGCCTACACAACCCACTGAGCAAACCTTAGCCACTGGGGACAGACACCAAAAACAACTACCGGAACTACGAACCGGCAGCCTGTGAAAATGAGACCCCAAACACAGTAAATTAAGCAAAATGAGAAGACAGAGAAACACACAGCAGATGAAGGAGCAAGGTAAAAACCCACCAGACCTAACAAATGAAGAGGAAATAGGCAGTCTGCCTAAAAAAGCTTCACTGAAGAAATCAAAGAGGAAATCAAAAAATAACTAGAAACAAATGACAATGGAGACACGACGACCTAAAACTTACGGGATGCAGCAAAAGCAGTTCTAAGAAAGAAGTTTATAGCAATGTAATTCTACCTTAAGGAACAAGAAACATCTCAAATAAACAACCTAACCTTACACCTAAAGCAACTAGAGAAAGAAGAGCAAAAGAAACCCAGAATTAGCAGAAGGAAAGAAATCATAAAGATCAAATCAGAAATAAATTAAAAAGAAATGAAGGAAACAACAGCAAAGATCAATTAAAACTAAAAGCTGGTTCTTTGAGAAGATAAACAAAATTGATAAAAAATTAGGCAGGCTCATCAAGAAAAAGAGGGAGAAGACTCAAATCAACAGAATTAGAAATGAAAAAGGAGAAGTAACAACTGACACTGCAGAAATACAAAGGATCGTAAGAGATTACTACAAGCAACTCTATGCCAATAAAATGGACAACCTGGGAAAAATGGACAAATTCCTAGAAATGCACAACCTTCCGAGACTGAACCAGGAAGAAATAGAAAATATGAACAGATCAATCACAAGCACTGAAATTGAAACTGTGATTAAAAATCTTCTGACAAACAAAAGCCCAGGACCAGGTAGCTTCACAGGCCGAATTCTATCAAACACTTAGAGAAGAGCTAACACCTATCCTTTTCAAACTCTTCCAAAATATAGCAGAGGGAGGATAACTCCCAAACTCATTCTACAAGGCCACCATCCTCACCCTGATACCATACAGATAGCTAGCGGGAAGCAGGCACATAGCACAGGGAGATCAGCTCGGTGGTTTGTGACCACCTAGAGGGGTGGGATAGGGAGGATGGGAGGGAGGGAGACGTGAGAGGGAAGAGATATGGGGACATATGTATATGTATAACTGATTCACTTTGTTATAAAGCAGAAACTAACACACCATTGTAAAGCAATTATACTCCAATAAAGATGTTTAAAAAAAACATTATTTGGATATAATGCACATTATATATATTTACTCCACAGAGCCCTAACTCTCCAGGGAACAGTTCATATACTCATTTACTCATTCCACACGTGGTGACAAAGAGTCAGCTATGTGTCAGGCACTAGTCTAAGCCCAGAGGGCACCTTAGTGGACAAAACCCTGATGTTTATTGAGCTTACATTCTAACAGAGAAGGTGAACCATAAAAAAAATTAATCAATAAATTAATAGGAAACTATCAGAAAAGTATAAGTGCTATGATGGGAATAAAATAGGGTGATGTGAAAAAAAGTAAATGGGGGATGGTTATTTGTTGGGTGGTCTGGGAAGGCCTCTCTGAGGAACTGACATTTAACCTGGTGTCTTACCAACCACACTTTTCTCTACATTTAAGTCAAAATGGACTCAAAATGGAAAAAAGGGAAGGAACATGTGGCAGCATCAAAAAAAGAGGAAGCTGAGATTCAGCATCTGAGTGAGACTTTCCAAAGTTTCATTTGAAAAAGCATAGTGATAGGCAAAAGGGCCATGTTCAAAATATTCCCACTTAAAAAGCAACAGAGAGCACACCTTTGCCCCTCACATCTGTTGAAGACTGTTTGTAGCCAGAGATTCATCTTCCTCATGCCTTCATGCCACTTATGTTAGACCATATTTTATTAAATCCAAGATCCCATCAATTGTGAGGTGCAAACCAATGCTAGAGATGCTAAAATGTTAGCAGATGAATGTCTAAACCAGAGTAATTCTTACCCTGTTCTTTGTCTTCAGACTAAGCTTATATTTATTTCATACTGGAGATCTCAGTACACTCAGCTGACTTGGTTTCATCCTCCCACTTCCTGCCACATCTTTTGAAAATCCTTTAAGATCATTCTTTTAATGCCCACTGGGCAGTAGTTCAGGGACAATGGGAATTCTCTCTTCCACACTCACCAAACTGTCTTCGTTCTGAACTTCTCTCCTGAACCATGTCTCCTACCCATTTCCACCATGTTCTTAACTCTCTCCCTAGCCTTTTCTGTTTATCATCCTCAAAACACTCTACGGACTTGACAGCCCCTGTTTCCCAACCCCCTCAATGCCCAGTTGTACCTGGTATGCTGACTCAGATAATCAGTCTGCCCAGATGATTTGGCCCAGGAATCTCCTTCCCTAGTTCCCACCCTTCATGGGCAGCAAGAGGGCAGCAGGCTTGCTCAGGTCACAAGAACATGAATTCCATTCTACTTTACTTAGAACCATCAACCTCCATATCTCTCATTCTCCTAAAAATTGAAAACTTTATTGATAAAATACCAAGTTCTCTATCCTGGTTCCAAGGAGAACCCTTAAGTAAAAATCAATCAGGGACTTCCCTGGTGGTGAAGTGGTTAAGAATCTGCCTGCCAATGCAAGGGACACAGGTTCGAGCTCTGGTCTGGGAAGATTCCACATGCCGCAGAGCAACTAAGCCCAGGCGCCACAACTACTGAGCCTGTGCACCACAACTACTGAAGCACCACAACTACGGAAGCCTGCGCACCTAGAGCCCATGCTCCACAACAAGAGAAGCTACCGCAATGAGAAGCCCGCGCACCGCAACAATGAGTTGCCCCCACTCCCGCAACTAAAGAAAGCCCGCATGCAGCAGTGAACACCCCATGCAGCGAAAAATAAAAAATAAATAAATTTATTTTAAAAAATCAATCAAATGATCTCTTAATTTTGGGGAAAAAAGGATGATAAATGTAAATTTTTAATTTAAAGAGTAGAAAATTTATTCTAAGGAATAAGGGGAGTGTGAATAGTGGCAGTATTAGACCAGATTCTAATGCAGAAATGCCTCAGAGTCTTGTTCAATCCAAAGCAGGAAAAGCAACTGAAATATCTGATAGTTATCAACAGTTTGTCATTGAACACAGTGATGTACTTTGCTCTCACCCTCTGAAAGAAGAATCAAGATATAGTGAGAGATTTTCATGAGCATTTCTAAGTAAAAGTGGGTGAAGTGACTAAATCATCAAATAACTGAAGATCAGAAAGCAAGGAATGCACCAAAATCTTCCCTATTTTGTCTGAAAGTCAGTGAAACCTGGTAGGGAAGGTCACAGAATTGGAATCTTTGGCTGTGGCACTGTCTCAGGGTCTGCGGATGCTGAGCTCTGATTATACCAGGCATGTCTGAATGGGTGCTGAAGAGATTGAGTTCATTGGGATTATTCTCCACACAATTTAGAAAGAGTCACTCCAGTGATACTGAAAAAGAGTAGATGGACATTCCCCAAAACCACTCATCTGATGAAGCCAAAAATCTCTATATAGTCCAGTAAATCAGCAGTTCAGTTCTGATGGACAATTTTGAATGACTGATGTTGGATATTTAATGAGACTCCATTAAAATGAATAACTAAATAGGGAATCTTGACACCTAGAATTCATAATCCATCTTTTCCTTTATTTCTATAAAAGGTACACCAGTATATTTAAAATAAAAATTCTGATGATTTTTATTTCAAGTTAAAGAAGAAAACAGAGGAGACTCTCATTAAATAGGAATAATGGTGAAGGGAACTGTGGCTGTGATTAGCTCTGCTCAGGGTTGGAGTTAATATTGCTTCTCCCCTGCAATATTTTTTAATTACACTTCTGATTTTCTATTTGGAGACATCATAGACCTGTTCTGGTAAATTGCCACACAACCCCAAGTCAAATACGTGTTAAATATGAGAAAATGCTGTCATTTTTATCTGATTTGTGGTTCATTCATGCACTGTTATCTACTTTTAATTAAATAATATAAAATACACATGGTCAGCAGTTTGACTTTTCATTTCCTTACAATGTCAGTAATTCAACTTGATAGTTCCCACGCACCCTAGAATTACACAGTAAGGGTGTAACCCTTGCATCTGGACAATGTATAAGCCCCTGCTAAAAAGAGCCACTGTCCAACTATACCTTGACACACACACACACACACATACACACACACACAAATATGCAGAAGAATATGGTCCATCACAAAAACAAGTGTGCTTTTTTAGTAAGGGAGCAGCAGGCTTCATTGTCTGATTTTCTTCTGTTTCATCCTTTTCCCCAGTGTCACATCCCTTGTTGATTTATAACATACTAGGTTCCTTAAAGATCTGGTGTGACTCCCATGGAATTGCTTAAGGCAGTGGAAGAAAGAACTTTACTTGCAGGTTGCTAAGGACTTAGACTGTTTCTACTTCATTAAGGCTGTTCTTCCATTGGACAGTTTGTGTATTGCTGTGCCTTAGAAGTCACTTGCTTCTTCCTCAGCCTCCTACCCCCACCTTCCTTACATTCCTCCAAAGTCTAAAGACACACTGAAAACAGGGAATTGAAGAAATAAAAAACAGAATACTTCCAATCCCTATTTTTGTTATTATTACTGTTATCATCATCATCAAATCTAGCAAATTTATTATAAGGACCTATTTGACAGGACACTGTTCTGTATGCAATTTTTTTTTTCAATTTAGAACTAAATTAGGTGGGAACTCTACAGAGAAAGTCTTGAATACTGGGCAGGTGTAGGGTCTTTGCTGAAGAAATACACACTCAACCTTGCACATGAGGAAACGGGCACTGTCCACGGGAATTAATTTTCCTAGGATATTACTGAGATTCTCTCAAAGACAGAGGTTTTCAGGATAAGCCAGCTCTATTTGAAACCCAAAAGAAAATAAAAGAGATTAGTTCAGTGATAATAACCAGGAGGTGACCCAAAAAGGAAACCCCTCTTGTAAATAAACTTGATTTATTTACAGTTAAATGTGTGATTGCAAAAAAAATATTTTCAGCCAAACCACAGAACTTCTGCTTAATAATAATAATACTTAGCACTTACACAAGCACTTAACATCTGCGA
This sequence comes from Neophocaena asiaeorientalis asiaeorientalis, assembly GCF_003031525.2. Lineage (NCBI taxonomy): Eukaryota > Metazoa > Chordata > Mammalia > Artiodactyla > Phocoenidae > Neophocaena > Neophocaena asiaeorientalis. The sequence goes on along the minus strand of NW_020173955.1, from coordinate 4,550,427 downwards.
AGTGCTTTACAAACATTAACTAATTAATCGTTAACAACACCCCAGTGAGGTAGGTAAGTATTATTCAAGTATTCTCTTGAATGTTCAAGCCAGGATTACAGAGAATCCAGAATGGGTTGTTTTATATAAGAGAGAGAATGAGAGAAGAAGAGAGAGAGAGAGAGAGAAGGAAAGAGAGGGAGTGTGTGTGTCCTGCTCCACTCTTACTAAATACAGGACTTTGGAGTATCTTATAAACGGAAAGACAGCTCGTCTGGAGAATGTCTGAAGCTTTTCCAAAACTGTGGCTTTGGAGTTTCCCTAATAGAACCAAAACAAACACTGAGGTGGTTTCTCCAAATCTTGCAAGGGTTTGAAGTAATTGGTAAGGAGTGGTTTACACACAGGAAGCCAACTGCCCCCTCCCGTCCCGCATTCTTCACTTCTTGGTGTTCTGGTTCTCTGCCCCTGTTTGATAATAAAGACTGAAATCTCACTTTTCAAAGGATTTGGCTCATTGGTCAGGGGAGGAGTTTGGGAGGGAAGGCACAAAAAAACATGGCCCGGCACAGAGAAGCCTGGCACCCCCAGGGATAGATGAGACATGGCCTTGCGGTAGGTGCCAGGAGAGTGAATGTGTGCTATAGAAACCAGAGAAATAACCACCAATGGCCAAGGGTGGCCTTGTGGAGCAGTGGCACCTTACCCTACAGAAGGGTCAGGTGAACATTCAAAATGCCTGTGACAAACAATATTCCCATGATCCTTTGGCTGACGGCATTGTGACCTCAGCAAATAAAGGCCACTGTTGAAGCACTGGTCTCTTTCGTGGGTCAGATAACATGCTGCCAAAATGACCTTGGGTTTTTCACTGATTTCTTCATTTACTCGTTAATAATAGCTGTGTATACTGAGCATTTCCTCTGTGAAGGGCACTATGTTGAATTCTTTAGTTTTATTTGGTCACTTAATCTTCACCACAATCCCCTCAGGAATGTTCTACTATTAGCCTCATTTAAAGATCAGTAAAATGAGGCTTTAAAAGGTTAAGTAACTTGGTTAAGTCACACAGCTAGTAAGAGTTGGGATTAAAACCCAGACTCTTAGATTCCTGACTCCACTCTCTAAACCATACTTTATATTTTCTTCCATTCCTCAGATTACTATCTGAGTATAAGCCTGGCCTAGAATTAGGTTCTAGGGTGTAAGTGCTGAGCAAACAGACATGATTTTCACCATGGTGGAGAGACAGACATTAAAAAAAAATCTCACAAATAAATATGTCATTTCAAAGTGTAATCAGTATTGTGAAGGAAAAAAAATCAGAGTAGTGTGAGAGATAAAGGAAATACAATTTAGATTAGAGATTCAGAGAAGTTCTCTGCAAGTAAATGACATTTAAACTCAGACCTGAAAGATGACAGGAGTTAGCCTGGCAAAGAAGAGCATTCCAGGCGGAGAACGACAGGCGGGAAGGCCCTGAGGTGGGAAGGGGTTCAAGAAACTGACAGTAGACCAGTGCAGGGAGTAGACAGTGATCCAGGGGGACAGGCACACAAGACAAGGTCAGAGAGGAGAGCCAGGGCCAGATCATCAAGCGAGGCCTTATGAGCCACACGTATCAGTTAACATTAAGTTCCGCTGCATATAATCAAAACGCAAAATAACAGTGGCATGAAAAAGCAGAAGCGTATATCCCTCACACATTAAAGAAATCCAGAAATAAGTAGTCCAGGGCTGTTATCATAGCTTCACAGCCTTTATGACTAGCACTCCTTCTACTTTTCTACTCTGCCATCCAGCAAGTGGCTTCTGTCTGACAGGTCCCCTCATGGTCCAAGAAGGCTTGTGGAGATCCAGCTATCACATGTGCACCAGGCGACAGGAAGGAGGTTTGGAGAGCAGGCCAAAGGGGTGTCTTAATTTGGCTTCCTTGAAAGTTCCTTCCCAGAGCTCCCAGGCAACATTTCCACTCATATCTTTGGCCAGATACACATAACCACACCTGCTTGGAAGGGAGGGAGGGAAATGTAATCAGGCAGATTCTGTTAGTCAGGAAACAGGGGAACATGGATATCAGAAAGGCCACTAGTAGTCCCAGCCACACCATGAAGGAGAGTTTGGATTTTATTGTCAGTATGATGCAAAGCCTACAAGGTTTCAAGGAGGAAGGTAACATTACGTAGTTGGCATGCCTAGAAACTTTGGCTGCTTCATGAGAACAGACTATAGAGTAGGTAAGACTGTAAATAGAGACATCAGTCAGAAGCTACCATGATAGTCCAGGAAAGAGATGCTGTGGCTTTGGTAAAGTCAGAATCATTAGAAATGGGATAAACCTGATAGAATCAAGATATATGTCAAAGATAAAAAGAACAGAAATATTGGTATGAATGATATGGGAGCTGTGGGAGTTTTCCAGGATAATGCCTAAATTGGTGGTAGCAGATACAACCATATGGCTGGAGGTGTCACAGAGATGGGACTTTCTACAAAAGAGGAATGTTCGGGTGCTGGCGGGGACAGATTTCAGTTCTGGACATCTTAAACTGAAAATGCGAGTGAGTTATTTAACTGAAGATGTAAAGTAGACAGCTGTACATTTAGGTCCAGGACTCGGAAGAGAAGAGGCAGTTAGTGATAAATATTTGGGAGCTACTGGTGTCTAAATCACCGGGAGTAAAATAAATTCTCTATGGGAGAGAACAGAAGTAAGAGGAAATGGGTATCAGGGTCTTGGGGAAGACATCAGCTAGGACCAGGCAAGGAAAGAAGATAAGCAAAGGAGGCCAAGAGGAATGACCAGTAGTGCCTAAGGGAAACCAGGGAGTATGGGGTCATGAACACCAAGGGAAGAAAGTATTTCAGAAGAAGGAAGAAGTCAACTTTGACAAATGCTACTAAGAAGAGATCAAGAAAAATGAAAACTGTATATCAACAAATGGAGGTCATTGGTGACTTCTGAGAGAACATTCAGTAGTGGTAGAGAAAAAAGACACTGAAGAACAACTGTGAGGTAAGGAAGAGGAGGAGGAAGCATCTGTACAAACTTCTGTTGTGCGGCTAAGCCATGAAGAAGAGTTCGAGTAGCAACTAGAGGGAGGTACTGGGGTCAAACGAAGATATTTTAAGAGTGGGAGCTACTAATGCTTGTTTGCAAGTCACTAGAAAGAATCTAAAAGGAGGAAAAGGAGAAGATACAGCAGAAAGAAGGCTCACCAATGAAAATCACCGTCTGAGAATAAAAGAGGAATGACATCTAGGACATACATGGAAGGACCAGTATTTGACTGAGGAGAGTTTTCAATGCCATGGATGGGAATTAGAAGAGACAAGAGTGGAATCAGGTATGTTTATGGTTATAGTGGAGATAAAATTAAAGAAGTTTTCTCCAATGCCTTCAGTTTTCTCCAATGCCTTCAGTTTTCTCTCTGGAAATGCAAATTACAACCACAATGAGAAACTTTTCCCATTTATCAGATTGGCAGAGAGTAAAGAGATGAGTCACATGCTACAGTGGTGAGCTGGAAGACACTGGCATTCTTACACACTGATGGAGGGAGCACAAACTGGAGCAATCTCTGTGGAGAGCAGCCCGACAATATCTATCAAAAGTGAAAATGACACACCCTTTGACCCACCCAGAATATTTCTAGGAACTTATCTTACAGATATACCAACACATATGCAAAATGATGTTGATATAAATGTGTTCGTTGTAGCATGATTTGTAATAACAAACTATTGGAAATAACCTAACTATTCATCAATAGTAGACTGATTAAATTAAAATACATCTATACAATGGAGTACTATAATATTATACAAAGAATGAGAACACATTCTGAATGCTGACATGGATAATCTCCGACATATTGTTAAGTTTAAAGAAAAGCAAAGTGCTACCATATATGTAAGAGATAAACAGTTGAAAATATACATGTATAGCTGCTTTTACATAGTGAATACATTGCATATATATATGCATAAGTTGTCTCTGGAGAATACACACTGAGAACATTGGTGCCCACATGAAAGAAAACAGGGAGTATGGGGAACTAGGGTAGAATGGTAACTTTTGTACCTTTTGAATTTTGGAAAATTTGAATGTATAGCTTAAACCAAAATAAACAAAATTATGTTTAAATAAATTTAGAGAAAAAGCATTTATCTACATATTATGAGGTGTTGTAGACCACTGAGGTGGGATACAGAGATAACAGGAGAGAAGAGAAGAGGATATACTGGTCTATGAAGTGTGGGAAAGCAAGCCTACCAGAGATATGCAGGGAAAATGCCAGGCAACGTTGAGAGCCCAGCTGACAGTTGTGAAGGTCAATTATAGTGAAGATGCCCTGCTTGGTCATGTGACAATTTCCTCTTCTCCCCACCTTCTCCTCCTCCTCTCCCTTTCCCTCTTTCTCTCCCTCTCTTCTTTCCCTGTGTCTCTTTGTCTCTCTCCCTCTGTCTGTCTCTCTCACCAGAAACGCTTTGCTATTTAATTATAGGCACAGAGATAAAACGTTGTTGAGCTCATCTCGACTGTGTGTTTTCCTGCCAAGTGGAAATAAAAGAAAGGGGGTAAAGGTATTTGTAAGACTATGAATATAATAAGCTAGATACATGTCATGTGGAAGTAACAGAGAGAAAGTGGAGAAATCAATGAATTAGGGTGATAATGAGATCTAAAAGGGTTGTAGTGGGAATCTTGGGCAGATGAGCTGTAAGGAGAAGGTTACTTTTACAGTTCCTTGAATGAGCAAAAAATATTCTTCCTTTTGGGGGAGGTGGTTAGTGGAAAATGGTTAGATTAAGAGTAAGGCAGGGAGAGAAAGGGGAAAATATAGGGCACCTGGGAGTCATGAGAGCATTGGGTCTGTGGCCCAGAAAGGGATGCAGGATGCAGAAGAATGGTTTCTCTGGACCATGCCCAGGGCACTTAAGTGGATTAATGTCTTCCAAGGTCAGTGCTGTCAAGGCTTTGTGCTTGGACAAGAGCAGCCTAACAGCTCAACTTGGGGATGGGAGGGTTACGGGAAGATTTCTTCAACCATATTTAAAATTGAAAAAGGTGTCCTTAGATATATAAAGAAGGGCAGCTCTAAGAGCATGACAATTTCATTATCAAGAAAAATATCATTATCATTAGCCTTTGAGAAAGAAAGCCCCAAAAGGCACTCCCATTGAGACCAGCTATGGAATTATCACTACCTAATTCACATTCTAACACGCTTTGATCCTTAAACTCACATGCTTTCAATGGCTCTAGGTTACCCACAGATTTATTTATTTATTTATTTAAATTTATTTATTTATTTATGGCTGCGTTGGGTCTTCGTTGCTGCGTGGGCTTTCTCTAGTTGCGGCGAGCAGGGGCTACTCTTCATTGTGGTGCACGGGCTTCTCATTGCGGTGGCTTCTCTCATGGAGCACGGGCTCTAGGCGCACGGGCTTCGGCAGTTGTGGCACGCAGGCTCAGCAGTTGTGGCACACGGGCTTAGTTACTCCGCAGCATGTGGGATCTTCCCGGACTAGGGCTCGAACCCATATCCCCTGCATTGGCAGGCAGATTCTTATCCACTGAGCAACCAGGGAAGTCCTACTCATAGATTTAAACTAAACTCTAAAGAACATGAGAATAAAGCCTTCTATCCATGCCCCAATCTGCCCTATTCAAGCTCAGCAACTTCGATTCCCTGCTTACATTCAGATGGATGCACACACGAGCCCCAGAATATTCATTATTATACCTGCTTCCACACTTCCGTTCGCGTCATTTGCTGACTTTGAAAAATCTTCCTCCTTTCTATTCTAAAGTCAACATTTCCAAAGTCCATGTCAAGCTCCACCTTCCCCTTCAGAGACATCTGTCTAGCAACTTACAAAGCCCAAGAACTCAAAAACAGCCCAGCTTCCAAGAATGGTTCCCAGCTCTGTTGGCCAGAAGCCGGTGGAGAAAACTCATTCATTCATTAGCGCTGAAAGAGATGCAAACACTGGACTCAGGTCTCCCCAGAGGGTTGTAGGCAAGAGAAATGCCTCCTCTCTTTTTCAGAGGAACAATTTCAGGCCCTTGAAGATCAGGTTTAAGCCATTTCCTGACTGTACACCAGCACAGTTCCTCCACAACTCCAGCCAGGCTCAGCTCCTCTGGAAGATTCAAATGTAGTTTCTGAATTAATAATACCTTCCAGCTTTGATATCTTCATTTGAGAGTTCCAGAAGAACAGAGTGTTTTTAAAAGGAAACGGGAGAAGGCATGCTCAAGGGGGGCATTATGGTAGAGACAGAAGAGCTGTAACTTTCAAAAACGCATCTGGATGAGTGAAACTAACTTCCTATGACTAATGTCCTCTAAACATTAAGCTAATGATTAAACTAAAAAAATGCAAATCCCCAAGGTGTAACATACTGCTGGGTGGACTGATGGAAAGGAGCCTTGCAAACAGTCCCAACAGCGTGTGGGGAGCTGGAGAGGAGACATAGATGAAAACAACAGTACCATATGGTACTAGCCAATGGTCAACAACCAAAAACTTCGAAAGCAAAGGACAGAGAGAAAACTCCAAAGCTACAGAGCAATGTGTCTCTCCTACTCTCTTATTCTGGCACTCCTCTGGAAGTTCTCAGTTGATGGGGGATAGAGAACACAGCAATGTCTCAGGAGGCAAATCTGTAGGCATTCCCCATGGGGCTCTGCTTAGCAAGCCACGTGACAAGTGGTGATCTCTACCTGCACAAAGATTCTCCATCCTAGGAACACGAGTGAGCGCTAGGTTTGTGAGACCTCCTAACAGCCACCTAGATCTCCCCATTGATTTTCTACATGTCCCCAAGAAATGGGACAGTCCCCCAAGTCAAGAGGAGCCTGGAGTTGACAGGACATCTCAGAATGTCCAGCAAAGACTCAATAGGGGGTTCCTGTACCTTGGTGTCAGCAGTAAATAAGAAAGGTCTACCTCTGGGGTACAGGAGACTTAGCTACCCTCTGACCTCTTAGGGTCTGAAAACTGTAATTAGTGCTTGATTTTAGGTACCTTTTTTTTTTTTTTTCAAACTACCTCTAAGCAAATAGCTGATTTTTTTCCTTTCCGCGTCAACATATTTGTAACTGCACAACAGAGATTCTTGATCTGGAATATAAGGCCTTCTGAAAGGTCTAAGGAGCCCCCAAAATTGTCGGCCATATTTTGCATGTATGTGCATTTTAGGAGAAAAGAATCATTGCTTATATTCAATTTTCAAAGAGATCTGTCACCTAAAATTGATTTAAAACATCGGTCTGCTTCATGCAGCCAAGAAGTGATGGTCTTAGTTACAGAGAATATGAGATTATGTTTTCCAGATATGTGAAGGTCATGATAGTGGGACCCCATTAGAATCTGGGGTTCGGGTTCAGAAATACCCACTTCATTGACTGTCCTTTTTAGAGTAAAAGAGATATGATATACATTCTTCTGCTCACAGTATACAACCTAATCTGAACAAATGCTATAAATAAGGACTCTTTAATTTAGTCTTCTAAGTGAGATTAATGAATGGAATGACTTACCCAGAAGTCATCCCCATTACTTTACAAACAATATTAAATTATAGACCTTAGAGGAGATATCACCAGCCAATAACATACCATTCAATGCACACATATCCTTACCGTCTGTTGTATTTTATTAATATGGTCATACAATTTTACAATTAGAAGAGAGCACAGAAACCCCTCTCTCGTTGTGCAGAAGACGAAGTTAAGACTTAAGATCACAGAGCAAGTCCTGTGCCAGGACTGGAGAAGGGTGGAATGGCCGGCAGCAATAGGGAAGCTATTTAGGGCCTTTGAAGCATCCTTCAAGTCCTTCCACGGAGCCCACTGACTGCCTATATGAATCTGAGGCTGGTCAGCAAGGCTGTAGTATTAAACTCTGCACTCAGAGCTGCTGCTCTTTCTAGCAATCCCAAGTCCCAGAGAGCTCTCATCAGGAAAGAGGAGAAATATTTGCAAAGAGCATGTTTGAAAGACGACTCGATTAAGCAGAATCCACTCCACCACTCAATCTGTGGAATATGTTGGTTACTTTCTCTTACCAGGCCTCAGTTCCTTCATTTAAAAACTGAGTGGGGGGCGGGGGGCTTCCCTGGTGGCGCAGTGGTTGAGAGTCCACCTGCCGATGCAGGGACATGGGTTCATGCCCCGGTCCGGGAAGATCCCACATGCCGTGGAGCGGCTGGGCCCGTGAGCCATGGCCGCTGAGCCTGTGCGTCTGGAGCCTGTGCTCCGCAACGGGAGAGGCCACAACAGTGAGAGGCCCGCGTACCTCCAAAAAAAAAAACTGAGGGGGTCTGGCCGGTCAAAAACAAAGATCTTTCAGCTCTGAACTACTAAATTTTATATTCTGGCCTGTCATGATTCATTCAAAGATAGGGAAATGGGAAGTGGCATCAAATTTCAAAAGTTAATGACAAACATATCAGGTTTGCTATATGCTATTCTAAGCACTTAACCTGAATTAACTCCTTGGATCCTCAGAAAAACATCTGAAGTCACTCTTACCATCCTCATTTTTCATATACGGAAACTCAGATGCAATCGCTTAGCTAGAGAGGTACAGAGCAAGAATCTGAACACGGTAGCGTGGCTACTCACGTTCTGAACCACTACGCTATGCGACCTCTCAAAGTAGAAAAACAATATGCCACGGAGGAAGGAGGTAGGTAGGGCAGGCCAACGGCAAGAAGAAAGAGAGACAAGGATGCTGGCCAAGACAGGTGGTCCGGCTGCCCCAAGCTTTGGGGTTCAAGCACCACAATGGAGAGTGTGGCAAGAGATCTAAGCAGGGAGCAGCCTGGCTCCGCCTGTCTGGGTGTCTGGATTTGGCTCCCTTGCCGATGGCTTATGTCTCTGAAAGCATGTGGAAGGCTCTGAGAAGAACCAGCAAGCAAGGCTTTGTCACAGACACACGGTGCAGCTTGTGTGGTCCTGAGCCCACCAAGGCCAGCTTCTCCAGGCCAGGACTCTCCAGGCTTGTGGCTGTAGGGCTGGGATTATGGGAGGATGTGAGGCCTTGAGGGTTGGTCTGAATTTCTTTCCCCTGGAACTCCCCAGGCCTGACCACACAGACACACAGTCTCCAAAATGAATATCCAAGAAAGGAACAGTTTCTTCCCTTTCTGGACTGCGGATGTCAAATAATCAAAGGTGTGTTTCTGATTGGGATCCATGTGTGCATGGGACTGCACAAGAGAGAGGGAGACAGAGGCACAGAGAGACACAGACAGAGAGAGAGAGACAGAGACAGAGAGAGGGAGGGAGACAGACACAGAGAGAGAGAGAGGCAGAGAGAGGGAGGGGGTGAGACAGACACAGAGAAACAGAGAAAAAGGCAGAGACACAGACAAAGAGATAGGCAGAGACAAAGAGGCAGAGAGAGATAGAGACACAGAGAGAGGGAGAGAGAGAGCTCCAGACAGGCAAGACAGACAGAAAGACAAACAGACAGACAGCTAGAGACAAGGCGGAGGGAGGTGAGGGGTACAGGGAGAGACGGACGGAGAACTGACTCTCAAATAGCCTCCAAACTTGTTTAAAGCTTCCAGGTTACATAAATCTAGATTCTATTGTGGTGTTTTGGAGCCTCTGTTGGTGTCTTAAAATCAGTGTTTTAGCTCCACCTAACTTTAGCAGGTTATTTTATTTTTTTTTTGAGTTACAGTCTGGCATGAAAGTGTTAGTTTGTTATGTGGGTGGGTAACGGTATGCTTTTAATTAAGGAGGCAGAGACTAAATTAAACCACATCAAGGGGCTAGTGTTTAATTTCAGATTGTGGGTCCCTTACCCCGAGCACAAGGAGTTGGGCTAGATCATGATTCCCCTTTAATGGTTATGGCTGAAAAACTCCATCTCGTGACCAGCTTCATAACTGATTAAACACAACTGTGGACTCCCATGATCAGGAAGTGCAATTTTGCTGGTGTCGCTTCAAATCTAAAATACCCCCAGGGTAATTACAGGCTCAGAGGCAACGCAGAAGGCTTTGAAGTAGGGAAAGAAAAGATTAGGGCATCCAGGGGATCTGTGCCTGTTCATTTGTCCTTCATGGCAAACTCCTGAAAGACTTTGGGGAAACATGCCTCTGTCTGCGGGGGCTTGGAGGTTCTGGATGTCCCTGTCTCACTGCAGATGTGAGAAGGATAGTGGTGTCCAGGTCACGGCAAGCTTCAAGGGTCACTGTGGTATCCCTTAGGAAAGGCTGCCTTTTCCTGTTGGCTCCTAATGCAAGTTTCATGCAGCTCTGATTCTCCCTGCCTTGGGTTTGGTTTGCCCAACCGGCCGAGACTTGAGCCGTCCACTCAAGGCAGGGAGAAGTGCACTCTCTCTGACCAGCTAAATTATTTACCTTGATAGCAATTATCAAACACTACAAGCCACTCTCTAAAGGCCTCTTTGCAGTTCACACAGGGAGGATCTAAACCTTATTCAGAAATGGAGAGAGTGGAGGGCTCTTTTTTATTTTTTAATTAATAACAGGTTAGAAGTAAAAACCATTATTAGTGACAGTACATAATGGGAAAGCCAGACCTGCACTGTTAAGAGGACTATTTAAGGAAATGTTAATGAATTGAATTTGAAGTTCTCCGTAGTCAACCTGGAGACAACTAATGGTTTCAAAATGGAAAAGTAAAGAGTTATTAAATGCTGTATATTTATTGCACTAATAATCAGACTGCCAGAGGCTGGAAAGATGCAAATATTGGTCCAAGTTCTGTTTAACCATTAGCTGTGGAAATGCAAGAGATTCACTGGGGGGAGTTTAGTGCGGCAAACATTTGCCAATGCCACTGTGATGAATAGTTCATGGATTAGGACCATAACTACTCCAATCCCAGGAAAGCCCACTCCAGCCGAGGATAGAATCATAAGTTTTTATTGGCACTTGGAGAGAGACAAGGACAATATTTCTGGCAGCTGCCATTTTACATATTCTGATGTTTTGTATTTTAAAAATAAATAAATAAGAAGAAAAAAATAGAACACCCTTTCCAGTTGCTCAAGTCTTCCAGTTCTCCCTGAAGGAGGTAAAAGCCTGCATGTCCTGGCATGCAAGAAAGAGCTCTTTCTAAGGCAGAGGCCCCTCTGAGGCAAAATGGCAAAGAGCCTCTGGCACCTTTGTGATAACTTCCCTCAAAGAATGATTCACTTTACTTTGAACAAACCTCACAGAGTAAATAAAGTGTGGACTCTAAAGACAGAGCTGGAATTCTGGACTTGGATTTCTGGATTTGCCACTTCCTAGATGAGTGAAGCTGGGAAAGTCATTTTTCTCTCTGGACCTCGGTTTCTTCATCTGCAAAATGGGGACAACATGAAGTGTAGACTCCATCCCAGTCCACTGGAGAGAGGATTCACTCAAATGAAAAACACAATAGCTGCACAAAGTAAGAGCTCATTCTTGGGGGCGACAGAACAAAAGCAGGAGACAGAGCAGTTCCTGATTCTGCTGTTGATGGTAAAGAAAAATGGTGCCAATAGAGAATGTTTCGAATACGGTATTTGCTGAGAGAATAAATGAGGCTCCAGACCAAGGCGAATAGGGTCAGATTTAGGAAGTAAAACACTGGAACAGCAAACAGGCATTAGCTGAAGAATCATTCTCTCCCTCCCAGACCCCTCTCCAAAATGTCACGTTGCCGTTAAGAACCTTACACAATGATGAAGATGTGGGAAAGGATATCCCTTAGAGCCTGTAATTTAGAACTACCAATGATTAGAGGAGATCCGAATTTTCCAACTGTAAGGAACCTTAAAGATCATTTAATCTGAATCCCTTGTTTTATGATGAGGAAATTAAAGCATGAGAGGTTAAACAAGTTACCACAAGCCATGGCAGACTGAGGTAAGAGTTCATGTCTCCTAACTCCTAATTTAATGATCTTTGTATTGTTCCAAGTTAAATCTCTAAATATAAGATTTGTAAATGCCTAAGAATAGAATCCTTTTGCCTCCATAGACCAGGGGTCAGCAAACTATGGTCTGCAGACCAAATCCTACTTGTTTTCTGTTTTGGTAAACAAAGTTTTATTGGAACACAGCCCGTTGTCTATCTATTTGTATTCTCCATGGCTATGTACACAACACAATGACAGAGTTGAGTAGTTGTGACAGAGACTGCATGGCCCACAAAGCCTAAAATATTTATTATCTGGACATTTGCAGAAAATGTTCACTGCCCGCTCCCATAGATCATTAGGAGGTGGGCATTACCAAATGAACCAGCCTTCTACCCGTGGGTTATGAGATTGGTAATTCAGTCGGGTGATTGGCTAAATGCCTTGCTGAGTAAACCTGAGTAACCTAAGGATAGATGGTGGTGGAAATGGCTGGAAACTTTGCTGAGAAAGCTGATACCACAGAAAAGATCAGTCCTGCTTTCCCAAGGTCAGCCCACTCAGGAGCAGGAAGGCCTCACACTCCACATGGGCCATGGGGTTGGAGGACCTTGAGACCCTCAGAGTTGCCCTGTAGCTCTGTCATTCAAATGCCAACCAACAGAACTTCCACCTCACTCCCTGGCAACACACTGCTTTTTTCTAGTCCTCCAGGAAATGCCACCTAAAGGAAGGTGTGTACATGTCCCCTGCTCCAACACTACCAGCATTACCTCTGTTTTCAGTCTTGGAATAATCACATGTGTTTAGCAGTGATAGTCCATAAATCTAATTGTTCTAAAAAGAAAAAATTACTGATACTTGTTCTCTACCTGGTCAGGCTGATTCGTGGACAAAGGGAAGTGTATTTCACCAAACAACATGCTCCACAGTGTTTAAGGTGTACATTACTAGCATTTGGCCTGCAGAAAAACAGTCCAAGTTGCTATACAGGAAAGGATTCATAAATGCTGTTACTTCTCTAGCAGATAAATATGATTCTAAACACTGACAAATGATTTAACTAACATGATACCTTTCTGTGGACACTCTGGGGTTGGCTCAGAGCTCGGTAAAGCAGAGCTGTCTGCAGATATCATTCTGGTTATATTGCTTGTTTCTGAGGAATATTTTATTTGTGCAAACCTGAGATGCTTTTCTCCTCCCCATAAAAAGGAGGTGACCCCTTGAGAGTCTTGAAAGTCAAATCATCACCAGAATTAATATTTAATATAATTATAATAATATATAATAATATAATTTACATGATATATATTATAATTAATAACACATTACTTTGTTTTTAAAAACTAAAGGAAGAGGACAGATGGTCTGAAGACCACTTCCTGCAACCAGGTAAGACTCAACTTGCAAATAAAATCCAGCTTTCCTACCTCCAATGCCTCAAAAGATGAGGTGAAATCACATCTGACAGCCTCAAGTGAGTCTTGGGTGCTACATGCTCTCCACACACCCAGCATCCCTCTGACAAGAAGGAATGCTGTGGTGAGTAGGAAGCTAACACTCTAAAGTGGAGAGGGTAAGAAAACATCCTGTAATATCAGCCAGAAGGGCTCCTCTGAGACCCACGTCTGCAGCAGTGGGCAGGGGAAACAGCTCATCTCAGAAGTACTGATAAACTGTGATATGTACAGCTGCTCCTCTGCCGAGACAAGATCGAGGCCTGGAAGTTGCTGATGCTTTTGGAAAAGCTCCCGCAGGAGGAATCACTTCTCAGAGGTGTTGGATACCTGGCTGGGAAGGAAAGGTGGTGGTTGCATGGGTAAATGTGGCTGTTGTCCCCGAGTCTCTGGAGTGTCTAAATGCCCATATTGCCTGAGTATGTGCATATCTGCATGCCACATTTGGGCCAGTGAATGAAGCGAGCCTAAGACAATGATGGAAATGACCTTTTACTAATTCTAGCATCATTACATGGGCAGCTGAGGCTCCATCCTTTCCCAGGGCTGCCCTGGGGTGCTGAGCACTTACTCTACTAGTGCTGCCAGAACAAAAGGCTTTGGAACTCTTTGTTGGGACTACTTGTCAGAGCCTTTTGCACATTCTTTCGAAAGCCCCAGTAGTAACATTTTTTGTGTGTGTGTGTGGTACGCGGGCCTCTCACTGCTGTGGCCTCTCCCGTTGCGGAGCACAGGCTCCGGACGCGCAGGCTCAGCGGCCATCATTCACGGACCCAGCCGCTCCACGGCATGTGGGATTTTCCCAGACCGGGGCAAGAACCCATGTCCCCTGCATCAGCAGGCGGACTCTCAACCACTGTGCCTCCAGGAAAGCCCAGTAGTAACAATTTTTACCTGTTGAGAATGGATTTGACTTTTGGAATGAGTCCAAAAGTTGCTCAGAACCAAGCCTAGCAAACAAGGTGAGTGATCAAACTGGAGGATTTAAATCAAGTATGCAGGATTTAAAACGAGGTTCGACCCTGAAACAATGAGTCTGCTATGCTTGGTTGGCTCAAATCCTGGTTTTAAAAGTGGTGGTAAAACTCATGTTTTCCATGGCACCTTGAAAGATGGCAGCCTGTGCATAAGAGCCTAACACTGAAAGACATGCTCATTGAGATGTCACTTTGCCTGAGAAAACATTAGTTCCATGATTTTTAGTCCCACCAGGTATGTGAAAAGTCAAGGACACACTAGTGGAGTTTCACTTCACTTGGACAGCTGTAAATGTCCACATATCCACAAGGCAAGGGGGCTCTCCAAAGGCCAGGCCTTTTGTCAGAGTTGGGCAAACTATAGCCCAGGAGCCAAATCTAGACCACCAGCCCACTGCCTGTTTCGCAAATAAAGTTTTACTGGAGCCTAGCCATGCCTATTTGCTTATGCATTGTCTACACTGCTTTCGCTCTACGATGGCAGCATTAAGTAGTTGCCACAGAGAACCTGTGGCCAGCAAACCCTAAGGTATTTACTACCAGACCCTTTACAGGAAGTTTGCAGACCCCAATCCTTTGTGGTTGAGTCTGTTTTACAAGCTAATTAAAGTAGGAAACGTATGCTGAACTATCTTTCCTCTCCACTTTTCCTCAATGACATTTGACCTTTTTATTTGTATGGAAGGGAGTAATAACATAGAATGTGGCATATACTTTTATTAGTCTCCTAGGGCTGCCATAACAAATTACCACAATCTAGGTGGCTATTAACAACAGAAATTTATTTTCACAGTTCTGGAGGCTAAAAATCTGAAATCAGGATGTTGGCTGGGCCACGCTATGCTCCTTCTGAAGACTCCAGGGGAGGATCCTCCCTGGCCTCTTTGTAGCTTCAGGTGGTCACCAGGAAACCTTGGTGTCCCTTGGCCGGAACACACATCACTCCACTCTCTGCCTCCATCTTCACATGGCATTCTCCCTGTGTGTCTGCGTCTCTGTGTCCAAATTTTCCTCTTCTAATAAGGACGCTGGTCACATTGCACTTTGGGGCCCCTCTAATTCTGTATAACCTTATCTTAACTTGATTACATCTGCAAAGACCCTATTTCCAATAAAGGTAACATTCGTAAGTTCCAAGACATAAATTTTGGGAAGACACCATTCAACTCAGAACAATCCAGTACTCGGTATTCGACAAATGTTATTTTTGTGCTCTTCATGATATATTCTGACCATGATATATTTCCAATCCAGGTGACCCCCTTCCCTCCACAGCAGCTCTGAGGAGCTTGTCATTCTGTCCTCTGTATGCCCGTGTCTGTTCTCTTCTACTTAGAAATATAAATATCCACCCTCTTCACAACTATCTAATGCTCCCTTTTTTACTTCCTCCAGAATATCCACGTCAGGGAAAGCCCATGAATGGCATTCTTCTTCTTTTTATTTCTCAAATCTTCACAAAACCAAGACTTCCCAAATCTGGGCTTAGGGTCTCAGTGGCCTTCTCTGATTTGTCTTGTGAGCCAAGACCCAAAAACTCAGTCTATTCTTGGTATGACCACAATCACTATCTAGCAAAGAGTAGCAATGCTGTCACAATTCTCTGCTGTTCTCTTTTCTCTGTGATTCTGTGGTTATATTTATTTATTTTGCTATTTCCAATAATACTTGCTTTTGTCTAGTGCTATCAAGGAGTAATAAATGTTAAAGGAGGGGATTCCCTGGTGGCGCGCAGTGGTTGAGAGTCTGCCTGCCGATGCAGGGGACACGGGTTCGTGCCCCGGTCTGGGAGGATCCCACGTGCCGCGGAGCGGCTGGGCCCGTGAGCCACGGCCACTGAGCCTGTGCTCCGCAACCGGAGAGGTCACAACAGTGAGAGGCCTGCCTACCGCAAAAAAAAAAAGAAAAGAAGTGTTAAAGGAAATCCCCACCTACCAACAGACAGTATCAACAATGTTAGATTGCCAGAAAAAATATAGGACTCCCAGTTAAACTTGAATTTCAGATAAACAAAGAATAATATTTTTTATATAAGTATGCCCCCTGCAATATTTGGGACATATTTGCACACACACACAAAAAAAGTCAGTCTTTGTTTATGTGAAATTCAATATTATTTGGGAATTGGGTAAATTTGCTAAATCTAGTAACCCTAAATAACCCATTGGCTACTTATGAGTACTTATGAAAGAAATTCACTAACTGTACTGCACACTATATTTACTTCCCTTACCCTGCTGTCGGTACCTCTGAGGGATCAGCTTTTAAGGCCAGTTGTTAGCAAATAACACTTTTCAATTTTTCTTTTTCTCCCTGCATCTAAGGAGAATTCTCTGAGAATCCTGGCAGCATACTCTATTGGTACCAGTGGTATTAGCATCAAATTGTCATCACTCAATAGCCATATGGCTTTGAGCCAGTTACCTAACCTCTCCCTCTAAGCCTCAGTTTACTCATCTGTAAAAGAGAGATAATTAGAGTTGCTATGAAGATTCAAGTAAACCGTCCATGTAAAAAAAACCACAGAACTTGGCATATGAAAATCGTCTAATGAAAATCATCTAATATAGTTCTATCACTTAGAATCATTATTACCCATCAGACTTTAATTGCATGAGTTGGGTGGGGTGCATTTGACCTGGACCTCAAAGTCACAAGGGCATCTAATATAGACTTTTAGCATACTCTCCAGATGAAATTACACCTGGCCTCACCAAGATGCCCTGACAGGCTTGAAAGAATGTCCTCCCTACGTAGCTTTGAACTAGTGTCATACAGTTATATTTTATGAGTAAATATTATTTTATAAGTTCTGTGATTATTGTGTAAATAGCACATTTCCATCGCATCATAGTTTTGGAACCCTATTTTGGACCTTTCTTACTTTTAAAAATACTGAGACCCTAAGAAACTACAGATAACAGGGGCCTGCACTAATCTCTGATGATAAATCTATGAATCCACTGCTGAGGGTGATGAGCGGTGGCCCACTCCAGCCCAGAGCATCTAGCCAGTGGGCACACAGGTATGCCTTATATGGGTCACAGGTAAGGCCTCAGGAAGACTGGAGGAGCCAGAGCCCTGGGCCAGTGCTCCATCCATAACCAGCTCATCCATCTTTTCCAAAGTGCCCTACAAATATTATCATTTAATATTTGTGCCATGATGTGGAAAATGCTGGGAAGCACTGTTCTAGCCTCTAGGCGAAGCTCACAGCTTTGCCACCTTGACCACCAAAGTCCACCCTTGAGGAGAAAGAGGAGTTCTGAAATGGATCAATGACAAATTGAGTCCTTAGAGACATACAATTTTGGTCTCCATATTAAGGGTAGAGGGTTTTTTTTTTTTTTAAGGGTAGAGGTTTTAATGGCTGGGAGGAGTAGAGGGAAAGTAAATAAAACAAGAAGGAGGCAAATTATTCTTGGAGTGTCTCTCTTTTGCCTTCCTCACTGTGTTCCCTGTTATAGGTTCCTACTAGCTCTGTGTCTGATCAGAACATCTCATCCTCATGATCCCAGATTGAAGGCTGGGGGAAAGGAAGCAAAGA
The DNA here is from genome assembly GCF_003031525.2 of Neophocaena asiaeorientalis asiaeorientalis. NCBI lineage: Eukaryota > Metazoa > Chordata > Mammalia > Artiodactyla > Phocoenidae > Neophocaena > Neophocaena asiaeorientalis. The sequence continues at coordinate 4,532,586 of NW_020173955.1, read as the reverse complement.
ATGAAGGCTTGGGCCATCTCTGCTCTGTCCTTTGAGGAGGAGACTTGTTTTTCTGACATACCCATTTCTTTCCATTACAGTGAGAGGTAAGATCCAGGCAACCCAGGTCAGGAGATGTGTGGGCAACGCAGGTGGTAGGTATTCACCATCTCCGAGACTTTAATCTGAACAACAGACAATAAAGTGGCGTGTCAACAGAATGTCGCCAGGTGCAGTGAGAAAAGTATGGCTTAGGGCTTGAACAACTCTTGGGCTGAAACCCAACACAAAATCTGATTCTGTAACTTTGGGCAGTCTTTTAAATTCTCTGGGCCTCATTTTTCTCACATGTGTAATGGGGATAATAACCCCTTTCTCACTGTGATGTTGTAGGGATTTAAGGAGTTAAAGTAAAAAAGAAAAAGCATAGCACCATTCTGCCTGATGCACAGAGGAACTTAATAAACGTTAGTTTTCTGCCATGTTCCCCTCTCTTTCCTCTTTTTTCTCAGAGAATTCTAAGGAAATATGTTTCCACAGACCTGCTGCCCATAGAGGCAGCCTTGCCCCCTTGGCTCTACCTTCCAATTAGGTTTTACAGTAGCTGCCTCAGCTGTCCCCCCAACACACACCTCCAGTCTCACTCCACACTTCTAACGACCACACAATGGAGATTCCCAGGTACATCAGCCATTCGGCATTTAAAATCTGCTTTAACAATTCCAGTTTTTAAAGAGAAACCTTTCCCATCTTTTTAAATATTTTAAGCATATTTGAACAAAATATCTCCTTTCTAAATGATGCTCTTCATTCTTTCCTGATACTTCCTATTCCTGGGCTTGAGTCATCCTGTAGTTAGTCCCTACTCAGCCAAGCTAATCTCCCAAGACCACAGACCTAACCAGGCCTCTTCCGTCCTCAGGCACCCTCCGCAGCTCCCTAAGCACCTGGGCCGCCCAAGCAAATACTTCATCTGTGGCCGCTCCTGCCCCAGCATTCCAACGTCAGCTAATGGAAATGCTTGACGCACGTGACCCTCACTTTCTTCTGCCGTTCCCTTCTGCTCTTCCTCATTTTGACACGCACAACAAACCCCTCCAAAAAAAGGCCTTCCCAATCATCCATGTTGACATCGTTCCCTTCAACTTCCACATCAATTAACATGCTCTGCATTGAATGATAGATATTTAAATAATAATAATAATAACCATTTCAACCTCCTATATAGGCCTCACACATCCACAGGTGTAGGATATAAATCCTCTAATATTTACATCTGTGTGATCTCATCAACTAGATTATGATCCCTTCAAAGGCAGAGTTTCTATTTCCTATTTCTCTGTATACTCCCCAGGGCATCTCACCCATTGCTTTGAACATAGAACCATGTACAATAAAAAAATTGGTGAAGAAATGAATGAATGAATGGGTCTCGAGAGGGAAGTGCCATAGTCAGCTGCTGTTGAGAAGCAAGGTTGATGACCTCAAAGTTCCTTCACCCTCTTTAAATGGTACTAGTCTGATATAATTTTTTATGCCATGCATTTATTCCACACATATTTAATGTTCACACGCTATGTACAGACTAAGTGCTTGGATGTTGTGATTGATGAAGGGCCCCAGAAATGACCCTGATGTCTCTGCCCCCGAGAAGTCTTCATCTAGTAAAGGGACTTGAGGTGTGGTCATAAATGTATATTGACAGGGCAACCTCAGATGAACAACATGAGGCAACAGATATAAACAAATGCTCCAGGAGTTTGAAAGAAATGCAAACCTTTTAGTTTTGAGAGCTTCATCCAGATCAACAGAGCCCGAGTTTATAGGAGCTAAGGGGATCTGAGGATAAGTGAGTCCAGGGCAGTGGACCCCAGCAAAGTTATGGGTATGGGAACAAAGCACCCCATTGCGCTATACCTTGCTATGAGGTGACATATTCAGAGACAACCAGGTCCCCTGGACTACAGGGGAAAGAGGGCCTATAGTAGCTATGGGTCTTGGAATCCTCTCTGGAAAATGGAAATAAAATTAGCTCCTCCATAGGGCTCATATGAAATTGAAATGGAACACTTATCAAAGGTCTTCTGCTACCTTAGGGACATCACATACATCCAATAAATACACCTAGCATATTTATTATTACATGATTTCTTCAACTCTTAGCTGCCATGGGTTGGAAGGTGTATCTTTGATTTAAAAACAGTGTTTTAGGGAGAAAAAGCTCTACATGTAGACTATAAGAGGGATGCTGACCACAGCTATCTTAAAATGCTAAAAAGCTATTTCCTAGAATTGAGGAAATATGGTAGTAGACAGCCTGTTTCAGGAGTCTGTTGATTTTGCTTAATTTCTTCAGAATTTAAAGCTACACCAAGTCCTTAAAAGTAAGAAACCTCAGGATATTTGTGTCTATCAAAGTAAAATCCCATAGCTCAGACCCCAGAGGATGTCTAGGTAACAGGCAAAGGGCCACATCAGCTAGCTGGATACCACAGGGACTGGGACACACACACACACACACACACACACACACACACACACACACACACACACACACACAGATTCCAGATATGGAAACCCAGGCACAAACCACCCTTCACATAAACTTGCTCATTGTCTGAGCAGAATCGTGTTCTTAAAAATAAAACTGTGAGTAGGAGTGCTTGCGTTCTGGAATAGAGTCTCCCTTTCTTCCCTTCAACCCATGTTCCTTGGCTACATGCTATTATGTGATATTCAGGACTGTCAAACCTTCTGGAGCCATGAGCATTTTGCAGACAACCAATCTCAATATGCATTATCAAAATTAGATCTTTTCTCTGCAGATGACAATTATGTGTGATATGGTTACAGCTTATGAGTCTGCGACACCGTATTGTTGGACTTGGGATACTGACTTTTAACAATGTGTTACCTTATTATATTTGGTGTCGCATTATGCCCGGATTGCAGCATTTGTCCCGTGACCCCACTCAGGCTGCAATTAGTTTCTCAGTAAGTGTTAAACAGCTTTGGGGGAAGAGTGGGTGAAAGGTAACTTGGAAATGATTTTCTTTTGCGACTGTCATTTAACTATCCTGTTCCTCAACAAAAGAATTTTCAACTATGCCAGAAAAATACAAGTTGTATGTTCATCAATAAGACTACCTCTAAACAGAATGGCAATTCTGGTTAGGAGTTCAAACATTCTGAAGATCTTGGATACCACCCCACAGTCACAAAAGAGCTGACTGCAGGATAGGGAGAGGGAGAAGGAATAGGACATAAGAAATCCTTGTATTCGTTTCTATAAACCCAAGCTCAATGCAGTTTAAACTTATAAACATGCTAAAAGGAGCTAGAGGTAGCCTGTTACTTTGTCATATATTTTTACAGGCCTTTCTGAATGGTTTCAGATTTGACGTAGTAACTGCCTGTTACTAGAAATAAACTGTAAGTCAATTCCATGCTGCCATAATTCACTGCCCAGAGTTGTTCAAAGAGATTTAGTGATGCCCATGATGGACAGCAAGTCCCTTGACGTTTCCGTTGTCACCTGGTGTTTCGTAGTGCCTCCAGCTTGCTGACCTCCAGAGACCTAGAAGGAGAGGGCCTTCCCCAGGTGTCACTGGTCCCAACAAGTCGGTAAAAGACCTGTCCTCAGAAGAAAGCAAAGGAGACGTTCCCTCCAAGTCTCTTTGGATCTGTCTGCTTCCCTCTTTATTTCTAGAGGTTGACAATCATTGTTCCCGTAAAAGTGACCTGCTTCTCAAAGAATAAATTAAACCAAGGTCATAATACCACCCAGCAGGAATTAGGTGCCTGGAAAGTAGCAATACCTCATCTCCTTGGCTGGCATTTTCTTTTGGCTCAAGACTTTGGCTGCATCTCCACCATGTCACACACCCAGATGGAAAGTGAAAAATCCATTCAGCCATCTGGCTGTTTCGGTCTACACAATGCCATGCATCTGGGGCCATCTGGGAGAGGGAGTGAAGTGTTTCACTTTCTGCCTGGTTGTTTGGTGTGGTGTAGATGCAGCCTTTTACTATAGGCTAAAGTACCAGATAACCCCCTGCCCCATTTGAAAGGCTGAAGAAAGAGTCCGGGATAACAAGGCCGATAGCAGTATTCCGCAAAATAAATCAAAACTTTGTGAATAGCAGTATAATACAAACTGCAGGAAATAATAAAGGATAGACTATTGTTTATTAGACAAAGCAAACACAGAACTGAATCAAGTGATTATTTGTCAACTTAGTTTGTCCCAGACAGCTAGTACAATATTCTCAAGGGCATATTATTACAGCTCTTTCCTATGGTTGGACATTAGTCTAAGAGACATCTTAAATGGACTCCTGTACTTGGAATTGCGGTTGAACTAAAAAATATATGATTTCTACACCCTAATTAGTATCTCCAACAAGAGACTCTGTTTCTCAGAGTTCATTCTAAAACAAAAAATAGAGGAATTTATGAAATGCTTCTCAAGAATCATGTTCATCTTAATAGAACTGCTACACAGCTTTCAGAAACTCGGTATATTAGCAATACTAGGAGCTTAATATATGAGGTGGAAGGCTGAGAGTAAGGGGTGTATACATTGTGAGAAAGCGTAAATAGTAATTGTGCAAATGAGGGTTTCCCTGGTATTGTAATTAAACATCTTGGAATTCAGGGGTACTTTCTCTGCCCCAACTCATTTCTGAAGCTTATCTCTGGCAAGTTCTGGCAGCTTTCCCTTAGCTTCAGTCTCTGCAGACAGCAATGCTCAACTCAGTTTCTAGAGTTTTCTTCCCATATTCTGTTGGGCAAAATAATAAAATGATTAAGTAATAGGAATAGATAAGAAAAAATCACGATTAAACCTTCCAGCCTAGGGAGGCAAGGTGGGGACTAGGTCAGCAGGCTATCACGACATGCACCCAAGGACCTGAGCCCAACCTTGGCCCTGAACTCGACTTTAGAATTTGCCAGAAAGAGGATGGAAGTCATCTAGGGCCCAGAGGAGAAAAGAAAAGTAAATTTATGAAAGGTAGGCTTACAGGAGCTGCTTCTATCCCAGCATTACAAACGGGAATCCCCCTGCACACATTTAAATGGCATGTTCACATTTTATGAAACAGACCCTTAGTTTTAATTGCTTCTTGGACTATAGGCCAATTAAGGATGGGTCGGAAGGGCAGGGATCATTCCCACCGCCTCTGAGGTTCTGAGAGGTGGAGTTTGCCTAGCCTGAGGCATTCATTCCCACTTGTATTTAAAAAAAAAAAAAAAAAGACAGAATACACCACTAAACACCTCTGGTAGGAATGCTTACTTTACATGGGCAGAAAGCAAAAACTGTAGACCAAAAGTTCCCCTTTGGCCCCATCTCTTGCTTTCAAATAAAATCAATTACAACATTTCTCCTTGTCTGAGCCATGGAAAACTAAATACCTATATATACAGACCTGGTACTGTATCTTGAGAAACTGTCAATAGGTTTGCAAGTCCTCCGAGATCTCCCCTCTTTTTATCTATAATTGATCCCTTGCACCTTTATGCAATACTGAGGTTAAAGATTAAGTGTTTTTAAAAAATATTACATGTAATACCAGCTGCATAAGATACACATCTTAATGGACTCCTAGTTCCCACAAAGCAATTCCAATATTGTAAGTTACTGAAGTAAGTAGTAAGACCCAACGGGAAGAAAAATACAATCTGTTATTAAGCTATACATTATCCTTACATACCTTGACTTATGTGTAGAGTTTTCCCCTGCTTTGTTATCACATAAGAAAGTTAAAATTTGTAAATTTATACAAATAACATATTTTACCAACCTTTTCCAAAGCTTTTAAAAATCAGCTTTAGATCTGATCACCAGAATAAGTGAGACAGTCATCTGTACCCCATTTTCAGTGCTGAACATATCTACATGTTCATTCTGAGGAGCCCATGGGGGGCGGTGAGAGAGTCAAACTGAACAGCACATGCACCCAGCAATAGCAAATAGCATTTCTCACTTACAGGTCACTGGTTCAAATCTCACTCCAGCCAGCAGGACCCCAAAGCCATGAATGACCATTTAGTTGTTCAGAGATCTGGTGAACTGAGTTGCTATGGGACGTCTGGCTGCCAACTCAGCTGGACATCTCATCAAAATGAACAGATTGTTCATAACTCACCCTTGTTCCTCCCTGCTTCCTTCCCTTTTCCCATATTGTCCTAGCTATGGAGCCCTTACCAAGAAACCCCAAGTGACTGGGCCTAGAGGCAGAAACCTTGCCCTCCTATTTCAAGAAATGTAGTCTGCCATATTACACACACACACACACACACACACACACACACATGTACCCACTGCCCACCATCTGCATTCTATATCTATAATCCACCAAACACACAGTCATGAGGAAGTCCAGTCACCATCCACGGTCTCAGGAGGCAAGTCGCTTTCTCTGCTTATGCTATTAATCCAGTAGCTTTGCTGATCTCAGATTTGCTTATAATTTTTTTCTTATTGTAATATACACATCCACCCCACTGTGCAGATAACCAACTAATTGAACAATATGAAAAAAAATTTCCCAATTTACGATAAACAGTACAATAAAGCTTTTGCATTTTGCTAATGAAGAAGGAAGCATCAAGATAAAAGTAAAATGATTTATTAGATTTTGTTCCTGTGCCATTGAAATAAAATAGTAAACCAGCTTGGCAGTTACTACAGGGACCCAGCATGTGCTCATTAACTCTTTGCCAGGTACAAAGGTGTCCTAACAGCTCTGTTTTAATTTCATGATCCGGCCCATAATCCAGTGCTAAACAATAATTAGTATTGACTTGTTAAACAGTAGTTGAAGGTTTCCTTTAAGCGCCTCAAATATACTTTACATTCCACAGACAGAGAATCAAAGGAAGGAGGAGGCATAGTTAGGAAAAGAGAGAGGGAAGCCTGAAGGCATTTGTAACGTTTTTAACTGTGAAGAAAGAACTGTTCTCCTGCCTGGGAACTCTGCACATATTTACGGTATTTATGCATTGTTTCCAGACCCACGCCAGCACTTTATCCCACCCCATGCCTGCTCTTCAGTGCCATTGTGCTTTCCTTCTCTAATAGCTTGCCCCCACCCAATATTCCCTTTTACCTTGTCAGACCAACCAAATGTTGGACAATTGTCTCCGCTCTTCTAATGTAGTTTAAACTCTTTCCCGCTAATGGCTCTTTCATCCTATGCATGAAGGTTCATTTAAAATCAGCAATGAATGAAGACCTGTGGCACTATGAATTTTCCATGGTTTCATTTATTGTCCAATTGTGTATTTGGATAAGCAAGAGGGGACAGTGACCACATTTGCTGAGGAAGTGCTGAACGCACCCAACTACCTGGGCAGAGGAAACAATGAGCTACAAACTGCCATGTGCTTGCTAGAGAGTGGCAGGTGCACACGTGCACACACACATGCACACCCCAGGGCTGGCCTGCAGACTCACGGGGAACACTGCCCCCTCATGCACCCGGCTCTTCAATGTCTTCCTGGTATACCACGAAAGAAAGAAAAGCATTAGATGTGCAAGGTGTCGTGAATTTATCGCCCCAGGTCATTTCCACTAGCCTCATTCCCTCTGCCGCTGAGTGGAATCAGGGGTTCAGGATCCAGATCCTGTTCCGTTGCCTGGACAGCTGGACCTCTGTGACAGAGGGATGTAGGAATCCTTCTCATCCAGACTGCATGTGCCAGATTTATAATTCAAGTCAAACCAAGTGGAAGCCCACAGAAATATCCATCCATCCATGCAGTGTTTTTGAGCATCTTCTAATATATTTTAGAGAAGAATAAAGATATGGTCCCTGCTTTCAAGTGACCTTACGACCTGATTATGGAGACTAAACCATGAACCAGGAAATCGAACAGGAGTTCAAAGGTGTAACTAACAAAGAGCAAAGGGTGGAAGCACAAGCACAGGTGTTTAGAAAGAAGACTTTAAAGAGGGTGGGGATGGTTAGATTGTGCTTCTGGTAGACGTGAGCTTGTGCTAGGCCTTGAGGAATGGGTATTACTTTTAAAAGAAGAGGGGAGGAGGGGGAACACTCTAGATACAGGAAGCAGCAAAAAGACTCCGAAGCCAGAATCAGCAATCTGTCTTTCTAGAATGCAACAAATAAGAGAGCACACTAGTAGAACTCTAAATTTTACAGAACATGTCCATGTTCCTTACCTTATTTGCTTCTCCCACTGACCCTGTGGTGTAATCCTAACGGGAAGATTTGGCATAAAACAGCACTAGATGATGGGGAACCTGTACAAGGTCATTGCAATAATTTCTAAGAAATTGATGAGGGCTACTCTGGGGACTTAAGGACATTGGATGGATGAGAGAGAGGTTTAAGATGAAGAATGAACAGGTTGTACTGACTGGAATGGTTGTAGGAAGTGAGAAAGGAGGAGAATGTAGGACTATTAGCAAATTTCCCCAATGGGTGACAAGGAGAGTGGCATTACTCATTAACAGTCTATAAGGAAGAAAGAGCAGCTTGGAAGAGTACAAAAATGATGATTTTATTTCATATTTAGTGAATTTCAGGGGACTGTGGAAAACCCAAATGGAAATGGCCAACAGAAAGTAACAGGGAGACATCTGGTACTCAAGGTCAGAGGCAGACTGGAAACATAGATCTAGGAGTCATTAGCATAGATGTGGGGTCGTAGGGATCCCCTGTGAGAGGGGAGACAGCCAAGTGTTAAACCTGGGGCATTCCATTTAAGGGGCAGAAGAGGGAAGAGTGCTCTTTTAATTAAGACCCATTATGTATGGAAGGCCCTTGTCAAAATGTAAGAATAATGTGTGGAGGTTCATGGATCACATATTGAAAATGAAATTGAAGAAGATGGGATCTTAGATCTTCTTCACACCTGCCCCTTCATTTTTCCAAGGAGGAAACTTGATAGTGGGAGGTAGTGGCTGCACCATAATTTATTAATTCCATTAGCATCTAAGAATCTTCAGGTTCTTGTGGAGTTATTTTATTAACCAGCTAGAAAGCATAGAGCATAGCCTGAGGGGCAGGAACATTCAAGTTGCACTTTTGTTGGAACTGGGAAGGGAAGATGCAGATCATGGAATCCTATCCAGGAAGGGCAGAGCTGGATGGAGATGTCCTTGGAGAAGGGAAGAATACCAAGGTATCCAGAGGACAGGATGAGGCAAGAATGTCAGAGAACTAGTTATGAAAACTGGAAAAGAAGAACAGAGGAGGATGTAGCAAAGATGCTTCCTCAGCGTCAACGTGCACCACTGTGAATAAGCCTGAAGTTGAAGTCTAGATGGTCTATTTAATATATGCTACCTGAAAAGATCGATTTAGTCTTACTACCAGTAGCTCTAAATTCCAGAGACAGTGTAAAGAGAATTGTTTTGAACTATAGCATTTCATATCTACACAGAGACATAAGAATGGAGTTCATCCAACTCGTGGAACTTTATCAAGCTGAAAGGTGGTCTTGAGTAATGCCAAAGAGCCAGCATTTGGCAAATTCACCTAAGACAAGTTGTATGACCCTAGGAAGGTTACCTCACTTTGTAGAACCTCAGTAATCTCATGTATTAAGTGGAAACAATCTACCAACCTCACTGGGTTATTGAGAAGATAATGGATGAAGTTGCTTGGTAAAGGCAGGCTATCGGTAAATATGAATTCCCTTCCCAGAGGTACTTCTTAATAAGATATTCAACATACATACACACATCTACACCATTCATATTGTCCAATAGATTACTGCAGGATTCTAGATTTAAGAGAAAACTCACAATATATAGAGGAAGAGCCTGCAACAGATCTTTGTACCAGAATTTGAATAGAATGTGATTTGGTAGAAGCTATTTATGGCATAAATAGGGGATTCCACTGTATGTCATTAGTAATTAAGATGGAAGCAAACCAGGAAGATGGCTCAACCTAAAAGAAATACATATGTACACACACACACACATATACATACATACATACATATGTACACACACACACACACACACTACCTAGTCACCCTGAAGAAAGAGGTTTAAAGATTAAATTTCCAGACCAACCTCTTCTTATCTAGGTGAAGTTTTTGTACCTGTAATTAGTTCCCTCAGCCTTCAATCTAAGAATCAGCTGGTTAATTGTGCATGTAAGTGGCTAACAGCTCCAACGGGGGGATGGTGCAGGCCTAGAGGGTCACACACTTTGTTCTTCTATACACGTTTAGTTGTTACATATTACAGATGTACCCACACACACATACACAAAGGAGTGAAAAAAAAGGAAGGAAGAAAATATGATTTTTAATACCTCAGGAGACATAGAATGGAATAATTAAGCCACAGCCTATTCAAAAAAAGAGTAAGCCTAAGAAGTATTATCAGCTTTATGACTCAGCTGGAGTATCTGAGAATTATCTGTGAATGTTTTGGAATCAAACTGAGTCCACAATAGAAAAGGAGAGAACAATGTAGAGAATCCCATTCAAAGAGCCACTGGATTACTCTGGGGTCTGGAAAGAGTGACTCTCATTTCTCAGAGAGAACAACTACAGTTCAGATTGAGTTAGGGGGGTGGGCGCAGTGAGTGGGATAAAATGACAGAAACAAATTTTTGTGGTCAAGGTCGGGCAACCTGCTTACAGCTTAGCCATCTCTACTGTCTACCATTAAGCCAACTTGATTCTCCAAACATCATCCACAGTCAGCCTATTATGCAAGCACTCATCAGTGTCTTGAGATAATCATCCCAGCTCCTCTTCTATCATGCCTCTCTGGACTTGTCTTTACCATCCAGCACTCTGGCTCCTGGCATCAAGTTGCCCCTCAAAAATATTAAGGGCATTTTCTCCAGCAGCTCTCCCCACTTTGAACGGACTACGTTGGGGTCATATAACTGTTTGACCTTGGCTCTTTGGGGACCCAATTCTTGGTTCAAACAGTGCTCCCAATAAACATGCCTTATCACGCATGATATAAGAAAATGGGCCACCAATCCCAGTTTTAGACATTTGAGTTATTTACAATTAAAGTATTGTTCAATGCCTCAAGTTGGCTGGAAACTTCTATCTGGTTGGGCAGCTGAGGACCTAGAAGTCCAGCAGACTCAGCAGATTGTAATTAAAAGGTCAAGGACTTGACTTGTAGATCACACTCAGTTTCTCTACATGGACCTGGTTTAACAGGATGGAGCATACAGAGCCTTGCTCAATCCTATTCTCATATGAAGGCAGTGTAGGAGAGCTGGCCTTGGGAGTCAGAACTACCAAAGCAGAAAGCACTACTTTGGAGCTACCTAAGGAAGGCAAGCCAAAGTGGGGTATTGCAAATGGGGCCCCTGGACCTAATGAAAGGGGCAGGGGCACTAAGCGTGGAAAGAGGCTTCAGCACTGATTAGTTGCCTGATCTTGGGCAACTCACTTAACCCCTCTGAGGCTCAATATCCTCATCCATAAAGTGGGACTGATAGTAACACCTGTTCCACATATTCAATTCATCCAAATAAATATTTATTAACCATCTACTGTGTGCCAGGCTGAGCATGAAAATAATCAGAGGCATAGTGAAAGTGTTTTACATATTTTTATATTTATGTATATGTTTTGTTTTTTTTTAATTTAGAGTTTAATGGGCTCAAGGCCATCTGCCAATGGACCAAGAAAATTCCAGAGATACAAGATGAGAATTCTAGGACAAAACTCTAAGTAACAAGATTTGTAGAACTGCTCGTGTCACTTGAAGGACAATCCTAAGGCAAAGTCCAAGGTTGGTCAAGTTCACTTTGACGGTCTCCCACATCTCCTTTCTGTCGTCTCCCCATTCTTGGTGCTTCCCCCCACCGCCCCCCAGTCTTTCCACTCTCCATGACAACCCCAAGTCCCCTTTGTAGTACACCACTCTGGCTTGCCTGCCCTAAGCAACTCCAAAGAAATTCTTCCTCCTCACCAAAATTCCTCTGTTCTGCATCCCACTCTCTTAGGTCCTGATTGTTCAGTCTGCTAAATTCTATTGACACTAATTCTCACCATGGTGTCGATGACTGATAAATGTCTATTCCCTTTCTCTGGGCCATTTGCATTTTAAATAGGGATTCCTGGGGAGTCTTTGCTTTAGGGGAAAGAACAAGTTGAATGGTAGCCATGCCAGCCAGAAACTTTTTTCTGATGCATAAATCATATCATACAAGTGGCTGCCAAATTTGTCTATGCATAAGGCTGCATTAGGTTCCAAGTCTGATTCCCTTGGGATGTCACTAACAAGAGGGGAAAGAGAGAGGAGAATGCAGAGTTTGACACCTTGACTACCTGGAAAATGCACACAAATGTCAGTTATCAGATGAAAGTGTCCGTACCTGTCCAGTCCCCTGCCCTGTGCAGGTCTGGCTTGGGCCTAGGCAGAAAGTCACCGGAAGCGGACTTTTCTCCCTTTAGTCCCTTGAATTCAACCATCCTCCCAAGCCGTCATTGTACCATCAAGTTAATTTTTCTCAGTTGCACACTGGGGTTCTAATCTGTATCACACCAGCAGTGGGAACATTTTTAAGAATCATTTCCCAAGATACTTTTAATATATTTCCAGTAAATTGTACCTCAACCTGTCCAGCTGCCTGGGTCATTTAACAGTGACACACCCACTGAGTCCTGAGGGCCCCTAGAGGTTTACCTCAGTGCTTTTCTGACAAAAAATCCTGCCCTCAAAGAGGGAATAAAGCTTTTCTAATGTGCAAGTACTACAAGGAATACGATGAGAACTGTCCATCAGAGCCATCCAAGACCTCTTTAAGTTTCGTTATGGGAAAGCCTATACACAGGATTAGACAAAAGGTTTTGAAGATCCGCACTGAAATTATACCAGCTTCGGGGGAAGCTGCATTCAAAAAGAAAAAAAAAAAAAAGCCGGGTAATTATTTAAAGCCCTAAAACAGACGGTATAGTTTATCAAGTATTTTTAGCCAAATTCAGCACTGCTTTCAGTGACTTAAAAGCACACTGCCAAATGTAAACAAAGTTCTCACAGGACAGGAGCCAGTGAGAGATCGCCCCTGAATCTGCAAAGTCAGAAGGAAAATATAATTAATCACAACTCACTCCCAGCTGGCTAGCTAAAATAATACCAATGAGAAAAAGTGAAAAGCTAATAGGAGGATTTGGGGGCAAGGGTGGGAGGGGAGAGGGGAGAGGCGGCTCCCTCCTTTCCTTTCAAGAGCTTGTGTTGGTGCCATTTGGATCCAAGCCTGTGAAACAAACAAGGGTTTTGTTTTTGTAGGTTTTGGTTTTCATTTTTCATAATCCAGTTTATTTGACCTTTATTTTTCTGATAATAAAGAGAAAGGGAGAATGTGGCTGAGACACATTCCTCAAAAGTACAGCCGGTGAGACCAAAGGCCTGGGAAGCCAGGGGCCAGGGCAGCCAAAAAACCCCAAGCATAGTCCAGCAGCCCCCTCACATTTCACTCTTCCAAGCAAGTTGGGTTTTATTTGGGGGGTGGGGTGGGGAGGGAGTGGGGGGCTTTTTAAAAAATGTATTCCTTTCAGAAATTTGAGGAGAAAATAGATTAAGGAATGGGTGATCTGCCCTCAATGCTTAGTGGGAAAGAACGCTGCCGGCTTAGACAAGTTCCTTTCGTTTCCTGGGAAAGACAGAATTCCATTTAGTGTCACAAATAACAGAAAGGTCCTTCTGAGGGATGCAGTCGGCTCCTCTCTCCTGCAAACTCATCATCAGTGCATTACCCAGAGCTTTGATGTCCCCACACAGCAAGCCGCATGGCAGTAGGCACCCTTTCAAGAATGGCCCCAGAGGTCCCTATTTGCTGACAAAGCAAGGAGGAGGACATGAGGAATTACACCCAGCAACACCACACCTGCAGCTGCCACTCCCACCTCATCCAGTTCATGAAAGTTCGGAAACGTTAGCATCTTTGCTGCTGCTTTTCATCCATGCCATTTAAGTGAATTTAGAACAATAATTTTATTTAAATGTTTTAGATGCCATATCTCCAATCCATAAAATTTATTGTACCTTTATGCAGAATTATTCTTGAGTTGAAACATATAAATCAATTTATAAGGTCTAATGACACACAAACGCTTAAAAACTAAAGGCAATGTAGTAAATTCAAATTACCATTACAAATGTAAGCTTTGTAGTCAGTGTGTGACCCGCTAAGGATTATATTTAACTCCCCTGAGAGCGGTTTATCATAAAACTTTATACTTTTATTACAGTGAATTATTAAGTCCTTCATGACATGAGTCATTCCTCGCACTGACTATGGCTTTTATAATGACACTATAATAGACATCTTGCTAATAGCAGGATTGCTACCTCTGCAGTACGGAGAAGGGGTGGGAGGAGGAGGGAAAAGAAAAGACAATACAGGACACATGCATGGAAAAGCACGCTTCCCAAGGGACTCCCGTTAACAATCATACAGAGAAATACTGGGAGCTTAAAGACTCAGACCCCTCCATGTTCTGTCCTGGGTAAAAGAACAACTTATTGCCTCAAAAGAAGTTCAATTTAAAAGTCACACGTGGAGAAAGGAGAACTGTTTAGATTTTCCTGAGCAATTTTTGTTTTCCATCAAAACTTTAAAATCCTCTCCCTGCTGCTTGGCCATAGATACGCTCCCTCTTGTTCCAATAAGCTTTGCACTAATAACAGATAACTGCGCTCACATAAAGTACAGGGACCCACTGCTCATAATGCCCTCCTCCTTTGTGTTGTGTCCGCACCAGGGCCCCCTAGCAGGAGGCTCTTTCCAGAGGCCATTTGAGCCCACAGATTTTGCAGGTGTGCAAAATCTCCAACCAAAATTAAGGAAGGGGTTTTAGATGAAATATTCTGCGTGTGCCAGTCCCAGTGAATTAGATGTCCCTGGGTATTACCAACTCCTTCCAAGGACTAATTGAGGCCTAGGATGCTGGTGTCACGATTCACACACAGTGCCACTTCCACGTTCAGGACACCAGAATTTAGGAATCCTAAGCTCCTATCAGGAGAGAAGAGCCAATTCACATAAAAGATGCTTCTGTATTGCAACTGATGAACAGTCCTGGATTAAAAATAAGACTGATGAATTTGACCAAAAAGGAAAAGAAAAAATGGATGCCTGGCCTTGTTTTCTAGGCATCTGTATACAAGAGTGATTTCTTTGTAGAAATTTCCAATGCACTCTGTTTTGTTTTGTTTTTAAACTACTCTCTGGTGATCATCTCTGTGTTCTCATCCCCGGAGACATCCCTGGTCACATCTGAGGCCATGATGCAATGGCTGTGAATCTTCACTTCTTGCCCAGTACCTCGCCAACTGCCTGCAGGCATTTTGCTGCTAACACATGCCTCTCATGCCCACCAAGGTAAAACTTAAAGAGCCAACACATATTTCCTCTAGCTAGTGTATTGTGAACCATTTAAATACAGAGACCGTGTTTACATGGGGTTACCATGGCATCGGTTTGATTGAATTGGCTGGGCAGCTTAGTCAACTGACTTAACAACTTTTTCATAAACTGAGTCACTGATTGACCAATTATGGTTGCCATATATATTTTTTATAGGCGCAGGCAAATAAAAACTACAGAAAATCTCATCTCTCTCCCCACCGCCACACAAACACACAACTTAATCTGTTTTGAAAAGTTTCACTAAAGAGTTCAACAAAGGCTTAACAAAGTTAAACAGGATTTTACATGAATTGTTCCAAAGCATTAAGCCATAAACATTTTCTACCCAAAATGCTATAATTTCTTCCCAAGACTAGCCATTCTGCCTCCTTCTCAGGTATTACCCCATGAGTACAATAAACTCACTAAATTCAATTTAATTTAACAAGTGTTTATGCAGTGTCTGCTGCATGCCAGGTCACTATGCCAAGGACCCAGAGTTGAACTTCACAAGCACAATGCCTTGTCTTTAATAAATGTGATAGTCTAGACTCTAGAGTAGGAGTCAGCAAACTACAGTTTGCAAGCCAAATCTGGCCCACTGCTTGTTTTGGAAAATAAAGTTTTATTGGAACACATCCATACCCATCAATAGCTATTTTTGGCACTGCCATGATAGAGCTGAGTAACTGTCACAGAATTGTGTGGCCTGTAAAACCTAAAATATTTACTATCTGGCCCTTAACAGAAAATGTTTGCTGACCCCTGGTCTAGAGCAGTGGTTCCTAGTCCTAGCTGTAATTTAAAGTCATCTGGGGAGCTTTTTCAAAAGTACAACCAGTGTCCATACCACCCCAGACTAGTTAAGTCAGAATCTCTAGGGTGTAGGGTGCTAACATCTCTGTTTCTACAAAAGCTCTCCCAGGTGATTCTGATGTAGAGCCAGCATTGAGAACCACTGATACATAAAAAAGACTTTGTACGTGTAATAACAGAGGCACTCGTGAATGTTACACAGGCAGTAAGTCACTTTCTGAGAGCACTGGTGAGGAACTGGACATTCTCAGCTTCTCCAGGAGGAGAGACCAATTTCTCTGCTGCTCCCAGAAGTTCTGCCTGTCTCAAAGGGAGCTGACCCTAAGACACTCTAATCCAGGGAGAACAGCCAAAAACCAGAATTTCCTCAGAGAAGAACTCAAATATTTGTGTACCCACTTCTCCTTCCCCCTAGTAGCTAAGCTTATCACAGCCTGAGTGAGTTTCAATATTATTTCAGTAGCTAGAATGGGTAAACCAGACTGGTCTACCTGTAGAAAGCACCCACTTTATTCAACACCCAAAATTATTCGACAGCACCTAATTTGAGGGAACCTGAAGGACCTCAGTGCCTATGAAAATATCTCTGGTCAGCTCCAGGGTGGAGACAGGGGACCACACTAGAAGCCTTAATTCAGGCCTGATTTCCCTTGGGCACCACACATGTGGTCCAGGTAGTTATGGAAAGAGTTGAACAGCAATTTAAACATGCTAAGGCTCTGCTAACAGCTCCTGCAGACCAGTCTCATAGAGAACAAATGCAGAACCTAAGAGACCTCCAGACACCTAGGGAAAACCTCAAATTCAGGCAATCTACATGGTCTAACTAACTTTTGATTAACAACTATTCATCAGTCCCTAACTGTGAGCCCAGAACTGCCTAGGCATTGAGTGTCACATATTTCAAAGCATTTACAATCTCTGCACACACTCAGTCACCCAAGATATACTTACATAACAGCAAGAGACTGTGTGATTGCATTCTGAAGGGTGCAACTCAGAGCAGCAATCCTTTTCTGTCTAGAGGCTGAAGTTACAGGACAGTCCTTGGAAGAAGATGGCCTTGAAAGCAGAGACAAAGTTCCATACCCATAGGGAAGCAGCGAGGGGGTTTCAGAATGAACTGATAATACCTTTAAAAGAAGGAACACAGAAACGTATAGGTGTAAGGGAGGAAAAACTTTTCCTCGATCCTCTTAGGGCCCCTGGCTGGCCCTTGAAATTAAACGGACAAAGACAGATTAAAGGAGAAAAGCATACCAATTTAAAAGAAATTTCACGTGACACAGGAGCCTTCATAACTAAATGAAGACCTAAAGAAGCAGTTAAGCATGAGTATTTTTATACTAGACTTGATGAAGAGTGGAAAGTCTTGGAAAAATGTGATAGGATAAAGGGGTATGATTTAAGGGTAGAACAGTAAGGGAAACTTAGCAAGTCCTATTTGTTTGGGTTTCTCTTGGTGTCTCTATGTCCCCCTGTCTTCAGAGATAAGGGTGCTCCTTTCCTCCAGGTATAGGGAGGGCACCTCTCACACAAATTATGTTTTGACCTGCCTCAGGGGAGAAGGGGGAGGTCAAGGAGCCCTTTCTGCACCTGCCATTTCTCAAATTCTTTCAGCTTAAAATATGCAATATGCCAAGTCACCATATTTGGGGGAACCATGTTGTGGACCACATCACAGGCCTTATAGACAAACAGTTGTGTGGTATCTGGGGAAAGGAGACATTTATGGACTAAGGAAAGAGCCACTGAAAGAAACAGGGAGATGGGAGATTGTTAAGCAGAGTCTTACACCAGTCCAAGGAATAATTTTGCTTTCTTTGACCTCCATCACCCTCTTTAGTAAGGTCCCTGGTTGCTCAGAAGAGTCTTTGGTAATCTGGTGACAACTCTAGGAATTCTCCAATTTCATACTTTGCAAGGCACTTTTACATCTGTTACTTCATAGTGCCCTCTCAAGAACTCGTGAATTAAACATTATTAATTATATCCATTTTAAAGAACAGGTAACTGTACTGGACTTTCTAAGAGGTTAAGTAATTTTCCCAAGGTAATAAACATAGCAAGTAGTCAAGCTGGAATCTTAATCCAGTTCTTAAGGTTCAAGTTCAGTGTTCTTTTTCCTACATGATGGTGTTGGGAGATGAAGTGAAGACCCGCTCTCTCATCATAAAAAATGCCAGCAGGAGCCAGGACCCTTCTCAGGGCTGCCCCAGCCCTCAGGCCCCAGCTCTAAATAACAATGCCATCTAATCATTAGAATTTCAAAGACAAAAGCCACAGCATCTCTTTATGATCCCTGTGATAAATTAGGACTCCTATCCTTTAAACATACACTCAAGGACTGGAAGATGTGAAGGGAAATAAATGAAAAATCCGTATATTGCCCCAGGCAAATTTTAGTTTGTCTCGCACAATCAATTCGTATTTCAGTACCTTGGCCTTTTGCAAGGCTTGAAGGAAGAAGAGAAGGGAAGGAGGGAGGGAGGGAAAGGAACCAGAAAACTAAGCTGAAAAAGCAGAGGCCGCTTTTTGGTACTCTAGCTGGGTCATGTCCAGGTGTAAAGGACTGTGTGGCAGGTCCAGATGGGGCCATCTAAATGGATTCCTTAGACGGGGTCTTGACAAGAAGCTTGAAGCAGGTGCTTACTCTTCCTATTCATGAAACCCTGGCTCTGAGAACTGCATGCCTGAGCCAAGTTTTGTGAGGGCAGAACTCAGCTGGATTTCTGCTTCCTGAGCTCAGACCCCCAACGGCACAGCTGGCTCACACACATCCCCTCAAGCGCTCCATGTCACAGGTATGGAGGAGCATCTGAGAGGGAGGAAGCTGGGTTGTAGCTGAATCTATGCCTGTTGAGAAAGTCCAGTGATTTTCAGAGTCAGGAGGGTAGGGCTGTGTCTCAGGTTTCAAGTTCAAAAATGACATGAGAACTGGGGGGGTCACTCGTTAGGGTAGTCTGATTATAAGACGCCTAAACCCACCCACCCTTCAAGGGGCAGTACAAATACCACCTTCTCCAGTGGAGGCTCCCCTTTCTCCTCACGATTCCTGACGTTTACTTCTAACCTGGGCTCATACTGTCAGGTAGCAGTCGTGTACTCAAGGGTGTCACAGACTTGTGCCATAGCAACAGAGATTCAGGAACACAGAGCTGGCATTTAGACTCTATTTTTTCTAGGATTCTACACCAGAGGTCAGTAAACTATGGCCTGCAAGCCCACTGCCTGTTTGTATAGCCCATGACCTAAGAATGTTGTTTATAATTTTAAGTGGCTGGAAAGAATGAAAAGAAGAATAATGTTTTGTGACCTGTGAAAATGACATGAAATTCAAATTTCAGTGTCCATAAATTTTATTGGAACACAGACACGCCCATTTGTTTATGTATTGTCTATGGCTGCTTTCACAATACAACTCAGAGTTGAGTAGTTGTGACAGAGACCATATGGCCTCCAAAGCCTAAAATATTTACTACCTGGCCTTTTACAGAAAAAGGCTGTTGATCTCTGGTATACACCACAGTGAGAACTCAACAATGTTTGGGGTGTGAGAGAAAGTGTGAGGAGAACTCAACAATGTTTGGGGTGTGAAAGTGTGAGGCCAGGAGGAAGAAAGGAAGGAAGGAAGGAAGGAAGAGAGAAAGGCAGGGAGGAGGTTTGGGAAGGGGGAGGAGAAAAACAGATGAGAATGGGAAGAATAGAGAAAGGGAGTAAAGATAGGGAATTCTTTTCAAGGCTTGAAATTGAGCAGAGGTCAGTCATTCAGGTTTTTACCGCCACTGGGAGTGAGAATAGCTATTTATGTTCCCAGATTCAGAGGTTCTCCCTGTGAGCATTGACACAACATGGGTGGTACTCCAAGAAAAAATATCAAGAGGACAGTTGGGGACCCAGCAGGAGCAGCTGGGAGCCAGGATCCCAAGACAGAGAGCTAGTGGGAAGAGCTCAAGATTTCCCAAGCTCTGGACAGTCTGAATTTCAACCTTTTACCCATTCTTTTCACCTTTTACGCCTTCCATGCCCGGCCCTTACACCCCATTCCTGTGAAGCAAGAGTTTCTTCTAGTTCCCCATCTACCTGACTTCCAAAGTTTATCACTATACCTTTTGCTCATGCCATCCCGACAGCTTCTCAGCAAGCTCTTAGTCAACATATATCACAGAAGCCTTCAAGTCCTACTTTAGGTCTTCTGGAATCTTAGATAACCCATCTGCACTGGCTACTCTCTCCCCCGTGGGTTCACTCAGCATTTTCCCAGCAGCATCTCCCACTCGAGATATTGCATTGAACACAACGACAGTTAAAACACTGAATGCCGAATTGCCTTTATGTGGCAATCTCATGAGGGATATCCCAATGGGAGTCATCTTTTTATCTCTACAGCATTTGTAGTCCCCTCTTTTGTTCCTAATTTAGTTTGTCTTCTTTTTGCTTATGGATTAATCCTTCCAGAGATACTATACTGTAAATGCTTTCAAATAATCAGCGGTTGAGTTTGCTGATCTTCTCTACTGTGTTTGTTTTCCATTCTATTCATTTCTACCTCTATCTTTATTCTTTATTCTTTATTCTTTCCTTCTATTTTCTTTTCTGCCTTCTAAAATTAGATGTTTAGTTCGTTTATTTTGAGCTTTTCTTATTTTGTGATATAAATATTTAAGTCTATAAATTTCTTTGTAAGTACTTCATTAGCTATACCCCATAGTTTTGACATATAAACTATTATTGTCATGCAGTTCTAAATACTTTGTGATTTCCCCTTTGACACATGACTTACTTGGATGTATATTTCTTAATTTCCAAACATATGGCCTTTTTCTAGTTAATGTTATTATTTTATAATGTAATTGCATTGTGGTCAGAAGTGGTCTGTGTACTAATGACCCCTTGAGATTGGCTGAGACCTGCTGTGTGGCTTAGTAAATGGAGGATGATCACACATGTGTCATGTGCCTTTGAAAGAACTGTGCTCTGCAGATGTTGGCTGCAGTTGTCTACATACGCCCATTAAATCAAATTCATTAATTGTGTTGTTCAAGTCTTCCATAGCCTTACTAATATTACCTCTTCCTTTTATATCAGTTACTAAGAAAGGTATGATAAAATCCCAAATGCTGTGGTAGATTTGTCTACTTCACCTAATAGCTCCCTTATTTTTGATGCATAAATTATAAAGATACGATACATTTTTGAAATGTAATCTCTTCCTAGCAATTTGAAGTTTTATCATTATATGATACCTCTCTTTATCTCTAGTAATGTTTCCATCTGAAATTAACATAGCAATCTCAGATTTATTTTCATTAGAGTTTGCATTGGGTATATTTTTATATCCTTTTTTTCAATTTTCCTGTGTCCTTATGTTTTAAGTATATCTTTTATAAGTAGCATTTAACTTAATTTTTTAATCTAGTAGGAAACCTTTGTTTTTTGATTGGAGAGCCTGTCTTACTTATATTCATAATGATTACTGTTATAATTAGATTT
Source organism: Neophocaena asiaeorientalis asiaeorientalis (assembly GCF_003031525.2). Classification (NCBI taxonomy): domain Eukaryota; kingdom Metazoa; phylum Chordata; class Mammalia; order Artiodactyla; family Phocoenidae; genus Neophocaena; species Neophocaena asiaeorientalis. The sequence goes on along the minus strand of NW_020173955.1, from coordinate 4,510,924 downwards.
ATTTCTACCATTTTATGGTATATTTTCTGCTTCTCTTTTAAAATTTTCTTTTATTCCATGTTATTAAGTCTCTTTTCCTCATTCTATTTCTCCCATTTGTTTGGAAGTGACATCTATATGATCTACATTTTCTCCTTCATGGTTACCCTGGCAATTTTAACATGCAGATGTAAATCATGTAATTAAATAATTTACACAATAAAATTATGTAAATCCAAAGTTGACTAATACTGATGCCCTCTTCCCAAAAATTACAATAACCTAGAACATTTTACTTTGATTCCCCATCGCAGTTCTTATTTTCATACAGTCAGTGTTTGCTGTGCACCCACCCAAATACCGCTCCCTGTGTTCATGATTCCTCCCTTCATCCCAGGCCTTCCATCTATGACCATTTTCCTTTAACCGGAAGCTTATCCCTTAGGATAGCCTTTAAAATGAGGATGTTTGTGGGTTAGTTATATTTGTCTAAAAATGTTCTTATTTAGGCTTTATTCCTCAAGGTTTTCTCTCTATATAACTCAAAATTGAGAATTATCTTCTTTCACTACATAGACACTGTTATCCCACTGTATTCTGTGGTTGCTGTTGAAAAGTCTAAATAGCATCCCTTGTAGGTAATGTCATTTCTCTCTGGCTGTTTTTGAAATCTTTTCTTTGTCTTTTTGGTTTTGCACTTTTTCTGTCTAGGTGTGGGCTTATGTTTATCCTGCTTGACATTTGTTGGGCTGTCTGGTTCTGAGGATTTGTGCTATGTAATTAAATGCTCTCAGTAATTATCCACTTCATACATTGACTCTTTTCCATGCTTCCTATAATAACCATCTGGGTCTCTGGTCAGATACATGTTAGATCGTCTAACTCTATCTTCCGTATCTCTTAATCCCATGTCTTTGACTCTCAGGTCTCCATCTGCAATCTGTTACTATTGTTGTCACTGATAGCTCTTCTGGTTCACTAAATCTCTCTTTAGTTCTGTATACCTTGCTCTTTAATCTATCCAGTGAGTTTTTAATTTCAATTATTAAATTTTTTCTCTAGAAATTCAATTTTATTATTTTATTTGAATCATTTTGATCACTCTTTATAGTTTCTTGTTTCTCATCTTTTTAAGCTTTCCTTTTATTTCTATAAATATGTTGAACATTGCTAATTTAAATTATGTATCTGGTAATTACAATAACTAAATTATTCTAAAAGTCTGATTCTCTTTTCAGTTATTTCCACCAGGCTTTATCCATGGTACCCTGCTTCTCTGTGTGTTCTATGGTTTTTGACTGAGCTGTTAATTTGCTTTGCAACTTCATCTTTTGGAATTTTTTAGGCATGAGTTGCAGTTGTTTTTCTTCAAAGAAAAAAGGAAAGTGACCCAGCTTCTAATTAGCACAGAACCATTTTCAATTAAATTCCCTATTTGAACTTTTTTTGGATTATACAGTTAACACAAATTCTGACCTCAAACTCACATGAGAGTGAAGTTATAATTCTCAGGGAATAGTTTTCCCCCTTTGCTCAGCAACAAAAGTAAATTTTATCCTTGCTATATTCTTCTGCATTGTTTTTTTCTTATTCACCTTCATATTTATGATGCAGCCCTTTGGGGTTCTACAGATATATGGAGGACCTTGTCAGACTTCCTACACTGGGGAGGCTTTATCTCCACCTTTCCATGGCCCCATTTCACCAATGGGTCAGAATCCAGTGTCATTAGGTTTCAGCATCAACTCTCAGGGCACAAGTCAGTATTGGTACTAATTTACTTATCATATTTCTTATTCTCCTTTCTACTTGGTCTCTATATACTACTTCCTTTCATCTCTGCAAAACATTAAAAGTAAGTATTGTTTCTATTTCATGGAGCATTTTTTTATTCCAATCAGAGGTGTTGGTCGGGGTGTTTAGTCTGCCATTCTGCCAAAAATTTCTACTACTTTCCAACTGACACATAAGCTCTGGAATGGAGCTTTAATGCACTCAAGACAGGGTGGACTCTGAAATGATAGAGAAGCAAAGATTAGCACCCGTCATGCTGAAACATCTAAGGTACAAAAACTTCACTTCCAGTTTGAATCTGGAAATGGATTGGATTTATATTTGTGGATTACATTTTTTCAATTTCCCTTAAATCCAGTCTCTATCCCTCACCATGTAGATCCCCTTAATCTGGCCACTTTCTCTTTCCCTAAACCTGACATTATGGAACTGAAACAACAGTTTCATTCTGAAAGGCTGGTTTAGATATTTATAAATTAATGGAAAATCCATTCTTCTACTTATTTTTTTATTCCATATCCTCACCCCTTACTCAGCATTCATCCTCAACTATGGCCTGACTACAAGAAACTCACTTTAAATACAAAGACACAAATAGAGTAAAAAGAAAAAGTGGGAAAAGATATACTTTGCTAATAGTGGTTAAAAGAAAGTGGGGAGTAGCCACATTAATATCAAACAATGAAGATTTCAGAGAAAAGAAAGTTACCACAAATTAAGAGGGTCATTTCACGATGATAAAGGGGTAAATAAAAGACATAACCTGAAACATTCATGCACTTAATAACAGAACTTGAAAATACCTAAAGCAGACTTCCCTGGTGGTTCCGTGGTTAAGAATCCACCTGCCAATGCAGGGGACAAGGGCCCTGGTCTGGGAAGATTCCACATGCTGCGGAGCAACTAAGCCCATGTGCCACAACTACTGAGCCAGTGCTCTAGAGCTCACGAGCCACAACTACTAAGCCCATGTGCCACAATTACTGAAGCCTGCATGCCTAGAGCCCATGCTCCACAACAAGAGAAGCCACCACAATGAGAAGCCTGTGCACCACAACAAAGAGTAGCCTCTGCTTGCCGCAATTACAGAAAAGCTCACGTGCAGCAACAAAGACCCAATGCAGCCCAAAATAAATAAGTAAATAAATAAACTTATAAAAAAAATACCTAAAGCAAAACTAATAGATGAAAGGAGAAATAGAAAAAATAGCAATTATCATCAAAAATTTGACCCTCTTTTATCAATAACTGATAGAAAAGGCAGAGAGAAAATCAGTAAATATAAAGAACAGAACAACATAATCAACCAGTTTGACCTAATTCATATTTATACAACAGTCCACCCAGAACAGAACACACATTGTTTTCAGAAGCACATGGAACATCACTTAACAAACTAAGGACAGAATGAGACTACCTTAACAGAATAAAGACCAAATACAAAAAATCCACAACTAACATCATGTTCAATGATGACAGACAGGAAGTTTTTCCTCCAAAATCTGGAACAAGAAAAGGATGCTTGATTTCACCACTTCGATTCAACATAATACTTGAAGTCATGGGCAGAGCAATTAGCCAAGAAAAAGAAATAAAATATATCCAAATTGGAAAGGAAGAAATAAAATTATTTCTGTTCATGGACAACATGACTTTATATGTAGAAAATTCTAAAGATTTTACACACACACACACACACACACACACACACACACACACATACACACACACCTCTTAAAACGAATGAATGAATTCCACAAAGTTGCAGTATACAAAATGAACACTCAAAAATTAGTTGCCTTTCAATTTGCTAAGAATGAACAATCTGGAAGGAAACTAAGAGAAGAATTCCATTTACAAAAGCATCAAGAAGAATAAAATACTTAAGAATAAATCTAACTAAGGAGGCAAAAGACTTATACATTGAAAACTATAAAATGTTGCCTAAAGAAATGAAAGCAGACACAAATAAATGGAAAGATATCCCATGTTCATGGATTGGAAGTTAGTACTGTCATGAGGCCAAAACTCCCCCAAGCAACCTATAGGTTTAATGCATTCTCTATCAAAATTCCAATACCATTATTTGCAGAAACATAAAAATTCATCCTAAAACTCATATGGAATCTCAGGGACCGTGAATAGCCAAAACAATCTTGAAAAAGGAGAAAAAAGTTGAAGGTATCAGACTTTCTGATTTCAAAACTTATTACAAGGCTACAGTAACCAACAGTGTGGTATTGGCATAAAGACAGACATATAGATCAATGGAATATGAGAGTCCAGAAGTAAGATTCATATATATGATAAAATGATTTTTGACAAGAGTGCCAAGACCATTCAATGGCGGAAATGAAAGGCTCTTTAACAACTGATGTTGAGAAAACCAAATTTTCACCTGCAAAAGACAAGCTGGACCTTTACCTTAAACCATATACAAAAATTAATTCAAAATAGATCAAAGACCTAAATGTAGGACCTAAAACTATAAAACTCTTACAAGAAAACATAGGGCAAAAGCTTCATGACACTGGATTTGAGAAGGATTTCCTGGATATGACACCAAAAGCACAGGCAAGAGAAGTAAAAATAGACAAATTAGATTACATTAAAATTAAAACCTTCTGTGCATCAAAGGACACAATTAACAGAGTGAAAAGGCAATCTATAGAATGAGAGATTATTGCAAATCATATATCTGATAAGAGGATAATAATAAGGGCATATATAAAGAACTTCTACAATTTAACAACAACCAAAAAAAAAAAAAACCCAATCAAAGAAGAAGCAAAGGACTTAAATAGACATTTCTCCAAAGATGATATACAAATGGCCAACAAACATATAAAAAGATGCTTAACATCATTAATCATTAAGAAAATGCAAATTAAGGCCACAATGAGATATCACTCCACACCCATTAGAGTGGCTACTATAAATAAATTTTTAAAGTCTTGGCAAGGGTATGGAGAAATGTGAACTCTTGTGCACTGTTGGTAGGAATAAAATGGTGCAGTCACTATGGAAAATAGTATGGCAGTTTCTAAAAAAATTAAAAAATAAAATTACTATATGTTCCTACAATTCCACTTCCAGGTATACAGCCAAAAGAACTGAAAGCAAGGTCTCAAAGAGATATTTACACACTCATGTTCATAGCAGCACTATGCACAATAGCCAAGAGGTGCAAGTAACCCAAGTGTCCACTGACAGAAGAATGGATAAACCAAATGTGGTATATACATAGAATGGAATATTATTCACCCTTAAAAAGGAAGGAAATTCTGACACATGCTACGACATGGATAAACCTTTAGGACATTATGCTAAGTGAAATAAATCAGTCACAAAAGACAAACACTGTACGATTCCACTTAAATGAGGTATCTCAAGTAGTCAAATTGATACAAACAGAAAATAGAATGGTGGTTGCCAGGGCCAGGAAGAAGAAAATAAGGAATTGTTTAATGAGTAAGGGTTTCAGTCTTGTGAGCCAGAAAAGTTCTGGAGATTTCTGCAGAAGCAATGTGAATATATTTAACAGTACTGAACTGTACACTTAGAAATGGTGTTTGTTATGGATTTTTACCATAATAATAAAAACAAAAAGCACAGGAAACATTTACCAAGATAAACCATATTTTGGCCTAGAAAACAAACTTCAATAACTTTAAAAGAATTCAAGTAATTTGTGAGGTCATGTGGGTACGAAAACTTTGTGGAAAAATTTGAAGTATAAATTAAATTTCCTTAATTGATATATTTCTTGTAATTCTAATAAATATATTGTCTTCAGGATTTATTCAATTTATTAAATTTCAAAATTTTTCGCAAAACTTTTCCCTAATTTCCTCTTCATAATTCTTTTTTTATATAAATTTATTTTATTTATTTATTTATTTTTGGCTGTATTGGGTCTTCATTGCTGCATGCAGGCTTTCTCTAGTTGCGGCAAGTGGGGGCTACTCTTCGCTGTGGTGCGCGGACTTACTGCTGTGGCTTCTCTTGTTGTGGCGCACAAGCTCTAGGCTCGCAGGCTTCAGTAGTGGTGGCACATGGGCTCAGTAGTGGTTGCTTACAGGCTTAGTAGCTCCGCAGCATGTGGGATCTTCCCGGAACAGGGCTGGAACCCGTGTCCCCTGCATTGGCAGGTGGATTCTTAAATCCTGTGCCACCAGGGAAGCCCTTGATAATTCTTTTAGTATCTATGGTGTCTGTATTAAATTCCATGTTCATTCCTGATATTGCTAATTTGTACCTTCCCTGTTTTTTTTTTCTTAATCAGTCCGACTTGTGGTTTATCAGGTTTCAATGGTTTTAGAGAACTAACTTTCGATTTTATTGAATTTCTATATTGTATATTTGCACTCCATTTTATTAATGTTATGGTCTTATCTTTATTGTTTCTTCTCCTTTTCTGCAGTTAGTTTGCTGGTTTTTTTCTTTCTGATATGAATATTCAGATTGTTGATTTTCACTCTTTTTTCTCTTCCTGTAAGGATTTGTTGCTGTATATTTCTCTCTAATTGGACCTTTAGCTACATCACAAAAACTTGATATGTGATACTTTCGTTACCATGCAGTTACTGCAAGAGGTATATTAAATTTTCCTATTCTGACTATGAATTTCACTATTCCTCCTTAGGATCTCCTCTGAATTGTTCTGTACATTTTGGGGCTTTCTACTAAGTGACTATATATTTGGAACTGTTAAATCTCCCAGTGAATTGGCCCTTTTGTCATTATGATTAGGTCCATTTTCATCTCCAGTAATATTTTGTCTTAAAGTCTTCTTTAATATTAATATAGCTATATCAGCTTTCTTTCAGTAGGTATTTTCCTATCTTTTTATTTTCAAACTTTCTGTATCCATATATTTATGTTGTGTGCCCATAAGTAACAAATAGTTGGGTTTGTTTTTTATTCAGTCAGTCAACTTACATTTTTTAATTGGTGTATTTGATCTGTATACATTTAGTGTGATACTGATATATTTGAGCTTAAATATGTCATCTTCCTACTTACCCCTTCCTACAACTGTTCAGTTTTTATATGGTCTTTTTCTATCATTTCTTGCCTTCCTGTGGACTGACTGAGTATATTTATTTATTTCATACTCTTTCTATTATATTATTATTCATGCTTTTAGTATAAGTGTATGTATTTTATTTAGTACCTACCTAGAGATAAAAATATATACTCTTGACTTGAGAGGGCAGACAGCAGAAGAAGAAGTCTCCTGCAGCCTGTGGAACAAAAACCACATTCACAGAGAGACAGACAAAATGAAAAGGCAGAGGGCTATGTATCAGATGAAAGAACAAGATAAAACCCCAGAAAAATAACTAAATGAAGTAGACATAGGCAACCTTCCAGAAAAAGAATTCAGAATAATGACAGTGAAGATGATCCAGGACCTCGGAAAAAGAATGGAGGCAAAGATGGAGAAGATGCAAGAAATGTTTAACAAAGACCTAGAACACTTAAAGAACAAACACATAGAAGAATTAAAGAACAAACAAACAGAGATGAACAATACAATAACTGAAATGAAAAATACAGTAGAAGGAATCGATAGCAGAATAACTGAGGCAGAAGAACAGAGAAGTGACCTGGAGGACAAAATGGTGGAATTCACTGCCATGGAACAGAATAAAGAAAAGAGAATGAAAAGAAATGAAGACGTCCTAAGAGACCTCTGGGACAACATTAAATGCAACAACATTAACATTATAGGGGTCCCAGAAGGAGAAGAGAGACAGAAAGGACCCAAGAACATATTTGAAGAGATTATAGTCAAAAAATTTCCTAACATGGAAAAGGAAATAGCCACCCAAGTCCAGGAAGAACAGAGAGTCCCAGGCAGGATAAACCCAAGGAGAAACATGCCGAGACACATAGTAATCAAACTGACTAAGAAAAATTATTAAAAGCAACAAGGAAAAAATGACAAATAACATACAAAGGAACTCCCATAAAGTTAACAGCTGATTTCTCAGCAGAAACTCTACAAGCCAGAAGGCAGTGGCACGATATATTTCAAGTGATGAAAGGGAAGAAACTACAACCAAGATTACTCTACCCGGCAAGGATCTCATTCAGATTCGATGGAGAAATCAAAAGCTTTACAGACAAGCAAAAGCTAAGAGAATTCAGCACCACCAAACGAGCTCCACAACAAATGCTAAAGGAACTTCTCTAAGTGGGAAACACAAGAAAAGAAAAGGACCTACAAAAGAAACCCAAGGGCTTCCCTGGTGGCACAGTGGTTGAGAGTCCGCCTGCCGATGCAGGGGACACAGGTTCGTGCCCTGGTCCGGGAAGATCCCACATGCCGCGGAGAGGCTGGGCCCATGAGCCATGGCCACTGAGCCTGCGCGTCTGGAGCCTGTGCTCCGCAACGGGAGAGGCCACAACAGTGAGAGGCCTGCGTACTGCAAAAAAAAAAGGAAAAGAAACCCAAAACAATTAATAAAATGGTAATAGGAACATACATATCGATAATTATCTTAAATGTGAATGGATTAAATGCTCCAACCAAAAGACAGAGGTTCACTGAATGGACACAAAAACAAGACCCATATATATGCTGCCTACAAGAGACTCACTTCAGACCTAGGGACACATATAGACTGAAAGTGAGGGGATGGAAAAAGATATTCCATGCAAATGGAAATCAAAAGAAAGCTGGAGTAGCAATATTCATATCAGATAAAAAAGACTTTAAAATAAAGAATGTTACAAGAGACAAAGAAGGACACTACATAATGATCAAGGGATCAATCCAAGAAGATATAACAATTATAAATATATATGCACCCAAAACAGGAGCACCTCAATACATAAGGCAAATGCTAACAGCTATAAAATAGGAAATCAACAGTAACACAAGAATAGTCGGGGACTTTAGCACCTCACTTACACCAATGGACAGCTCATCCAGACAGAAAATTAATAAAGAAACACAAGCTTTCAATGACACAACAGACCAGATAGATTTAATTGATATTTATAGGACATTCCATCTGAAAACAGTAGGTTACACTTTCTTCCCAAGTGCACAGGGAACATTTTCCAGGATAGATGACATCTTAGGTCACAAAACAAGCCTTGGTAAATTTAAGAAAGCTGAAACCACATCAAGCATCTTTTCCAACTGCAATGTGATGAGATTAGAAATAAATTACTGGGAAAAAAATGTAAAAAACCCAAACACATGGAGGCTAAACAACACGTTACTAAATCACCAAGAGATGACTGAAGAAATCAAACAGGAAATCTAAAAAATCCTAGAGACAAATGACAATGAAAACACCATGATCCAAAACCCGTGGGATGCAGCAAAAGCAGTTCTAAGAGGGAAGTTTATAGCAATTCAATCCTACCTCAAGAAACAAGAAAAATCTCAAATAAACAATCTAAACTTACACCTAAAGCAACTAGAGAAGAAGAACAAACAAACCCAAAGTTAGTAGGAGGAAAGAAATCATGAAAAACAAAGCAGAAATAAATGAAATAGAAATGAAGAAAACAATAGCAAAAATCAATGAAACTAAAAGCTGGTTCCTTGAGAAGATAAACAAAATTGATAAACCTTCAGCCAAACTCATCAAGAAAAAGAGGGAGAGGACTCAAATCAATAAAATTAGAAATGAAAAAGGAGAAGTTACAAGAGACACCACAGAAATACAAAGCATCAAAAGAGACTACTACAAACAACTCTAGTCCAATAAAATGGACAACCTGGAAGAAATGGACAAATTCTTAGAAAGGTATAATCTTTCAAGACTGAACCAAGAAGAAATAGAAAATATGAACGATCAATCACAAGTAATGAAATTGAACTCTGAATAAAAATCTTCCAACAAACAAAAGTCCAGGACCAGATGGCTTCACAGGTGAATTTTATCAAACATTTAGAGAAGAGCTAACACCCATCCTTCTCAAACTCTTCCAAAAACTGCAGAGGAAGGAACACTCCCAAACTCATTCTACAAGGTCACCATCACCCTGATACCAAAACCAGACAAAGATACTACAAAAAAAGAAAACTACAGATCAATATCACTCATGAATATAGATGCAAAAATCCTCAACAAAATACTAGCAAACAGAACCAACAACACATTGACAGGATCATACACCATGATCAAGTAGGATTTATCCCAGGGATACAAGGATTCTTCAATATAAACAACTCAATCAATGTGATACACCATATTAACAAACTGAAGAATAAAAACCATATGATAATGTCAATAGATGCAGAAAAAGCTTTTGACAAAATTCAACACCCATTTATGATAAAAAAAAAAAAAACTCTCCAGAAAGTGGGCATAGAGGGAACCTACCTCAACATAATAAAGACTATATATGACAAACACACAGCAAACATCATTCTCAATGGTGAAAAACTGAAAGCAATTCCTATAAGATCGGGAACATGACAAGGATGTCCACTCTCGCCACTCTTATTCAACATAGTTTCAGAAGTCCTAGCCATGACAATCAGAGAAGAAAAAGAAATAAAAGGAATACATGAATTGGGAGATTGGGATTGACATATATACACTAATATGTGTAAAATGGATAACTAATAAGAACCTGCTGTATAAAAAAATAAATAAAATTAAATTCAAAAATTCAAAACAAGAAAGTGAAGGATTCATAAAGACTTCCTCAGATTAAAAAAATAAAAGGAATACAAATTGGAAAATAAATAAAACTGTCACTGCTTGAAGATGACATGATACTATCTATACATAGATAATTCTAAAGATGCCCCCAGAAAACTACTAGAGCTAATCAGTGAATTTGGTAAAGTTGCAGGATACAAAATTAATGCACAGAACTCTCTTGCATTCTTATACACTAACAGCAAAAGATAAGAAAGAGAAATTAAGGAAACAATCCCATTCACCATTGCAACAAAAAGAATAAAATACCTAGGAATAAACTTACCTAAGGAGGTAAAAGACCTGTACTCAGAAAACTATAAGAGACTGATGAAAGAAATCAAAGATGACACAAACAGATGGAGAGATATACCATGTTCTTGGATTGGAAGAATCAATACTGTGAAAATGACTATACTACCCAAAGCTATCTACAGATTCAATGCAATGCCTATCAAATTACCAATGGCATTTTTTATGGAACTAGAACAAAAAATCTTAAAATTTGTATGGAGACCCAGAAGACACCGAATAACCAAAGCAATCTTGAGGGAAAAAAACGGAGCTGGAGGAATCAGACTCCCTTACTTCAGACTATACTACAAAGCTACAGTAATCAAGACAATATGGTACTGGCACAAAAACAGAAATACAGATCAATGGAACAGGATAGAAAACCCACAGATAAACCCATGCACCTACGGTCAACTAATCTCTGACAAAGGAGGCAAGGATATACAATGGAGAAAAGACAGTCTCTTCAATAAGTGGTGCTGGGAAAACTGGATATCTACATGTAAAAGAATGAAATTAGAACACTCCCTAACACCATACACAAAAATAAACTCAAAATGGATTGAAGACCTAAATGTAAGGTGAGACACTATAAAACTCTTTGAGGAAAACATAGGAGGAAGACTCTTTGACATAAATCACAGCAAGATCTCTTTTGACCCACCTCCTAAAGTAATGGAAATAAAAACAAAAATAAACAAATGGGACTTAATGAAACCTAAAAGCTTTTGCACAGCAAAGGAAACTATAAACAAGATGAAAAGACAACCCTCAGAATGGGAGAAAATATTTGCAAATGAAGCAACTGACAAAGGATTAATCTCTAAATTTTACAAGCAGCTCATGCAGCTCAATATCCAAAAAACAAACAACCCAATCCAAAAATGGGCAGAAGACCTAAATAGACATTTCTTCAAAGAAGACATACAGATGGCCAAGAGGCACATGAAAAGCTGCTCAACATCACTAATTATTAGAGAAATGCAAATCAAAACTACAATGAGGTATCACCTCACACCAGTCAGAATGGGCATCATCAGAAAATCTACAAACAATAAATGCTGGAGAGGGTGTGGAGAAAAGGGAACCCTCTTGCACTGTTGGTGGGAATATAAATTGATACAGCCACTATGGAGAACAGTATGGAGGTTCCTTAAAAAACTAAAAATAGAATTACCACATGACCCAGCAATCCCACTACTGGGCATAAACCCAGAGAAACCCATAATTCAAAAAGACACATGCACCCCAATGTTCACTGCAGCACTATCTACAATAGCCAGGTCATGGAAGCAATGTAAACACCCATCAGCAGAAGAATGGATAAAGTAGATGTGGTACATATATACAATGGAATGTTACTCAGCCATAAAAAGGAACGATATTGGGCCATTTGTTGAGACGTGGATGGATCTAGAGACTGTCATACAGAGTGAAGTAAGTCAGAAAGAGAAAAACAAATATCGTATATTAACGCATATATGTGGAATCTAGAAAAATGGTACAGATGAACCAGTTTGCAAGGCAGAAATGAAGACACAGGTGCAGAGAACAAACATATGGACATCAAGGGGGGGAAGCGGGGTGGGTGAGGGGGCGGGTAGTGTGATGAATTGGGAGACTGGGATTGACATATATTCATTAATATGTATTAAATAGATAACTAATAAGAACCTGCTATATAAAAGAAATTAAATAAAATAGTCTTGAAAAAAATTAAGAAATAAATATATATATACATACTCTTGACTTAACAAAGCCTAATGTAAATTCAGACTTTCACTTGTTCCTGAGTAATTCAAGTGCCCCCAAACACTTTAACTCCATTAATCTCCCACCCCCAACTTACATGCTACTGTTATGGTGCATTTTAATTCTGTACATTTATTCTTCCTGCATAACATTATTATTTTATTGTTAATATTTATTTATATCTATCCACATATTTCCCACTTTTCATTTCTCAATGTGAAATCATTGAAGAATACCTTTTATACTTTCCTTTAGTACAGATCTGCCAGTGACACATCCTCTCAGTTTTTGCTTATTGAAAAATATTCCTACTTTGCCTTCATTTTTTAGGATGTTCTCACTGGATATAAAATTATAAGTGCCCACTTTTTTTTTTCAGTGTTTTTAATATACCATTCATTAACTGCTGGCTTCCACTTTCATTGTTGAAAATTCCATTGTTAATCTTGTTGCTCTTTTATCTTTGACTACTCTTAAGATTTTCTCATTGTCTTTTGCTTTCAGCAGTTTAGTGCTGCATGCAATTTTACTATATTTATTCTACTTCAGGTTCAGAGTGCTTCTTTAATATATGACTCAATACCTTTCATCAGTTTTGAGAAACTCTCAGCCATTGTCTCTTAGAACACTGCTTTTACCCAATCCTCTCTCTCTCATCCTGTTGGGCTTCCAATTATACACCTTAGAACTTTTCTCCCTGTTCTTTTTTCTTTTTCTTTTCCCCATTTCCTTCTTTTATACCCAAAGCTTGATTTTTAATATTTTCTTTTACTTCTATTACAGTTTACTTATTCTCTTGTCAGCTGTGTCCATTCACTGTTACTCCATGCACTGAGCTCTTAATTTCCATTGCATTTTAAGTTCTAGAATATTTGAGTGGTTTATACCCCAAATTCTCAATCTTTCATTTCATTGAATATATCAATATATCGTGGTTATTTAAAAATTCATAACTGATAACTCCATTATCTGGATCCTCTCTGGTCTGTTTATATTATATATTGTTTCTCTTAATTTTTTATCACATTATCTTATATTTTATACACTTCGTTATTTTTGCTAGAGTACAGAACACTGTATATAGAAAATTATTGTAGTAATTTCAGGATTAGGAGTATACAGTTGTCCTCCAGAGAGAATTTATACTTGCTTTTGAAAGATGGCTAGAAGTACTAGCATCCCAGCTCACCTTATTCCAATAGGAGACTGAGATGATTTGAAACTGAGTTTCAGTCTCTGCAAATAAGTATAAAATCAGTTTACCCCAACTGAAAGCCTAGTGTTTTTCCTGAGTTATCATTCCTTTGCAGTCCCTGAACTCTTATTTTCCCCCTAGCCCTGTGGGGCTGTCAAGAGTTGTGCCCAGCTTCTCAGCTTCCAGATAACCTCTTCCAGGATTTCAACAGTTGCCACTGGCAAACACTGCTCCAAATTCTGGGCTTACCTATCTAGGCTTCACTACTCTCCCAGATCTTAGCCCTATTAATTTGCACTGTCTTATTAGCTCTACCATGCCTTTCCAGCTTTTCTAGTTGTTCTCAGTGGGTGGATGTCCAAATTACTCAGTCCTCCATTACAGAAAGTGAAACTCTTGACAGGAAATGTTTTTAATGAATCAATAATAAGTTTCCCTTACCCTACCCAAGCAATCTGCGCCATCCCTATGTATTTCTAAACCCTCTGTGATCCATTCTTCAACTACAAGGACAAAGTCAAAATCCAGGTCTTAGAGAAAAGATGAAAAAGTTTAAACACTAACAATAATCTTTATGTTTGTCAGAAACATCACATATTGTTCAATCTCATGTAATGTAATAATTTTATAATGTATTATACTTTAGGCATGATGACACTGAAGCTCTAAGAATGAAATCATTTTCCAAGGCATAGTCCAAATTTGAACCCAGATCTCTCTGTTCTCATGTCCAGGTACTATTTCACTAGATAACGAAGCTCCTAAAGAGACAGTGAATGCCTAGGTAGGAGCATGGTGAGGAGGTAGAAGGGAAATGTCTCATTCTCTCATAATCAGGAACATGAAACCCATGCATGTAGTTATCCAGCAGAACACAAGAGACATTTTTAATAAAATACATTTAAAAGAGGCAGAGAGCATCATCCAGCCTCTTCCCATGCCTAGCCAGAATTATCCTTGCTACACGTGGCTAAACAGTTTCAAGTGCTTTCTGATGAACCACTTCACCAGTGGGACCAACTGAACACCTAAGAATCTTCTTTTTCTTAGGAAGCTAGATTCTGGTGCAGGATGAATTACTCTTAGAGGTAAATCATGGAGAACCTTGATCTTGTGAGATTAAGATCCTTTGAATGGCCCAGCCTCTGTGTTTAAGTAAGATTCTGTCTATTCCCAAACCTCTTTATAAAACTCAGTTCTTTGACCACTTATTACATGCCATACAATGGCTCAAGTACAATACAGGCCAAAATAGACAAAGTCCCCGTTCTCATGGAGTTTATAGCTTAGTGGAGAAGACAGGGTTTACAGATCATCACGTAAGTGCTATGCTGGTGAATGTTTAAAAACTAGCTCTCTGGTGGGGAGTTGGCAGGGGAGTTCGCTCTGATTTGCAGCATTTGCCCATTCAAACTTCCCCTATGACAGTTTTCAGGTTATCATGATGATATAACTGAACATGGAGTTGGTTATATATAACTGAACAGATATACAAAATGAGCTCTCATCAGACAGTACGAGTGCACTCCAGTGCACCACTGACTGTAATAAATGGAAATGAGACGTGTGTTCTAAAGCAAGGGAGCCCCATTCTAACTCCACAAGATATATAGCAAGGGAACCAGACTCAGTCTGCATGTTACAACAGGCATCTTTGAGGAAGTCAGGCTTGTTCTGAGATCTGAAGGATGAGCTGGTGTGAACTAGGCAGAGAGTGAGCCAAGTGCCAGACAGTGGAGCACAGCCCACATTCTACCATGAGTGGGCTGGAGAGGGAAAGCAGCCAGTGACGGGCTGGAAGGTCTGTCTCCATTCTACTCCATTCTGGTCAGTTTCCTGCCTGATCAATTCTGCAGTTTCCTTGCACTAGCAAAAGCTGAAGAATGTTTAAACCCCTGAAAAGGGGGGAAAATGCACTGGAAGGCACTTGGGAGAACATTCCCCACGTTATAGGAGCATAATCCTAGGACCAGTATCTCCTTCACCAACATTTGCATCAAGTTGACTGAAGGCGCAAATAAGAATCTGGATTTCAAGAGCCTAACAGATTTGCTCAGCTATTCTCAGCCAATGACACAGCTTTTCTCGCTGAAGTTAGAGATACACTTTCTTATTAGACTTTTAAAAAATGAGAAAAATAGTACAAATGGAGAGAGGGAGGGAGAAGAGAACAGAAAATGATTGCACATTGAAATAAATGTGCTACTTGAGAAAATTATAAGTGCCTAAAAAGAGGAGTTTATAATGAAAGTGCCTTCTCAAGCATAACTATAGCATCACTATTCCGATGCAAAGATACAATAAACTGTCTTATTAAATCCAAGGAGTTAGATTTAATAAGATGGGTGCTATATTAAATAAATGCCAACTGATTATTAAAGATCTTTTATTGAGGATTTACAACTCTGCCATCAAATAGCTGAGCAGTATTCAGGTATAATAAGACCCATATGAGAAACTTAAACTACTGCAAAGAACCAAAAACACTATTACAAACAGACCATGAAAACTTGGAAAATAGATAAGAGGCAAAAAACATCCCATCAAATTACTGTCAATAGTGGGGGCTGAGGCAATGAGGGAGGACAAAATATCATTTACATATGAGTCAACTAAATAGCTATTCAAAAGCGCTATAGCGTGACAGAATGGCACACTCTGTAGGTAGATATGCCCTCCCCTAGGAGCTGATCTGGCCTGCCTTTTTTCCTTTGGAAAGAAAATTAACTTTTTTAATGTGAGTTTTCTGTAGTGAAGAAACCCTAGGGTTTCTCAGACAATGATTCTGTCTTCCAAAGTGAAAGTGAGCTTTAAGAGCAAATGTCTTGTATCTCTACCCCAGACCTAGGGCTGCTAAGGGGGTTGGAGAAAGCAAGAGGGAAAGGAATAGAGAGAGGTGAGGGCTAGGGAGGGAGGGATGGCTGGAAGGAGAGAGAGGAGAGGAGGGAGTGGGGAGCAGAGGGAGTGAGAGATGGAGAAAGGAGGAGGGAGGTGGCGGGGGAAGAAGAGGGAAGGAGAGAGGAAAAGAGGAAGAAGGAGGAGGGGGAAGAGGGGAGAGAGACGGAGAGGAGGTGTGAGGGGAGGGAAAAGGAAGGGTACTTGCCTAAGAGGCAGAAAACTGAGTTTTCTTTCTAGGCTTATGTTTCACACACTGTGGGATATCAAATAAGTTATTCCAAAAATTTAGACCACACCAGGTTCCTCACAAGTCAAATGAAAGGGTTAAACTACGAGACCACTAAATTCCCTGTGAATTCTATACTTCCTTCTATTCTCAAGTCTAGTCCGTGGGTCCTTTGGTAAAGTTCCCTGGAGTAGAAAAACCTTGCAGAACAATAAAACCTTCTTGGAGTATGAGAGAGAGAGACTGAGACCCAGAGAGAGCAAGGAGAAATCTTTGAGAGTAATCATTATACCCTCATGGTTTATATAGCCCTTCCCAATTTTTTGAAGCACTCTCACGGCTGGTACACTAGACTCCTTGTTAGGTGGGCAAGGAAAGTACTGTTATTTCCATTGCACAGAGAAGGCAGCTGAGCTCAGGACTTGCATGCTGGCTCACCCATGAGTGGCCAGACCCCCCCACAACTCAGTGCCAACCTGGTGGGTGGGTGGGGTGGGCACCTCGTATGCACGAGCAGAACACTCCAAGACGGGAAGCCCTGGACACGTGCTCAGGCAGGACGGATAAGGACACAGCTTCCCAACCAGGCCACCACTTGCCTTTGGCCCACAACAGGCAAAGAGGATGCTACAGACAGTATGGAAAAAAGAGCCCCCAATATTGCACTATTGACAAATGACTCCATTTATAGTCCAGATTTTGGACACCTTGTTCTTAGTCACAAGTGACATGTAATTTATCCTTAAACAACTAGCCTCTATATCTTTGGTACCTGAGGCTTTAGGTTAAGACATGTGGATGTCCCTCATAAATCTGATCTCCTTCAGGACCTGTCAGTGACCCACCCCCACAGTAACCACCCAGGAGCAACACGGCTACTTCCTTTTCCTCCCGACAGGCTTCAGTAGGAGTAAAGAAATTATCCTTAAAATATACAAAGCAATTCCTCACATAGGTAGGAAAGAAGTCATCTAAGCTGTAAACAAAAGGGAGAACAGAAAACTACCGAAAGAAAATTGAGGAGAAGGGGAAAATGTGTATTTCTCTCTCTCGCCATCCCTCTTGTGTGTCACAGGCTGGGATCACGGTGGTTCTACACTGTAGAGGAACATCCGTCAACACTAATCAATACATGGGATGTTAGTCATGGATGATAAATTTGAAAGGGATTATAACTGCAAATAGTGATCAATAGAGACTTGCTGGAGGAGACAGAGAGGAAAAAACAACCTGAAAATGTTACACGGTTAATAAACTAAGGGGGAGGGTCAGTCTTAAACAAAACTCCAAGGGACCTACAGTGTTCTAGCTCCTTCTCTTAAGAGAGGTGGGATGGAAGGGGGAGTGGATAAATAATCCTCCTCCAGACTTTTCCACAAGGCAACTGCTACCTAAAAGGGTACGTTATTAATTTACAGCATATTTGCTGACCCTTCTGATTGGAAGGCACATTCTCCATTAGCATTTGGTTGAAGATTTGTTTCTGGATCTGAGCTGGCATCACTTAAAGCCCTCAGAGTATAGCTTGCCCTTTCCCAACACCCACCCTCCCTCCGCCCCCTTCCCTCCCTCCTCTCTCTTCTCTTCTCCCCTCCTCTGATTTCACCACTGGTACATGACTGAGCAGTGCATTCAAAAGCATGACATCCCTCTCTGCAAACAAATATATCCTGAAACCAAGCAAACAGGGAAAAAAATGCAAGGAGCCTGCGCTGCTCACCCATAGATGAACGGAACTATCCGTCTTGTCACCAGAGGTTGGAGTGAGAGGTTACTCCGAGTCTATACCTTAGCTTCTCTGCTGACGCTTGCAAGAAACTTCCTTAAAAATAAGACAAAATAAAGAGTGAAAAGAAGAATCCTGGCACATCAAGCACTTAGCCGGTCCCTCTAGAACCCTTCCCAGATCATGTCTTCTCACCACCTTTGGAGTCACAGCTCCAGGCCTGACATATAAATTTTTTTTCCGCTGACCTTTTAGTGTCCTTTCTGCCAGAGTGTGTAAACCATAAGCTGATATATGAAGGCAATTTTTAGTGGTGCCACTTGTATCTGAGTGATTGCACACACTTTACGTTTCTGGCCTGCCACCCCTTCCACCTTTCGAAGATCTCTCTGTTTTCTTTTAAGGGAACTGCAACAAAGGTGAAAGCAAGTTTAACTGCTTCAAGACTTTGATGGCCAGGAGCACCTGTTTGCAGGATTCGTAACTGACCAGGGCCCATCTTCAAAGCTGGAATTTTTCTTTGCTGCTCTGGGGATCAGCAGGGTAGGGGTAATGGGGTAGAGAGGTCACAGTGGCACTTCTCCCTTCCATCCCCCCAACCACAGCCAAAGCTGACAGGCATCAAAGCTCCAGGCCTTGTTGAAGACTCAGAGGACACAGAGTCATTGTCTCCATAAATCCTAAGAGCCTGGGCCTCTGGGGACTTCCTTGGTCAGAGTTCAGGGGGAGGGAGATGGGGTGGAGGAGTAAGTGGGTATAAAGCCAGAGAAGATACCTGGCTGGTAGAATCACAGAGAGTCCTAAACTCCCTCACCCTGCCATAGTGCTGTCACCCCCTCAAAAGCCAAGGTTGCTGTTTTTCCTCCGTGTGGACACAGAGTCGGTCCTGCTAAGGCTCTGAAACATGTCCTGGTCTTAGAAGAGAGATGAAGAGAAGCACAAGAGGAGGCAGCACCTGCTCTCCTTACTCCAGCTGGGATGGAGGCTATAGAAAAAGTGCAGCCGCCACCCAGGAGAGTGCATGCTCTTGTTCTTACGGCAGCTCACAAGGGATCAGGCATCGAAGTCTGAAGCAAGAGGACCCCGCCAGGCGAGACGAAGCTCACGGTGAAGGAGGAAATATAAAAGAGTTGGACTGAGCTCAATGAAGCTACTCTCAGCTACTAATATCCTCCATGCAGGAGCAACAGGGGTGAGCGACGTCTGCAATGGGAATGTGGCTCTTAGTGGACCAAATTCAAGACCACTCCACCACCATGCCATTACTGCCCTTCTGCTGCCAATCGCGGACGATCAGAGTTCAATTTCATCAAGGGGTCCCTTTCACTGGAGCATGTCTCAAGAAGGCTGAATAAGAATGCCCGCCCACCTCAAGTAAGACCCATTGTCATTTCCCAGCTACTAGGCCCCAATTATCCCAAGAGACTAGGAATATCTAGGTAGCCAGTGAAGATGCCCTTCACAGAAAGACCTGAAGATGACCTGGAGAGACCTTCATTGGGCTCTTCACCTTAAGTCCATGTCCTTGTCTGTGTGTCTTAACTGTCTGTGGGCAGATCACAGTAATTTGCTACTAATAATAAGGTTGTAAGATTTAAAATTTTCTTTAACGTATTATTTAAAATTTTGGTTTCATTTTCTCACTCAAACTATTTAAATTTTGAGTGATAAAGAAAGCAGGGAAGTACAGCTGGTGTCTGGGAATTGCCAAATCTGAAGACCATCTGATCTTTGTCCCTGGCCACAGAGAAGAGGACCTATTGATACACCACGGAGATACATGGCAGTTATAAGTTATTATAAGGCTGTGCCTCCCCCACAAAGTCTTTGGGGAGGTGCTCAAAATCCAAACATGCGTTTGGGAGTACTTTGAGTCTGTAAAAATCACCCATCACAGTTGCGGCAGCTGAGAAAAGGAAGAGAAGTTAGGGATCAACCGATGACCAGAGCAGCACAGGATAAGGGGATGGGAAAGGATACAGGCAAATGGTCAGTAGACATGTGTCTACTGGGGAGGAGAGAGGAGCTCCAAAGACAGACCCATCCAGCATCCTCTGCCAGGACCCTGGTCTGGGTGCCCAATGCAGGAAAGGTGACCAAGTTCGATCTACCATAGGGCCATCTGGTGGGGACCACAAGAGCTGGAAAGCCCAAAACATTCCATAGAAAAGGAGTGCTGGGAGCCATAGCCTCCCCCTGCTTCCAGGATGAAACACCATCTTGACTGATGATCCTGGCTCCAAGGGCTGTTAGGGACATGGCCAGCGGCATCTATGTTTGCCAAGGACCAAGAACTCCAGGAAAGTGGAGGTGCTGCTGAGGGTTCTAGCTTAGCAACTTCCTCTTCAAAAAATGGTGACAAGACTTTGAGAAGTACTCCAGTGAGAACTCCAGGGAAAGCAATGGTGGTACCCCCAGGCATGGACTTTGGGCATAATTTCAGTGGGAGTATAAGGGACTAGGCCTGTCTTGGGAATGCCTGTGAGGGGCAGACTGGGGTTGGCCAAGCAGAGTTCCAAAGAACAAGAATCCCTGTGTGCCAAATGCAGAGCTGGGGCAGCTAGAAATCAATACTAAAGAAACAGGAGCGTGGGACTTCCCTGGTGGCACAGTGGTTAAGAATCCTCCTGCCAATGCAGGGGACACGGGTTCGAGCCCTGGTCCAGGAAGATCCCACGTGCTGTGGAGCAACTAAGCCCGTGCGCCACAACTACTGAGCCTGCGCTCTAGAGCCTGTGAGCCACAACTACTGAGCCCATGTGCCACAACTGCTGAAGCCCATGCGCCTAGAGCCTGTGTTCCGCAACAAGAGAAGCCACTGCAATGAGAATCCCGTGCACCACAACAAAGAGTAGCCCCCGCTCTCAGCAACTAGAGAAAGCCCACGCGCAGCAACGAAGACCCAACACAGCCAAAAATAAATAAATAAAATATAAATAAATTTATTTAAAAAAAAAAAAAAAACGGGAACCTAATGTTCACCTCAATCAAGACAGTTGACAGATCTTCCACCCTAGGAGATGCCATTGAAGGTCAGCCTTGAGACAGAAATTTAATACTCATTAAGAATCTATACCAGTCACTGTGCCAAAAAGCTTATATATATTTACCTCAGTTAAACTTATAACAATACTGTGGTATTTTCACTCCATCTTCCAGATGAGTAAATTAAGGCTCAGAGAGCCTAAGTAATTTATCCAGTGTCAAAGCCCAGAGCTGTCAATCTCCAAAGGCACTGATCTTTTCTGCACCACATGCCACTTCTCAGGTGATCTGCCGTATTCAGCCTTTCTCAAACAGAATGGATGGGACTCAGAGGTTACAAAGGGAAAACGATGTTCTGTCCTCTTGAATCCTGGACTCAAACAACTTTTGGACTATTAAGAATGCCATACTGTTTGTAGAGTGGCCAATAGCAAAGGTTAAGATTGAGGAAGGTCAAGAAACTAAAAGATATTTTTAAATTATGGATTAATGGGCAAACTTGCGCCCACATTAGTTGGAAGACACAGCCTGTGACTTACTTATGTCATTCCCATGCTCCCATCTCCATCAGAGTCATGGTCTTGTGCTGTCACTCTTGCCTGTGTGGTGAATCTGAGAGTCCTTCCTGTCCATCTCCTCATTTGGCAGATGGAGGGAGGATGAAGAAGAAACTGCTTACAGAAGGGCTGTCCTCAGAGAAATTCAGAGGAAAGGTCATGTTTCCAGCGGCACAAGAGAAGGCACCCCATTCCACTGCTTCCTGAGGTAAGCGGTGGCTTCAAGGATTCCAGAGGCTTATTCTAGGTGCTTTTCACAATTTAAGTGAAAAGGATTATGTCAAAACAGGGGTTCAAAAGCGTCTTGTCCCACAGGCAAAAAATTCCATTACTTACTGCTCAAAAGGGACAATTCAGCAAAGACCTCTTATTCCAGAAGTCAGTTCATTCATTCACTAATTTGTTCATTTATCCATTCACTTATTCATTCATGAATTATTTATTGAGCCCTGCTCTATGAAGGGCACCATGCTAGGGCTAAAACAAACATGGTTCCCATCCCATGGAGCTGACAGTTCCACAAGGAAGTTAGACACTAAGCACATAAAAGCACAAGTACATGTGAAATTACCACTGTAGAAGTGCTACAGAGGAGAAGCACATGCGGCAATGAGCGCTTACAATAAGGGAATATAACTGAATCAGGGCAGAAGGAGGATCCTCTGATGAGTGGACAGAGAGCTGAGGTTGAGGAGGAGGTATCTAGGTGAATGGGGTTAGGGAGAGAGTTCCAAGTAGAGAAAATAGCAAGTGCAAACTCCCTGGCAGGAGAGGGCATGGCAAGGATGTTGGTGTAGATGGAGAGCAGAGAGAGGAGGAGGAGATGTGAAACAAGGCTGGAGACACAGACAGAACCCTGACCATGCAGTGCATGGGATATCTTAAAGACTGAGGTCTTTACCCTAAAACCAACGGAAAGCCACTGAGTTTTCACTGGTAGAGGAAGTGACATACCAGAGCTGCAGTTCAAAAACATCATGCTGGTTTGCATGTGAAGAATGAATTTAAATGAGACCAGAATGAAAGAGGAAAGCCAGTAAGGAGATGGTTTGCCAGCTCCAACAAGGTTATGGTGACTTGGATCAGGGTATATGAATGAAGACAGAGCTAAGTGGACTGACTCAGATTATTTGGGAGGTAATTCAACAGATCTAGGTGATGGGCTGATTATAGAAGATGAGGAAGGTAAAAGTAACTAGGGATAACTTGTAGCCTTCTAGCCAATGTGAGCAAATTATTTCTCCTAGAAAGCAGACGTATGAAACCCTCTGTCAGAAGCACATGAGTTCTTTTGGGGAAAAAGCACTGTTGCTGGAGAAGCAAGGGAAAGGAATAGAGGGATGTCCTGGGGACCTATAAGGCCACACCTTCTCAAGGATGGCCAGAAGCTTCACAGATCCATGCACAGCCTGTTCTCCCCGCACTCCCCTCCCCTCCCCCTCCCTCTGAATCACTGGTGCACATCAGGATGCTTGGCACAAAGTAGATGCCCCATCTTAAGGGGAGAGGAGACATCAGAGGACCAGTTCCACCAGGAATTATCAGTTAACCCTTCAACAAGTCTCACAACCTCTATGCTCCTCAATTTGAGGGCAATGAACCAGATTCATGGTTTTCAGTGCTTCTCAGAAACCAAGTTTTCCGGAGCATCTACATGGCCACTGGAGTTTGCACCCCAACATACACCTCCCTCCACTTCATTCCATCCCAAACCACCAAATCCTTATTTCCCATTCTGATGTGTTTGCCTGTTGGGCTTTTACAAAGGAAGTTACTTTCCTTTGGGGAGAAAAAAAATGTTTCCCAGCAAAAGTAAGGAAATACCTGTCCCCAGGAGAGGCCTCAGATCTCTGAATAGAATAAAAATTCTATTTTGGGGGTCCTAAATGGAAAGGACAGTAAACTTCTGAAAGGAGAATCTCCTAGATACTGGCTCTCCACCACAAGGGATGAAAAAAAAACCACTTCCAAGTTTAAAGCAGCTGCCATAGCATCATTTTCCTCAGGGAAAGACTCCCTACTGTCTGCTTTCCATGACCTTCCACTTACCACCAAGCCTCACCCTCCTGGTCTCCCGCATGCCTTCACCAAGGCCCATGTGAGGTAAAGGAGAAGCAGTTTAGATGAACTAGAGTCCTCTTCTGCCCCTTTCTCCATGGCCCACTGTCTCATCTCCCCAGCCTCTCTAGTTTTTAGGAGAAAGGTTTCATTACTGAGCACAGCCAGGAGTCATAGTAGCCCTTGACTGATGCTGTCAGTTAGATGAAGAGCTCTTGTGGCAGAAATTGTCTTTTCTTCATTAAGTTTGAAAACATGCCCACAGGCTAGCCTGTGATCTGCTCATCAATAAATGGAAATATACTGAGAGACCCAAATCATGCCAGGATTTAGTCAAGAAAGGATGTATACCTTGTCAGTTTCCTGCCTCAAGTAAGAATTCCTAAAATCCCCTGTCTTCACTCACCTCAGCCTGAGGTCTGAGGGGAAGGAGAAGAGAGACATCAGTTTTGATGTGAGGCTCTCCTTGAGATGGACCATCACTTAACAGCCTCCAATCTATGGGACAGAAGGGTCTTCCATTTATACACAGAGGTCTCCCATCTCTGATTCTTTCCAGGACCATCTGGGGAACTGGTTCCCTGAGGAAGGAATACTGGCAGAACTCTGAATATGTCACCAATGACTCAGTCATGAGGAATCTCCTTCAACACAGCCTCCAAGGACTTCAGGAAGGCTGAAGATGGTAGGGGCTGGGTTTACCAGGATTCCCAAATGTCTGTGCAAGACTGCAGGACAAGAGGCAGCCATTGCTAAAGGGCCAGACTACAATGAAGAGAGAAAGGAAGTAAAAAAGGGAGTGGTGGGGAGGAAAGAAAATAACCACCCAGAAAAGCCAAGCAGGAACCTAACCTGCCTTAGGAAATAAAATTAAAAAGAGTTCTACTTTTTGTCATCAAAGTCAAGAGAACAAAACACACCAAAAATAAAAACAATGAAAAAACCAGCAAGCACCAAAACTGCCATCAAGCCAACAGGCATTATTAGCTTAAGACTCTAACCTGCAGGTTTTCAACAATTAACTTTTAAAGTGATTGTTCACCAATCCACCTTGATTTCATTATGTGGAGTAATGTCAATATTGGCAGGCTTCTCCTAAAATTCCGGCTGTGCAGAGACAATGCCACCAGTGCTGGGCACCTGGGCCGTGGGGTGAGGATGGGGGCAGGAGGCTGTTCTCACATTGTTTGGCTCATGATTTTCATTTTCTTGCATGTTTTTTTCTTCTCATCACCAGGCTTTGCTCTTTTCCTTGCCAAGTAGCATTACTTGTCATTGAATTGCAGCCTCCGGTGGCAGTTTCACAGAGAGGCCAAAAACGCAGTGGTGACTGGCCATGCTGCTGTGTCCCTGAACATGCTACTTCTCAATTTCTCCCGATTTCATCTAGGAATTTGGGGGCCTGGATTTGTGCTCATTCAAACATTTTATGTCAGGGTTTTGTAACTGTCCTTTTCATCATTTTATTTAACAGTTTTTAAAAGCCAATCTTCATTCATTCATTCAACTAACATAATTGGTCACTTACCATGAGCCACAGTCTCCCTCCCCTTGTGTGGAGGCGAAAGAGGGAAAACAATTTCCAAACAGTAATGGGGCACCATGGTACACGGAGAGCATCCTACTAAGATCAGAAGGTCAGGGAAAGCCTCCCACATGAGGAAAGGCTAGAGATGCAGCTGAAAAGAGAAGCAGAACATAGCAGGGAAGAGTGTATGGAGCAGGAAAAGGAGGATGTCCAGGCAATGGGAGAACCACGTCTACAGGGCCAGAAGGCAGAGAAGCAGAACGTGATGCAGCTGAGGAACCATCAGAGTAATAAATTATATTAATGCAGCACTTACTCTAGGCAAGACCCTGTGGAGCACTTCACACATATTATTTCATTTAATGCTCACAACAACTCTGGCAGGTATATAGTATTATTACTCTTATTTTCAGATAAGATATTAGAGAAGTTAACTTCCCAAGATCAGACAGCCGTTAAGTACGATTTGAACTGTTGCTTTGATTTCAGAACCTATACACCACCACTGAGGCAGACAGCTGAGGCTTATTAGTTAGAGAGCTTGGTGTAATGGGAAAGATGAGCGGTGTTAAAAATGAGGATTAACAGGTACCGGAGCCTTGCATGAACACTAAGGAGTCTGGACACTACAGGCATACCTCCTTTGATTGTGCTTGGCTTTACTGTGCTTTGCAGATATTACATTTTTTACAAATTGAAGGTTTGTGGCAACCCTGCATCAAGCAAGTCTATCAGCACCATTTTTTTCCAATAGCATTTGCTCACTTCATCTTTCTGTGTTACATGTTGGTAATTCTCGCAATGTTTTTAACTGTTTCATCATTATTGTATTTGTTATGGTGATCTGTGATCAGTGCTCTTTTTTGTTACTACTACAACTTGCTGAAGGTTCAGATCATGGCTAACATTTTTTAGCAATAAAGTTTTTTGTTTTGTTTTGTTTTTGCCGTACGTGGGCCTCTCACTGTTGTGGCCTCTCCTGTTGCAGAGCACAGGCTCCGGACGCGCAGGCTCAGCGGCCATGGCTCACGGGCCCAGCCGCTCCGTGGCATGTGGGGATTCCTCCCGGACCGGGGCATGAACCCGTGTCCCCTGCATCGGCAGGCGGACTCTCAACCACTGCGCCACCAGGGAAGCCCAATAAAGTATTTTTTAATTAAGGTATGTACAATGGGGTTTTTTAAACATAATGCTATTGCACACTTAATAGACTAAGTATAGTATAAACATAACTTTAACATGTACTGGGAAACCAAAAACTCCGTGACTTGCTTTATTATGATATTCACTTTATTATGGTAGTCTGGAACCAAACCTGCAATATCTCCAAGGTATGCCTGAATTCAGTAGTCGTTCAGGAGCCATGAAGGATTTAGGCAGAAATGAGAGATAACTAGATTTGGAAAGATCACTCTGGTGGCAAAGAATTATGATGGTGAAAAAGGAGAAAAATAATCTCTTTAGCATTTTATCCAAACCTTTTCTGGTTTCTCTCTAGAAGCACCCCTACCTCCACTTTAAAAAATAAAATGAAAATAGAGAAGAGGCACAAGACTCTTTTTCAAATATAAAGGATACTGTAGACTTTGTTTCTACCCAAAATTGAGTAAAAGATTGGATTTATCCTCCTGCCTAAAACAACAAAAGAGCAAACAACATATATAAAAAATCGATTTTCAAAACACTGGACATCAGGCAATGAAGGTCAAGGATCCCTGAGAAATGCGCCTACAACTGCCCCAACTTACTGCCTGGAGAAAACGTCCAGGTCACAGTGGAAGGAGAGGGACCCATATGGAGCCCAGTGATCTCCGTGAGTTAAAAAGATAGAGCTGGGAGTCCTGTAGACAATTGAGTTTTCAGGGCAGAGTAGTGGAGAGGAGAAAGATGCACAGAAAAAGAGAGAATTCTGGAAATCTGAAGAAGGTTCCCCTCTAGAATTAAGGTGAGCACTGATCAGCTAAAGTGTGTGAGGAAACTATTCAGGACCAGGGGCAAAAAATCACTTGAAAGGATTAGAGGTAAAAAGAAATGGCACCTCTTTCCACCAGCCAGAATGCAAAAACCTAATAATTGTACAAAGAAGAATTTTGCCTCAGTAGTAAGGAAAATTAACCCTAGACTACACTGCTCTGATCCTGCCTAACAAAGCATAGAAACAAGAACTGAAAGGCTCCAACTATTTCCAACTACTTTAATAATGTCCCAGGGGAAAAAAAATAAAGTTCAAAGATATTTATAGAAATACTAAAATATATAACATCAAACAGGATAAAATTCTCAATATCTAGTATCCAATTAAAAATGATTATGCATGCAAAGCAGAAAAATATGACCATAATTTAGAAGAAAAATCAATAAATTAAAATTGACTCACAATTGATACTGACGATAGAATTAGTAGACAAGGACCCTAAAAGAATTGTTAAAACTATACTCCATGTGTTCAAGAAGGTAAAGGAGTACTTTAGCATGTAAATCGAGACATGAGAGATATAAAAAAGGCTCAACTCTAACTTTTTTTTTTGGTCACGAGGCATGTGGGATCTTAGTTCCCTGACCAGGGATCGAACCCATGTCCCCTGCAGCGAAAGGGCAGAGCCTTAACAACTGGACCACCAGGAAATTCCTAAATCTAACTTCTAAACATAAAAACTACTGTGCCTGAGGTAGACTAGATACTAGGGACTTCCCTAGTGGCTCAGTGGTAAATAATCCACTTGTCACGAGGCATGTGGGATGTTTGAGCCCTGGTCCAGGCAGATCCCACATGCCATGGAGCAACTAAGCCCGTGTGCCACAACTACTGAGCCTGTGCTCTAGAGCCCGTGAGCCACAACTACTGAGCCTGCATGCCACAACTACTGAAGCCCACATGCCTAGAGCCCGTGCTCCACAACAAGAGAAGCCACCGCAATGAGAAGCCCACACACCGCAATGAAGAGTAGCCCCCTGCTCACCACAACTAGAGAAAGCCCACACACAGCAATGAAGACCCAATGCAGCCAAAAATAAATACATAAATTTATTTTTTTTAAATGCATACCAGATTAGATTAAGAACAGATTAGACACTGCAAAAGAGAGCATTGGTAAACTTGAAAATATAGCAATAGAAACTTTCCAAAATGAAAAAAAAAAAGGAACAGAGAATCTGTGAGCTGGGGGACAACTATGAGAGGTTGAATATTCATGTTATTGATATTTTAGTCTCTGAAAGGGAGAAGGGCATAAAATAATACTTGAAAAAATACTGGCTGAAAAATTTCCAAATTTGATGAAAATTATAAATCACATAACCAAGAAGCTCAGTGAATTCCAAGCACAAGAAACATGAAGAAAAACATACCAAGGCACATCTTAAGCAAATTTCTTAAACCCAATGATAAAGAGGTAATCTTAAAAGCAGCTGGAGAAAAAAAGAGACACATTACATCCAGAGGAACAAAGATTAAAAATAGAGGCAAATTTTCCCTTAGAAATGGTCCAAATTAGAACACAATGGAATGACATCTCTACAGTACTGGATGGTGAAAAACTGTAAACATAGAATTCTTTACCTTGTGAAAAATAAAGACAAAATAAATATTTTTTCAGACATTCAAAAGCTAGATTTCATTATCAGTAGATCTTCACTGTGGAAAATATTAAAGGAAGTACCTCAAGCAGAAGGAAAATGACAGCAGATGTAAATCTGAAGCTACACAAAGAAGAGTACTAGATATGGTAACTAAATGGGTAAAAATATACTTTTAAATTTATTATTTAAATTACTTTAAAAGATAATTGACAATTTAAGAAAAAGTAATAAAAATTCATTGTGGAGTTTATAACATACATAAAAGTAAAATTTATGATAAGAATAGCACAAGGGTCAGAAGGAGAGAAATGGAAATACACCACCATAAAGTTTTTGTACTATACCTAAAGCGGTATAATATCACTTAAAGGTAGACTGTGATAAATTATATAAATTATGATGTGTACTATAATCTGGGCATACTTCACGTTCACAGCAGGGGCAGTTGTGTGGAGGAAGCCCATACAGAGTGCAGAAGCACATGATGTAGCCAAGATTCACGGTGATTTATACACAAGATACAATGTGGCTGTATCTATTCTATTTCTGCCATCCTTCACTTGCACAGCTGATTCTCAACAGAAACAGTTCAGTGGAATTTATAATGGTAGGGCTACCCATCTTTTCATTCCTTGATCAAAATACCATTTTTTATACTATTATGTGAATTGTATTTATGTTTTACAATTTAAACCTGATAACATGTGTACTTGACACGTGTACTTGACCATAATTCTTATGGTTTCAAATTTTCTCCCTTTGGGAAGGTAGGGGGCAGGAAGATGTGTCTTGAAATACATTATCTTAAGGGAGTAAAATCTCTCAGAAAGGTTTTTTTAGGGGAGGGATCTCTACTGTTTGATTTCAACGTTCCAATATCCTAAAAAAATGGCATAAAACCTTCGGATGGGCCTAAATCTGGAATTGTTATCATGTTTTTTCAATGCCAAGCCCTTGAGGGCAATAATATTTATATTTTAATAAGTCTGGACAAAGTTTAAAGGCTGCTGTTCCCCCCCAGCAAGATGACAATATGTGAGTTAGACACTTGGTTCAGATTCAACCTCTGACTTCATCCTCAGGAGGTAAGCTATGTTCTTGAAACAATGACCTTCTCCTGGAGCTACTACTAGAATATTCAGCAGAATTGCCCCAAGGAGGAGCCAGTACGGCTCTAACAGGAATTCTGTGGGATTTTCATGGCCTGGTGAGGCCCAGAACAATAGTATTTACTGTTGACAGAAGCATTTTCCTGCTGACAGACAGAAGTGACTAGAGTGATGTGTCAGGTGCTAGATAATTGAAAGTAGAGTGCCATGTATTCTTCTGTTATTGAGTGCAGTGTTCTATAAAGGTCAATTATGTCAAATTAGTTGATGTCAGATTAGTATTGTTTAGTTCTTCCACATCCTTATTGGCTTTTTTCTATATGTGTTCTATCTATTATTAAGAGAAGGTGCTAAAATCTCTGATTACCACTGTATGTTTTTTCTCTTTGCAGTTCTATCAGTTTTTTGCTTCATGTTTGGAAGTTGTTATGTTCATAATGTTAGGTGCATAAATGTTTAAGATTGTTATGTTCTATGATGAGGAGACTTCTTTATCATCATTAAATGGGCCTCTTTATCCCTTGTAATATTCTTTGCTCTGAAATCTACTTTGATATTAATATAGCCACTCCAGCTCTCTTTAATTAGTTTTAATGATATATCTTTTCCATCAATTTACTTATATTTATTTCTTGATATTTAAAGGAGGTTTTTTGTAAAAAGCACATAGTGGATCTTACTTTTTTTTATCCACTGGGTCCATCTCTGTGACCATTTACATTTAATGTAATTGTTGACATAGCTGAGCTTAAATCTATAAATCTATCAAATCTATCATCTTGCTATTCATTTTATATTTGAATTATCTGCTTTTCTTCCCTCTTTCCTCTTTTTCTCCCTTCTTTGGATTAAATATTTTTATGACTCCATTCTATCTCTATTGTTGATTACTATGTAAAATTCTTTGTTTTGTTATTTTAATGATTGCCCAGCCTACCAGCATGACCATTTTGATTAAATTAATTGTTCAAGTTTAAAAAAAACCAAAAAACAGATTTTTAATCAGCTGATGAAAAAGAAAATGTTGACTGGAACTATGTCTATACATTTCTAGAATCCTGCACTGGGATCTATATCTACTGAAAATATCTCCTCCATACATCTATTCACATAAAGACTTAAACACTATTAAATTCTACTTGGAGGCCAAGCTGCCCCAAGCAAAGAGCCGTCAGTGAGTTTGAGATGGGATGAAGAAGATGAGTGCAGAAGATGCAGCTATCAATTAATAAGTGAGAGACCTACTGTGTGTCCAGCATGGAGTGTTAGATTCATCATTTATGGAACCTTCACCACAGTTCTATTTGGTAATTGTTATCCAATTTTACAGATGCATAAAGTAAGATTCAGATGACAAATTATTAAGCAGATTTACAGAGTAACACAAATAGCAAAAGGGGAGAAGCCACTAGAATCCAGATCTGTCTGGCTTAAAGACGATATACAGGCTCTAGCTTAGATGACCTCCAGATCTGGGACGGTTGTCAGAAATTATGTCCCTATAATCTAACACAGCATCTGCCTATCACCAAATGAGTGCCCAATAAGTATTCATTGAATGAATAACAAGGTAGAGATGTGAGGACAAAGATGGACTCACACACTGCCCACCTCATGAGGGTGTCTGTGCTGATCCTAAAGATATCCAGTCACAGAGGTATCTCCTTTTATAAAACGCTGCCGCACCTCCCCCTTAGCACACCACACAACTTTTGGGAGGGAGACTCTTAAACTCTTCCTTTTCCTAGAAGAAAATTTCTGTATTTCCAATCTACTGAGGAGCCAATAAGGACATCTTTCTCCAAGACTGGGATGGATTCCACTAATGATGGCTTAGTTGAAATAAAGAGCAACTTTTCAAAAGTTGGGAATTAGCTATAGGTATAAGCAAGTTAAATTCATCTATAGCCATGGATGGGCCTGTTTTTATATCAATTGAAACAGAAAAACTGTAGATGGGGACTGGTTTTAGTTCAGGCCTAAACTCAGTAGCATTTCTTGATGAGGAGGCAGAACAGAACTACTTAAGCATGATGAAAGTTCTGTCTTCACTTTAGGATTGATTTCTAAAAGGTGATGTGAATTTTCATGTGGACCAAGAGAGTCACCAAAGACATTCCCCAACGTTGCCACACAGCCTATAACAAGATCTCTGACAGAACACAGGAGGTAAAGATGGGATCTAGGCATAGACCTGGTCCAGCAGAGTATTTTAGGCCTCCAAAATCAGGGTGTGAGCATAAGTCAAGAGTCAGGCATTAAGTAGGACCAGTCAGGCTTTTGGAGCTGCCCTCTGTGAGCCCTCTGTCTCCTTTCTGGGCTCATGCCAGCATTCTCAAGATTAGACATGGGCTGTAATCCTTGTTCACAGAGAATCTAGCCACGACATTCGTTGCTAGAGCCGTTGCGACCTAGGATCTCAGTGCATAAAGATATCTGACCCACCTGTCCAATCAGGTGCTCCTCTTTGCCCCCAATTACATCACGAAGACTCAGAGTTATAAACAAGGTTATTACTTTTAGTAAAATAGTAATCATCTCTTACATTTAAATGGTGCTTTACAACTTACAAAGCACTTTCATTTCTATTATCCCATGGACAAGGCCAAATAGGCCTGACAGCAGGGCACACAAACAAAAGCAAGATTTAAAAAAAAAAAAAAAAAAAAAGCCACCCTGAGTACAAACCCAAGAATAAAAGAAAATCGAAAACTAGAAACTTAAACCTATAACCATGGCCAAAGAGGAGAGACACAAGTGGATCAAGAACCTACAGAGCAAAGCAGCATACAAATTGAAGGAATCAATATGAATCACAAGAAAACCAAAGCTACAGATCAAAATCTAAACCACACCAGCCAATTCTGAAATAACCACTTACATCTCTGAATACAGGAACAATGTGACTTCTCCGAGATAAATCATTGACATTAATTACCTGCAAAGATTTGGTGAACACAGAGCCTCTATTTTATTTAGGTAGCAAGACACTGTTAAAAGAAATCTTAACTCAAGCAGAGTTTCCATTCTTGCATTGTTTTTCTAAGTTTTTCTAATTCTGATCCTAGGTTCAAAATAAAATGTCCAGCTCAGCATCCCCACTCAATCTCAGTCATCAGCAACACTTACTAAAGCACACTGCTGGGCACACATGTCTCTGAGCCTTGTCCCTGTAATGGTACAAGATGATTGTTATTTTATTCAATATAATAACCTTTTATAAATATAATAATAAAAATAAAATTATAATATAATACTATAAAATATACACACACATTATATATAGTAACCTTGTTTATAGCTCTGAGCCTTCTTGCTGGGATCAAGTGCAGAGGGGAAGACCCAGTTGGACTACATCATCTTTATGAACTGGTTTTCACAGAACAACAAGACAGACTACCATATTAATAGCACACATTAGTTTACTTGTTTGTAATGATTAGAAAGGGAGAATGACTTTCCCTCCCTAAAACCCATCCTAGTGGGATCTCTGAGGACCATCAACTCACAAAAATGTTCATTCTAGGACACTTTGGCTCTCCATAATTCAAACCCAAAAGTCAAATTTAATTTATTCAGATTAATATGAGAGACAGCTCAGCCTGGAAATTAACCAAAAGTCAAATTATTACATAATGGTAATATTATTCAGAGTGCATTCAATAAATTTAAACAGGCTGTCAACCAGTTCATTGGCGCCCCTCAGTACCCTAACAAAAAGGATGATCTCTAATGGATTTATCAATATTTGTTCACGTGAACTTCTAATAGTCTCAAAAATGGTTGGGTGGCCCTCTGAGGCTGGCCAAGCATTTTCTTGCTAGTTTGTTTGAAGGGTGTATAGCTTTAGAATTGGGGTGATCTGTATTTGGATCTACATTTAACTCCTGTGACACTCAGTTTCCTCATTTGTAAAAGTTCACCTCACAGAACTAGTATAAGGATTAAGTGAGATAATGTGTGTAAAACAACCATCTTAGTACCTGGCATACGTTGGGCATCCAGGAAATGTTTCCCTTTGTGTTTTCTTTGAAAACCCTGTTTTGGCCAAAAAAACATCATCAATTTGGCATGCCCTAGGTCTAAATTATCACCAATTATAAATGAGTGGAAAGCCAAAGAATGAAGTGTGTATAATTATACATACATCAGAACATTTCTACGGCCTGTGTTTATAGATACATGTTTGGACCTGCCTTGAATTCTCTATAAAATTTTAGGCTCCTTAGAAGAGTCATTGATTTTACTCCTTACTTCTTTCGTAATTCCCTTTGAAAACCTAGTGCATCTTGTTCTTAGCTAGCATTCAGTCACTGTATTGGGTATATTTACAATATGTGCACACGTAAAGCTGCGTTTCACTGATCTGGAGTCACTGGGGAGTGAGCTATCCATGCTTGTGAATATTCCTGATAGCTGAACCCTACTGTATTATGAATATGCCTTAGAATGTTGAGACAGTTTTAGATGAGCTATTTCTACCATTTTATGCATTTCCCCACCTTTTTATACCAAGTTTATTAAATGTATCCTGATCTGTTTGGTTGCTCAGAAACAAGGATTTCATGTTACAGGATTCGCCTATAGTATAGCTATGCCATCATGAATGCTGGAAATGGAGAATTTCTGCACAAATGTCCCATCTTCCAAGCAACAGCCACGAGCTTGAACCCATGCATGTGGAAACATCTACTTGGAGAGCTCTTTTTGCATATTTTCTGGCTCTTGGTCATTATGATGGCTAATTTTCTGTGTCAATTTGACTGGGCCATAAAGTGCCCAGACATTTGGTCAAACATAATTCTGGGTGTGTCTGAGAGGGTGTTTCTGGATCAGACTAACATTTGAATAGGTAGACTGAGTAAAACAGACTGCCCTCCCTAATGTGCGTGAGCTTCATCTAATCAATTGAAGAGCTACCAAAGCAGAGCAGAAAGTTTATTAAGAGAGAATTCCTCCTGACTGGTTGCTTAAACTAAGACAGTGGTCTTTTCCTTCAGACTTGAACTGAAATATCAGCAGTGGGGCCTGCCGGCTTTCAGACTAAACTTACACCATTGGCTCTGCTGGTTCTCAGACCTTTCAACTCAGACTAGAACTAGAACTAGAACACCATCAGTTCTCCTGTGTCTTCAGCTTGCCAACTGCAGGTCTTGAGACTTCTCAGCCTCCGTATCACATGAGCCAATTCTTTATAATCTATATATATAAAATTATATATAATAATATAATATATATTATATTATTATATTATATATAATATAATATTAATTATATTATATATATAGTTATATATAATATATATAGAACATATATTTTAAATATATTGAATATATTATATATTTCATTATATATTTTCATTTTTATTTTAACATGTTTAACTTACTATTTTATTATACAATAAATAATAATATGAATATTCATAAATATAAATAAATACTTTTTACTGATGTATTTGATATATTGTATATTTATTTTACTATTATATTTTTATTTATATTATATTTACAAAGTTATTTGTTAAATATTATATATAGAGATATAGATAGATAGATATCTAGATATATATATATAGCTATCTCCTGTAGGTTCTGTTTCTCTGGAGAACCCTAATAACCCTGTCATGTACAGCTACCCTAGACCTAGACAAGAAGGATTCTTGACATAGGCCTCATACTGCAGAAAAGGCTATATATATCACAAACAAATAAACAAAATTAAAGACATTTATTAAAGAACACATTGGCACCTCTGTCATTCAGGACACAACACTCATTGCTGCCACAGCATAACCAGTAACTATAAACATCCACTCTCATGATCAACCCTGTTGAGGCCCCAGGAAAGTCTTCTCCACATCTCTCTCCCTGTATTCTCAAAACACGAAGCAGCTGTGTTTGAATGCCATGAACATTTGTGGGCTACACTGCTGCTGACATTGATTTTGACACTTCAGGAAAACTGAGCATTAGAATTGCTTGGCTAAAAGAATAGACATATGAGTTATCTTGTCAAATCTTCCCTCTTAGATAGCTTGAATTCAATAGATTCTCGCATAACTTTGGTTTCCCAGCACTGCTGAGCATTCTTTTCATGCTTTTCTTTGTGTCCTAATTCATGACTTCAGAGGTACTTGTGAATAAGCACAGTATTCAAAACAGCTGCACAGGGT
Organism: Neophocaena asiaeorientalis asiaeorientalis; assembly: GCF_003031525.2. NCBI lineage: Eukaryota > Metazoa > Chordata > Mammalia > Artiodactyla > Phocoenidae > Neophocaena > Neophocaena asiaeorientalis. The sequence goes on along the minus strand of NW_020173955.1, from coordinate 4,474,397 downwards.
AACCAGGAAACATTTTGCATGTTCAACAATTCATATAATCCTTAAACTTATATATTTAGATAAACCTAGGTGTAACATTCATGAAGCATGATACTAAATCTTTAGCCTAACAAGTAGATGGACATTAAATACTAAAATTAAGAATAATTTTCTTTTTTTTAATTTTAAATTTTATTTTATTTATTTTTTTATACAGCAGGTTCTTATTAGTCATCAATTTTACACACATCACTGTATACATGTCAATCCCAATCTCCCAATTCATCACACCACCATCACCACCCCTCCCCCACTTTCCCCCCTTGGTGTCCATACGTTTGTTCTCTACATCTGTGTCTCCATTTCCGCCCTGCAAACCGGTTCATCTGCATCATTTTTCTAGGTTCCACATATATGCGTTAATATACAATATTTGTTTTTCTCTTTCTGACTTATTTCACTCTGTATGACAGACTCTAGATCCATCCACGTCTCAACAAATGGCCCAATTTCGTTCCTTTTTGTGGCTGAGTAATATCCCATTGTATATATGTGCCACATCTTCTTTATCCATTCGCCTGTCGATGGGCATTTAGGTTGCTTCCATGACCTGGCTATTGTAAATAGTGCTGCAGTGAACATTGGGGTGCACGTGTCTTTTTGAATTATGGTTTTCTCTGGGTATATGCCCAGTAGTGGGATTGCTGGGTCATATGGTAATTCTATTTTTAGTTTTTTAAGGAACCTCCATACTGTTCTCCATAGTGGCTGTATCAATGTACATTCCCACCAACAGTGCAAGAGGGTTCCCTTTCCTCCACACTCTCTCCAGCATTTGTTGTTTGTAGATTTTCTGATGATGGCCATTCTGACTGGTGTGAGGTGATACCTCATTGTAGTTTTGATTTGCATTTCTCTCATAATTAGTGATGTTGAGCAGCTTTTCATGTGCTTCTTGGCCATCTATATGTCTTCTTTGGAGAAATGTCTATTTAGGTCTTCTGCCCATTTTTGGATTGGGTTGTTTGTTTTTTAATATTGAGCTGCATGAGCTGTTTATATATTTTGGAGATTAATCCTTTGTCAGTTGCTTCATTTGCAAATATTTTCTCCCATTCTGAGGGTTGTCTTTTCATCTTGTTTATGGTTTCCTTTGCTGTGCAAAAGCTTTTAAGTTTAATTAGGTCCCATTTGTTTATTTTTGTTTTTATTTCCTTTACTCTAGGAGGTGAATCAAAAAAGATCTTGCTGTAATTTATGTCAAAGAATGTTCTTCCTATGTTTTCCTCTAGTAGTTTTTTTTGTTTTGCAGTACGCGGGCCTCTCACTGTTGTGGCCTCTCCCGTTGCGGAGCACAGGCTCCGGACGCACAGGCTCAGCGGCCATGGCTCACGGGCCCAGCCGCTCCGTGGCATGTGGGACCTTCCCGGACCAGGGCACGAACCCGTTTCCCCTGCATCGGCAGGTAGACTCTCAACCACTGCGCCACCAAGGAAGCCCAGAGGTAACTTTTTGAAAGCACGCATAAATATATTTTTAACTTCTTTATGTTTAATGTGCATTACACTTTTATGAAAGTATTTTCATCTGCACACTTTTATTACAATTACAGTTTTTATTTCCTGGACCACTACTGTCAATAATAAAACCAAATGGGTGAAAATTTGATTATCATCCCACAATTTGTGATTTTTGTTACAATTAAGAAAATAAAATACATATATGCCTTTATTAATTAGCCAAACATCCTCAACCATAAAAATTACTCCAAGGGGCTTCCCTGGTGGTGCAGTGGTTGAGAGTCTGCCTGCCTCGGGGCAGGTCCAGGAAGGTGAGGAATGGGAATGGTCAGTATCTTGGTGTTTGGGAAAGCAGCACCAAAAGGGAGGTGAGGGGGTGGGGAGATACAATGGACAACAAGACCTAAAGGCAAATGCCACCTATTCCTTGGGCCGGCCCATTTCCTTGTTTTTAATCATCTATCTGGATCTCTGGCAGCCTAGATTTTCCTGAAGATGGTTTCATTTTCAGAAGGTTGATGGATCATCAAGGGGGAACAGGGTGAGTCAGAAGCCCACAGATGGGCAAAGCTGTAAAGACTTAGGTATTCAGGACAGTGAGTCATCTTCTTTTCAGAGAAGTCACCGGATTCCAGTGCTTCTGTGACTCCCATCTCTGAGGAGAAGGAGGCACACTGCCGTCAAGGCCTCTTCCCCCTCAGAGAGGGACAGCAGTAAATGGTAGGTATAGTGCTTCTTATTCCAGATGGTAAACTCACAAGAGCCCATTAGGCCCAATTCTCAGAGTGTGGGAGGGAGACGCATAGCACCACTGAAAGAATGCTGATACAGAAATGAGATCTGAGTTTTCATCAACTAGACACATAACCTCCAGTGAGTCACATTTCTTTGTATCTCAGCTTCCTCATTAAAAAGTGCCAAAATCCCTTCTAGCTTTAACATGCTGCAGAAGGGATCTGGGGAAAGCAGAATCACGTCCAGCTCCAGCAGCGCTAAGGGCTCACATGCAAAGAAACAACATCAGGTGGGTGCCCCATTCAGCCTGCCTGTTCAGGATTTGCTGGCCAATAGCATAACGAAATACAGTATCACCTTGCCATAGGCAGTCCTACGAAACTAAAGGGAAAGGAAGTCATGTTCTTTTGTTGTTGTTCTTTTCTGCATGTGTGTGTTTGTGTGTGTGAAATTCTACAGGAATTTCTTCTCTGGGGCTATGAATTCAGCCCAGTAGGGAAAAATTTTTTTTAACTGAGATATAATTGACGTAGAATATCATATTGTTTCAGGTGTACAATGTAAAGATTCAATACTTGTATAGGCTGTAAAATGATCACCACAGTAAGTCTAGTTAAGATCCATCATCACACATTTACAAATTTTTTTCTTGTGATGAGAACTTTTAAGATCTACTGTCTTAGCAACTTTCAAATATACAACACAGTATTATTAACTATAATCACTATGCTGTACATTACATCCCCAGGACTTATTTATTTTATAACTGGAAGTTTGTACTTTTTGACCATCTTCACCCATTTCACTCACCACCTGACACTCCGCCTCTGGCAACCACCAATCTGTTCTTTATATCTATGAGTTTAGTTTTGTTTGCTTGTTTGTTTGCTTGTTTTTTAGATTTCACATATAAGGGAGATCATATGGTATTTGTCTTTCTCTGTCTGACTTATTTCACTTGGCATAATGACCTCAAGATCCATCCAAGTTAAGACAAATGGCAGGGTTTCCTCCTTTTTTATGGTTGAATAATATTCCTGTGTGTGTGTGTGTGTGTGTGTGTGTGTGTGTGTGTACACATTTATCACACTTTCTTTATCCATTCATCCACTGATGGACACTAGGTCATTTCCATGTCTAAGCTATTGTAAATAATGGTGCAGTGAACATGGGGATGCAGGTATTTTTTGAAGTTAATTTTTTTGTTTCCTTTAGATAAATTCCTAGAAGTGGGATTGATTGCTGAATCATATGGTAGTTCTAGTTTTAACTTTTTGAGGAACCTCCATAATGTTTTCTATAGTGGCTGCACCAATTTACATTCCCACCAACAGTGCAGGAGGGTTCCCTTTTCTCCACTTCCTTGCCAACACTTGCTCTTTCTTGTCTTTTTGGTAATAGCCATTCTAACATATGTAAGGTGATATCTCATTGTGGTATTAATTTGCATTTCCCTAATCATTAGTGCTGAACACCTTTTCATGTATCTGTTGGCCATCTGTATGTTCTCTTTGGAAAAATATCTATTCAGATCCTCTACCATTTTTAATCGGATTTTTTCCATTATTGAGTTACATGAGTTCTTTACATAGTTTGAATATTAACCCCTTATCAGATATAAGATTTGCAAATGTTTTTTCCCATTCCATAGGTTGTTTTTTCATTTTGTTGATGGTTCCTTTACTATGCAGAAGCTTTTACTTTGATGTTGTCTCACCTGTTTATTTTTGTTTTTGTTGCCTTTGCTTTTGATGTCAAATCCAAAAAATCATCACCAAGACCAATGTCAAGGAGCTTACTGCCGATGTTTCTCTCTAGGAATTTTATGGTTTCAAATCTTATGTTCAATTCTTTAATCCATTTTAGTTAATATTTTTTATAATGTTAAGATAGTGGTCCAGTTTCATTCTTTTGCATGGGGCTGTCCAGTTTTTCCACTACCATTTATTAAAGAGACTAGACTGTTCTCTTCCCATTGTATGTTCTTAGCTCCTTTGTCATAAATTACTTCACCATATATGTGTGGGTTTACTTCTGGGCTCTCTGTTCTGTTCCATTGACCTATGTGTCTGTTTTCATGCCAATACCATACTGTTTTGATTACTATAGCTTTGTAATATAGTTTGAAATCAGGAGGCATGATGTCTCCAGCTTTGTTGTTCTTTCTCAAGATTGCTTTAATACTTGGGGTGTTTTTAGTAGAAGTCATGTTCTTGACAAAATTATTTCCTCTTCTGTTTATCCAAGTGATACAGATGTCCTTGAAACATCTAGGACCTACAGGACACAACACCTGATAACACTCTGTACTGCTGACCCCTCAAAGGAAAACATGAGGGACGTCCTCTCCAGTTTTTCCTCTGGTAGGAATTATCTTCCTTTGACTAGAATCAGCCCCTATCAGAGAAAGGCCTTTGAGTCCTGGAGTCTCACCTAGGCGGCAGCCTCAGTAACTTAACATTCTGAACGTGTGACCACTTGGTTTTGCCATTAAATTTGAGATCCTGAAAAAGACCCTTAGCCTCTTTATCCCTCCATTTTTCCGTCTTTGTAATATAGATAGCACCACCTGTTTTCTTCACTGATTCACAGAAAAGGCTTGAGAATAAATGAAGTAATATGGGCAAGAGAGAAACTCTCTTTATCTGATATTTGTTTGATCTAGTAAGAAACTGTCCCTAGTAGTATAGTAAGACATATGGATGGGTTTGGGGAAGAAAGGAAAGAATAATGGAATGTTTAAAGGAGATAAAGAATAAGTCTTCAATAGAACTACTGAAATGATGGAGTAAACTGCCTCCCCGTGGCCAGGAATGGTCCTAGAAATAAATGAGAAGGTGAAGCTTGTCATTTCCTTCCCATTTAGATGCCCTTACTTTTCTCTTGTATGGTCCAGGGTTCTGCACTCCCAACCACTCATCCCTATATTCACTCTCTTCCCACATTCTGAAGACCTTTGCTAAGAAAATGGTGTAATTTATACACTAATTCATGGATGATTGCTGTGAAGTAAACATACTTGTCCTTTTAAAGTTACCTTCTGACAGCACACTGACTTACAGTGACCAACACTAGGGATTTCAGATATGGAGGATGGTATCCTGACAATGAGGGACGACTTTTGCCACCCCAGCTCACAAAATTACAAGTTCACCCAGCTCTTCCACTGAAGGATCATCTCTTCTTTAAGACATGCAGTCTGGAGAGAAAGATAGCTACAAAGGTCTGGCAGAACTTTATGACTTCAAAGCATAAGTGTGCACCTTACTTTAGTTAATCCTCAGAACAATCGGATTGGGTAAGCATTATTGCTAACATTCCTATTTAACCAATGAAGAAATGGACCCTTATAACTGAAGCAGTGTCCCCAAGACATAATAGTCAATATGTAGTAAAACCTGGACGTGAACACAAGCCTGTCATTCCCCAAAGACACTATCCACTGTGCATGACACCTCTTAGAAGAGAAAGTGACCTAAGAAACCAGACCTGTATATAAGAGCATCCTTTGACAACTATGTCTTAGTAAAATTCTTAAGGACTACAGAGCTTTCTTGAGGTCTAAGCTCTATGATATTACCCTTCTGCTTTGCTTTTACCATCTGGATTTATGAACCATAGACAGGGAAGGAAAGTTAATTCCAACTGTGACTTGTTTCACTCAATGTGTCTAAGAGTTCACTCTTGTTCAATGGGCCTGTCTTTGCAGGAGAACCATAACAAGAGATGGAAGGGATGTGGAAGGTGGAAAAAGAGAGAAATTGCAGCTGGGGGCAACAAGAAAACACCAAATGCAATTCTTCATCTCCAAAGACTTTGGACAGTTCCCTCTCTTGGCAAAGCAAGACCTAAAGCATATAATTATCCCTCTGGGAGCCTATTCTTCATAATGCTCTGCGGGGCCTTTAAAGTTGGCAATGTTCTGGGTTATGTCCCTTGGTCCTCCTCTCATCTGTGTGTGTGAGGGTCACATATTGGTTTTCATCTCATTTGACAGACAGGTAACACAAGACGCAGATTTGTTAAGTGCCTTGCTTATGGTCACACAGCTAGGAACTAGAAAAATTGAGATTAAACCCAGATTTCCTGACTGCTAGACCTATATTCTTTCCAATCACCCCTGCAGCTTCTTAAAAACCATATGGCTCTGCATTCCACTCCTACGTATTTACCCAAGAGAAAAGAAAATGTATATTACCCATATAAAGACTTGTACACAAATGTTACAGCAGCTTTATTATACAGCCCAAACTGGAAATGCCCCAAATATCTATCAGGAGGTGACTGGATAAACAACTGTGGCATATGCATACAACATAATACTTCTCAACAATTAAAAGCAGGAACTATTCAACACAGAACAACATGGATGAACCTCAAAATAACCATGATGAGTGAAAGTAGTCAGACGAAAAGAGCCCATGCTTCATGATTCCACTTACATTAAACTCTAGAAAATGCAAACTAATCTATAGTGACAGAAAGCATATCAGTGTTTGCTTGGATTGTCAGAGGGGACCAGAGGGACAGGAACAAAGAATTACAAAGGGACATTGAGGGATGGATACGTTCACTATCTTCATTGTGATGATGGTTTCACAGGTGTGTGCACTTATCCAGATTTTTCAAATTTTACACTTTAAATATGTTTATTGTATGTCAATCATACTTCAGTATGGTTGTTTTTAAAAAGCATATGGCTCCCTTTGGGCTTAGAATGTGACAGTTCAACCGTCCCTCACCTCAGCCAACCCCCAAAGACACTCTCCTTCTTTAGGTTTTGGTCTACAGCAAGGTTGTTGCTGATGAGATGGTACAAAGGGATCTGACCAATACTGATGAGTGATGACTATAATCACAATATTAGTCTTTTCCTCCTCTTTATGAATACAAATTTAGGGTGATTGTATCTTCCCCGTAGGCAGAGGATTTTCTTTTTTCCTGCCTGGGGATCACTTAGTAAAACAAACAGAAGCACTTATCATTATTCTTCCTATTAAATAAGCCTAGTAAACATTTGTACTAGCCTTGCAGATTTAAGACAGATGCTTCCATTGTAAAGGGCTGAAAAATGCAGAGGGAACAGAGAGAGTGAAAGAGAGAATCAAAAAGGAAGGAAGAAAGAGAAGAGAGAGGAAACCGGGTGCTGGAGACAGCAGACATGGGACTGAAGAGGAACCACAAAGACTACCCTCGCAAATCAGCAAGCAGATTGCAGGACTGCGGGTCAAATGCTAAATCTCAGTGTGTTCCTGCTGGTCTGCAGTGAATGTCAAGAGCTCACCACACAGCCCAGCTGGGATTCTAGATGTTGTGGGACTTTTATGCCTGTGGACTTGAGAAGCTACAAACAACCCTCTTCACCCATGATGAGAAGGGGGACCAACCCCTTCCCCTAAGAGTCCTCACCACCTTTCCCATCCCTACCCATGAAAATAAACTGAAATACAGCTGGGCTGTCCCACATTCTTGGCCAGCTCAAGGACAAATATGCAATCTGAGACCCAGAAACAGAACACTTGAATAGGGTTGTCAAGAAGTAGGCATGATGTCAAGGTTGGGGGAAAGTTTTCTGCCCCTGTATCTGAGTGAAGGAAGAATGGGTTTAAAGTGGTGGATTCCCTCTGAAGAGCTGCCAAGACTCTGCCCTGGGACTGTCTCCAGGAGGGGAAGCAGCTCATGAGATGGGAGTCCCTGGCCAGGAGCCATTTTGTTATTGCTAAGGGTTTGCCTGGAAAAACTATCTGGCATTGAAGAAGAGGGAAACTTCCTGTCTGTCAGTGACACCTCAAACACCAGGGATGGGCTCTGAGAACAGGAGGCATCAGGAATTTGAGGGTGCCGGTGTTGTCAGCATCACTGATTCTCAAAATGGTCTCTTAGGAGAAGCAGATAAAACCACCTGGTGTTGCTTATTAAAATGTAGACCACCTACTAAATCCGCATCTCTGTGGGCACTGGCAGATAATCTGCATTTGAACCAGCTCCCCCAGATAATTCTTACCCATACCAACGTTCGGAATCACTGCTCTTACAGCTTAGAAAGCTGGGAACCTGGTGTCCCTCTTGTGAACAGTTCATTACTGACATTCCTCTGTTTACAGGGAGGAAAAGGAAGCCTCCCGTTAAATAACCAAGACCTTTCCTGCAGTGAACATTTCTCAGTAAAGATTTCTCCTGCATACTATGTTATATATTCCATATCACAGACATAAAGAGGGTGAAACCTTCCCTCTCAATGATCTGCCATTCCATGGAAAGGCACAGAGGAAGGCTGGCAGGCAAGACACCCCGGTGTGCTGGGGGCTGTGAGTCAAGCTCCACACAGGGCCTGGTCCTCTCATCTGTTGTAATCCCCATTTGTCCTCCTAACGGCCCCACGGACTACAGGTCATTACTCTTGTTTTATGGTGGAGTCTTAAAACCCTTGCTGCATATTCCTCCTGATCAAGCAAGCACTGCAGGGAGTGCTGCAATCATGAGGGCTCCAGACACCAGAATGTCATCAAGGAAGATGCTCAGCCCAGAGAGGTCACTGAGTTCTAGAGAGCATAACCCTGTTCCATCCCCAACACTTCCTCTCCAAAAATCATCCCACCTTTCCCAGTTCCAAATACCTGGCTTGGGTTCTACCACCTCTGCTGGCAAGTCTCTTTCCCTCCCTCCAACACTTTGGGCTAAAAGGTTCCCCCCAAAGGACATGCTGTGACCCACACATAGCCCAGATCTCCGAGGGTGGAGAAGAGAGTTTGAAAAAGAAGTAAGTCACACCTGTACCTGAGTCACTGCAACATGGAACACAGCAGGACAAACACAGCCTGTCCAGTCACGTCTACCCAGGCACTGAGGCTGGCGTTTCCAGAATGTGTCATGCTGTTTTCAACCAGGTGGGCCTAGGTGTCTTGGCTGCATGTCTCAACATGAGTCCAACCTCCAGCCCCACAGGGATGCCTTCTCCTTGCCAGAGATCCAACTTAGTCAAACGCTTTCAGATCTCAGAAACAGTTGGCCAAGGCCTAAGAACCTGGTGACCAAAGATGGTTATGATTCACCTGGGGAGATGGGAGCCAGTCTAGGAAGCTCCAAACTGGTTAAAGAGAAACACGAACTGGAGGCATGGAGATTCCTCTGCTCCTTCTCTCTGCAATGTCTTCATCTGCAAAATGGGGATCAATTATCGCCCTGGTTTGGGTTCCCCCAAAAGCAGACCCTGGGAGAAAGATTTGAGCTCAGGTACTTTTATTTTATCAGGGGTGATTGCAGGAAACACAAGTGAGAGAGGGAAGAAGATGAGACAAGGGAGGGAGAACGGCCAGAAAGTGAGCTGGTCACCGTGGTGGGCAATGAGGCCCTATCTCCTGGGGACCTTCTTAGCATCCATGTGTGATGCACCTCAAAATTGTCCCACCAAAGGATGGAGATGCTGGGGTACAATCCATTAACTCTTGTCCCTTACTAGTTAAATATTGCCCCTGAGGGTATTCAGACTCCTATACGTCTGAGCTGCCTTGCTCTTGGGCACAGCAAGCTACCACACAGAAGGAGAAAAATCCCTCAGGCAGAGAACTGAGAAACATGCGGGCTTGAGGTGGAAAGCTGTCAGTGGGCATGAGAAGTGTCCACTGCACCCACAGGTGACCTCAGGGGTGGGGTCAGGGAGATGGTTGCGGCACCAATAGCATCTGCTATACTTATCTTCTCCATAGAGTAGATTAAACGAGACAACGTATAAAACCCTCAGCACGGTGGCACATGGGCACAGGTGTAAGGAAAGGCATTTCGTAGTAGTAGCAGCAGTACTATTATTATTACTATTACTACTATTAACTTCGGGATTCACATCACACCTCACAGGCTCTCTTTACCAAACTGGAAACACATGTACCTCCCTCCTGCCTAGACTGAAACTGAAAGTTCCTCAGCACCAGCACCTGGTCAGGCCGAGGTGTGAGTGGACAGATGGGCCACCGGCAACACCACGCTATGGGACTACCCAGAGGACGGTCAGCCCAGAGCAGGACGTACACTCCACAGAGCCTGCAGCCCAACTGAGAATCCACCCTGCCTGCTTTGTGAAGTCATCCTAACCTGGATAACAGCCTTTACTAAATTCCCTTGTGATCTCTTGGCACTCGTGTCCTCAAATGCCCACAGCATTCTCAACTGATCTTCTACCGTTCAAGTTCCATGACTAGAACACTCCAGCCAAACGATGCAGAAATCCAGCCAAGCAGATGCTTTCAGGATTCACACAGAACTCATGGGCATTAAACACACACTAACCTCATGGCTGGATCACAGACAATGACTGTGGTTAACCAAATGACCTTCATTCGGGAAGAATAGAATCCGGAATAGGCATTAGTCAATGGGGAGCCAATTCTCTTGCTTTGTAGACGATAAAAATTGATACCAATAAAAATGATTTACCCAGGATCATTGAGATGGTGCTAATTTTGTTTGTTCATTCATTCAGTAGACATTAATTGTGTACCTACTATGTGCCAGGGGCTCTTCCAGGTGCTAGGAACACAGCAGGGAACAAGACAGACAAGTTTCCCCACTAGTGTGCCCACATGCTCTTGGGGAAGACAGACAGTAAACAAATAAAGAGTCCATTTCAGATGAGCTGTGCTATGAAGGAACTAAGGAGATTGGAAGTGATGGCCTGAGAGGGAGTACTGTTTTAGATAGTCAGGAAGAGCTTGTTTAGAATGTGACATGGGAGCAGGCCCGTGCGTTGGAAAGAATGAGCCATGCGAAGATCTGGAGCAGAGCACTAGGGATGGTACGACAGCAGGTAGGAGGGCCCTGAGTCTGTAGAGTGTGATGAGCAGAGGGCTGAGCTCTCTGATGTTCAGAGGTGGCACAGTCCACTAGGGAGATAGGCCGAACACGGAGGTTCCCGTGCAGGGTGGCCAGTTCACCTCATGGTGCACATAGGAGAGATCCTCATCCAATTGCTCCTATGTGCCTCTAGGAAATAAGAACTGAGACCCTCCACACGAAGGAGGGAGGGGTATTGGTGTTTTGAAAGGAGAGGAGGTTTGAAGCAGCATCTTGAAGAGAGGGCAGGTAAATTCACAAAGGGAATGCGGTAAGACTGTGGGACTGAGATTTGTCCTCACAAGTATAAAGTCAGCACAGTGGTGTAATTTCTCCAGCCATGTTTGGCTTCTTGGGTGTGGGTCCAGGGTAGGCAGAGAGTTGGGGTTTTGACAGGAGGATTCAATGGAGATGGAGTAGGTAAGAGGCCTCAATACATATAAGGATATGCCTTTGTATCAATAACCATGGAGCTAAGCCTGAGGAGGACAATGGATGGTGAATAGGAGGTAGAGTCCATGGACTGAAGGTTCCCTTGTGTTTGAAGAGTATTGAAGAGGGGGTGCTGAAAACATAGGATAGAGTGTTCAAAAAGATGAGGCTTTTGAACATCAAGATTTTAGGGAAAGAACAGTTATAGATATTAACATGGACTAGGGTTTAACCAAGGGCATAGATGGCACCTATTAAAAGCCTATTAAAGGCACCCATTAAAAGGTAAATAGTGGCCAGGCCAGGAGTGGCACCAGGAGATATTATAAGACATAGCATCTGCCCTACATGAATATAATATGCTCTTTGCAAGACAGACTTATGAGCAGGTAACAACCGTCAATAATGTCACATTGAGTACAATGGGGGATTTGTTCCAAGACCCCCAGTGAAGGCCTAAAACTGCAGATTTCAGTACCAAACCCTATATATATATAT